>NW_026018916.1:9951429-10058582 GCF_020466585.1 Dendroctonus ponderosae | reverse complement strand
TCTGGATTTTTGGACGACGCCTCTCAGTGGTTGCATTTAGCAAAATCATTTTGGCGGGAAAGCAAAACTGTCCAATCTATACTCTGTAATCTGTGATCTGCATTTCCAATCTATAACCTCTGTAATCTGTGGTGGATCGCGTGCGCTTTTCCGCAGTTTCAGTTTGATTAAATTAGTCCAATTTTGGTATAAAAAGTGCTCGAATTGTGGATTTGAAATAGTCTCTTTACCCATTAAAATGAAATATATTCTTGTTACGGGAGGTGTAATTAGTGGGGTGGGTAAAGGAGTTATTTCAAGTTCGTTTGGGGCGATTTTAAAATGTTGCGGTATAGAAGTCACTATGATCAAAATCGATCCTTACATCAATTTGGATGCGGGTACTTTTAGCCCTTACGAACATGGTAAGTGATGTCATCTTGATTTAATTACTTGTACGTTTGTTTTAGCTTTGCCAAGTAAATGCTGTTTTTCTTAATGTCAGCCACATAACCCCAAATATCTTCCACATGCCGAACTAACATCTGCTATATATTTTGATAGGACATGTATTACTCGATTGCGTTATATACTTGATCACTTACACATAATTTGAGAGCAAAAAAAATTGTTTCAGTTAGGGTGTCTTGCTTTCTGGCTCAGTTTTATGTTTTGTCATTTCTTCGCTTTCATTGCCTCTTTGCCTCTTTGTAGCGTAGTCTGTATCTTTTTTAATACCATCAGTTTACGCTTGTTATGTTATGTAAACCCCTTTTTGTATAAAAAGTGAGTGCATAATAAATTGCATTTATTTCCAAACTACCGAACAACACAAAAATATATGGTACCTATGTCAAAAATATTGAGAACTATACAAGCGCCATAAAAGTTTCGTTAAAACATCTTTTGGCTAATGGAACACTATATTTAATTATGATATTCCTATCTTTCCGGGGTTTCAGTCAAAGTGTGAAGTAAAAATTTTGAAACATCGTTTATTTCATTACGTTTCGGCGTTTTAATGAAATAAACGATGTTTCAAAATTTTTACTTCACACTTTGACTGAAACCCAGGAAAGATAGGAATATCATAACAAGTACACGCAGCCAGGAAAATAAATTAGACTATATTTAATATGGGTAATTTGCTGGTTTGTCAGGGCCTCAAGTTCCACATTATCAAAATACCCACCTTATAGGTAGCAAGCTTGGGGCTTAGTGGTTTTCAACCGGTTTCGCCCATTGAAGTTTGCAATTTTTCCATAGTAAAACAGGCCTTAGTTTGCACTCCTAAAACCTCCCACCAGATCGATGCTACACGGGCAAAAACCGCTTGCCAATTTTTTTATTTTGGGTGCAAAATCTGTTAAATTTTATAAAATTGGCCAAAACCTAGCCCTTCATTAATACCTAGCCAAGACGAATCCGAACTAATAAAAACTAAAAATACAACTGAAAATAATCAAAACTGATTTAATTTTGATAAAATTAATCTAAGAAAAAACCAACTATTATTGAGTTAAGCAAATTTTAATTGCGTTTGGTTATATAAAATATGAGCGAAATTTTGATAGTTTTTTCAGTTATTCGGCTTTCATGCCGAAAATTTACATTTTCATGGCGCTGATAAATCACAAAATTTAGAAATTTGGCAAGAAAATTAATACCTCAATCATTAAATAGAAAAATTAAATGATAACAATAACCATGAGAACTTTTTAGCTCTGTTAACACATAATTTGTATCTGGTTTATTTTGTAAAATGATCATTTTTGAATAATCAGGAAACGCCAATTATTTCCTGCCAAAATAGTGTCTTTTATTGCAACTTCTTGTTCTAACAGTACTTCTATTTGATTTCTCTGGCGTCTTTAAATAAAATTGTGCCTCTTTCGAATGTCTTTTTTCGATGTCAAATTTCTCTTTGTCTTCGCTTTTTGCTCATTTGCAAATACATTGTTTCAGGGGAAGTGTATGTACTAAATGACGGAGGAGAAGTGGATTTAGACCTCGGCAACTATGAAAGATTTCTGAACATTACCTTGCATAAGGATAACAATATTAC
The DNA here is from genome assembly GCF_020466585.1 of Dendroctonus ponderosae. Classification (NCBI taxonomy): domain Eukaryota; kingdom Metazoa; phylum Arthropoda; class Insecta; order Coleoptera; family Curculionidae; genus Dendroctonus; species Dendroctonus ponderosae. Next base: position 10,056,538 of record NW_026018916.1, on the reverse strand, counting down.
TACCGGCAAAATTTACCAATCTGTTATTTCTAAAGAAAGACATGGCGATTATTTGGGAAAAACAGTTCAAGGTAATAAATCGACTTTTTGCTGAAATTATTGTGTTATATAATTAAATTGTAGATTCGAGTGCTTGAATCTGTGAACAGCTACAATGTTTAAAAATAACGTTGTCTTTCTTTTAGTTGTTCCACATATTACCGATGCGATTCAAGAATGGGTAGAAAGAGAAGCAAACAAGCCGGTATCACAAAGTGGTAAACTTCCGGAAGTGTGCATCATAGAACTCGGAGGAGTTATCGGAGATATTGAAAGTATGGCTTTTGTGGAAGCCTTTAGGCAGTTTCAGTTTAGAGTTAAAAGGGAAAATTTCTGTGTGGCCCATGTTTCCTTGGTTCCACAGGTAAGAAGCTGAAAGTACTGAGCAACACTAATTGATACTTATTATAATATTTGGGCACAGCCAAAAACTACTGGGGAATCAAAAACAAAACCAACACAATCATCCGTTAGGGAACTTAGGGGATTGGGTCTTTCGCCAGATATAATTGTTTGCAGGTCAGAAAGGCCAATTGAGGACGGAGTCAAAGAAAAAATATCTAATTTCTGTCATGTTGCTCCTGAGCAGGTAAATATTGAACTTTACATGCCAATAAGGTTTTAATAATTTTCACATATTTTTAAAAGATAATTAGTGTTCCGGATCTGCCGTCTGTTTATGAGGTTCCAGTTTTTATAGAAAATCATGGTATGGCTGAGTTCTTGAGCAATAGATTACATCTTGGTATTTGTCCACTTCCTCCGAGGAGGAAATATATGGCAGAATGGTGTGAGTTAGGAGAACGGATAAGGCATCTTAAATATGATGTGATTGTTGCCATTGTAGGCAAATATACAAGGTTCTCGAATTTAAATAGCTTAACGAAAATGTGAAACTAAGTGATCTGATTTTCTATTACAGATTAGAAGACTCTTATACATCAATTACCAAAGCTCTTCATCACGCAGGAAACAAAATTGGTTACAAAGTTATTATCAAATTTATCGAAGCGTCTAATTTAGAAAAGACGATGCTGACCGACGATCCTACGGCTTATCATACTGCTTGGAGAGAGCTCTGCCTTTGCGAGTAAGTTTACGTTTGATTAGAAAGTGTGCCATAAGTTAAAAACTATTCTTAGTTGCGTGGTGGTGCCAGGCGGCTTTGGTAAACGCGGAGTTGAGGGCAAAATCGAAGCTGTGAGATGGTGCAGACTCAAAGAAAAACCATTCTTAGGGATTTGCTTAGGATTCCAGACTGCCGTTATCGAATTCGCACGAAGCGAATTGGGTTTAAAAGATGCACATTCAACAGAGGTAAGTAATCATTGACGACTGCACGGCAAAACGCTAAAAGTAATTTTCGTCGTTTTTACGCTTCTTAAAAATGCACCAGAAAATGACATTTTGAAATCGCATTCTTTTAACCGCTCACTTTTTTAAAAGTATGACAGGGTTTGCTGAACCATTTTCTTAAGTATCCATTTTGTGTTATTAACAACTCCGTAAATTATTTTTATTGTTTTAGTTGGTATGATATATGCTTGAGTCTATGTTTAACAAAACTTGGAGATATTATTTTTTTAGCTAACCCTTCAAGTCTCAAAAGTTGTCCAAGGGACGTAGTTGTGGACAAATCGCGAACATTTTGCTTAAAATATGTGAATTTATTCACTGTAAATTGCAAAAATGCTGTAAACACGTGATTGCGTTTTCTAAGACGTTGTTCAGATTCACGTTATCACTACTGAGGTTTTTAGCGCTTGGAATAACTTTAATTATTTCCTATTAATTTCTATTTTATAGTATAAAATATTACTTTTAAAGCGTAGCTATTGTAAAATCGTGACAATTAACGGGTTTTTTAATGTTTCAACTTTTCTGTAAAAGAAAATCGAAAAGTTCTTTCCTAGATTTGAAATAGTTATTTATAGAAAAACTTTTTGAATTTTGGACTTGTGAAAAAATTTAAATAAAATGTTACAAGGGAAATTAAATGTTTCAGGTTAATGAAGAGACTAAAAATCCAGTTGTAATAGACATGCCTGAGCATAATACGGGGATTATGGGAGGTACCATGAGGCTGGGAAAAAGAACAACTGTTTTTAAGCCAACCAGCACCAACAGTAAAATCCGTAAGAATTAAATATCCCTATACGAACTTTGTTAGAAATACATTTACTGTCTGTTTAGGAAAGCTATATGGAAGCAAAGGTGCGATCGAAGAGCGCCATAGGCACAGGTTTGAGGTGAATCCTGAATATATACCGAATTTAGAGAAGCACGGGTTGAAGTTTGTTGGTAAGAGCCTCCGTTGCACCTACGGACAACTTTCTTAACAAACTTTTTGTTTTTTCCAGGTGTAGACATAGATGAGCAACGCATGGAAATACTGGAATTAGATAATCACCCTTATTTTGTAGCGGTGCAATTTCACCCTGAATATCTTTCCAGACCTGTTAAACCCTCTCCTCCGTTCATTGGTTTGATTTTAGCGGCAAAGGATAGGCTGAAAGCGTATTTGTCTAGAGGGTGCAAATTAAGCCCACGAGAACCGCAAAGCGATTATTATGATTCAGGTAAGGAATTTTTGAAGTTATTGCCTTGCAAGTGAATGGTTAGAACGAGAAAAGCTTAGGAATGTCAACAATGCGTATTTGCAATATTTAAAATTTTATCGAAACATTTCAAAAATTTTACCATTATTGTTCAAATGTTATTTAAACAAAATACCAGTCGTTAAAAAATCAGGCTCTACCCAGCGAATTACTTTTATACCACAAAATACAAAGAATCCGGTTCCGATTTGATTATTGGCATCATATTTTGCTTTATATATATATATTTGCTTTGCATATATTGCATGACCCCATATGTTTTTGAAATTAGCAGTAATAAAGTAAATAGGCGAAAGAAATCTACACAATTTATCAATGGTTTAATTTTTGCAAATCCGCAAATTGTAACATTAAACAAAAGTTTATTTTTAATAGTAAAATGTCTCATTTTTGCATAACACATTTAAAATCGTATTACTTTACATTGAAATTTGCATTGCAACAGAGCATTATTGCGTTTATTACTGACATAAACATGTTTTTTGCGAGACGCGTTTGCTCTTTGAATAATAAAAAGCGTTGGTTATCTTTATCTGTTAAGTCTTAAAATTTCTATTGTTATAGCTAAGTAGATGTTTAGCTTGCAATAACATAAATGACGATTCAGGATAAAATGAAAATATTTCAAGGATATGTCTAGGATGTGCAAATAAACAAAATAAGCTCGAATGTTCGAGTCCAATTTTTAATTTTTCATAAGCACAATTTAAAAACTCAAAAAAAAAATGAGTATACATCCAACAAAACAGAGCACACAGTCATAAGCAAATAGCATTAATTCATCAGCATTCATCATTCAGCATAGTGCAGTTGCGTTTTGGCTTAAATGCTAAGCGTAATTAAAAGTTCGGCACCGTGAAACGCGATGAGTTATAACGGAAAATACTCCAAAAGTTCAGAGTTGCGCGTTCATTAAAGAAGACTGCACTCTAAATGCCGTCAAAATTTCGAACTTCACTCATCGTTAAGAAAATATTGCTTAGGATTTGAAAAAACTATTGCGGACACATTTTGCATCGCGATCGATTCCATCGATTTTGAAATAAACTCGTTTACGCAACTGCATACTCTTCCAAAAATTCCAACTTCCAACACAACAACAAAAATGTGTATAGTACAGCAGGAAATTTCTCCAAAGCGAAACTTATTTAAAATCATAAAGAGAAAGTATATAGAAAAATAAAAAATCCATAAGAAATTTATAGAGATCACTTACCAGCTTTGCCAGCTGACGCCCTCCATCCTCCATTTTCTACCCATTAATTCTCAAGTTCACTACACTTTTCCAAACTACAGCACTTGCCACAAGGGCCACAATGTTTCAATATTTCCCATCTAAGAATACCATCATCGACCAATTTCGTCCACTGTCGGTAGCAAACTAAACATTCAAAAACTTTTTCGAGAAAAAAGACATCGAACTACGGAATAAACATGATTATGTAATCATGTAATGAATTGTTCGCCCTTTCAGTGATTCATGCTTTACTTCCCAGTTCGATTTCAGATTGTTTATTGTTGGCATTTTGCAAGTGTCTGTTCGCATGGCAATATTTCCAAAGGCAAATTTCATGTTCACACTTAACGAAAGTCAACAACAACTAAACGGAAAACTCTCTAAACGCCGATCTTTTACTAATTTAAATTTAGAGCCATTTCCATTTGTCTGCATTTCACTCAGCTGCATTAATACACAACTAAATTTAATAACCGAATTATTTTTGTTTTTCAAAAAATATTGACTAAACTAAAAAACCGCGAAGAAATCACTTAAAAATTAAACTGTTGCTCAATTTCCGAGCGATGATAGAAACCAACGAAATTTTAACTAATTAAAAATGTAATTTAAAAGTTCTGATTTCAAGAAGTATTCCGCCACAAGCGCAATTCGAGGTGTGGCGCAGTGAGGCGCGATTAGTTATAACTCACCAACTTACAGAGCGGCATCAACTCAAAAGCGCAACTCAACACAGTGTTCTCAGACCTAACGCAAGCCAACAATTGCAAAATTTCATTCCTTGCATTATTTGAAAAATGAGCAGGCACTTGATTACGTTGGAAGATATCGAAAGAAAATTAATCGAAGATTTTCGGGAACTATCCTCATTAAGCCGTCTATCGAATGCGAATAGACCACACATCTTTGTCAACCTGTTGAGACCGCGCTCTCAATGATTTTTAATTCAAACCGCGGCACAATACTTTAATACAAGTCAAGGGTGAAAGTTGTGTTCTTCCGTAGCATGGGATTTTTTTCTGACTATTAAAATGAGTATTGTGGCAATTGTTAATCCCGCCTTGAGTGAGCCCTTCTTTCGACTTGTTAGAGATGTCTTTAAAATATTTCCAATTCGTCTTGAATTGCTAAACGGCGATTGTTGTTGCTTACTGTTTTAATTGTATTTTTCTATAATTATAGATGACGCACAAGATTCTAACGAATTGACAGTAAAGAAGCTACACAATGAAAATGAACACGATGACGACAACAGCAGTGCTTATAGCAGTTCTAGTCAATGCTAAGTTGGTTAGTTGTGATCGGGGTTTGCTTTTTTCTATGCAACAATATATCCAGTTGTACCTACTATAACTATTATCAGGAACAGGACACGGCAGTAGCAGCAAAGTACTTCCAATAATTGAAATTTACTTGTTTTTATATTCAGAATTCCACGAACTAATTTTAGGGTCTAATCATTCCTTTTTTCTAATTCCATTTTTTTGCAATTCAACAGTTTTTTTTTGGTTTATTTTATATTGTAGGGTAATGTTGTATTTTATTAATTGTACCAGACCAGTGTACTGTACCAGTAATTGACTTTGTGCAGGCCAGGAAGTATTGTAAATATGAGTAACTGCAAATGATCAGTTCTTATAAAGTATGTTTATAAGAACTGTTAAGTATTGAAATTTACTTGCTAATAATTTAATAAATTTACTGACAATACTAAACACTTTATTTAGATGCTTCTACTTTAAAAAGATCAGCAATATTTTTAGTGTCTTACTTTACATGTATATTATTTGATATTATCTCACACCAACACTAAAGATTCCTCACAAGCTGTACACTTTGGAAATTCCATATTAACTTGTAATATCCGCGTTGATTCTAACATTAGCCTGAACATATAATCAATGCCAATCACGAACTCTTATTTCACCTCCAATCGATTGGGAGATGCTCATATTCATATGCATCTTATTTGGCATTCAAAACCATAATTCATTATGATAATTGCTTATGACTCCAATTGAAGAATGCTAAATTATTTTATTATACAATCGGTAAGGCACAAGCTTGTATTGCCAAGTGCAAAGGGTTCTTAATCACAGTTGACCAACGCTTCTCAACGTAAATCGATCGAAATGTGCCGCCTAATTCAAGTTGTGTTGATGGTAAGACAATATTTGTGTTTTATACTTTTGGAAATTGGATGTTGATTTAAAAAAAATTAGGATCTGTTAAATTTATTTTTTGACAAAAATGCTATATTTTCAGTTATTCAAGATATAATATATATATTCTAAGTACTGAATTGAATTACTGCAAATGAATTAGTATCTGTATTTTTTTGTTTGGGTTCGGTATTTTGCAACTAAAAAAATAAAATAAAAAAACAAGAGAATTTCGTTAATAAAAAAAATATTTATTAAAGTTCAAGACCGCATACCTCGAAAAAGCTGCGTTTGAAGATATGTTTATAAAGGAAATATGCTTGTTCTTTATTTGATTGATTTGAATTTGATGTTCTCTATCACCATAAAAGTTTGCCGGTATATTTACAGAACACTCAACGACAATGGCGAAACACCAATTGATAAGTGTGCCCAATTAATTTGCCCAGATTTATAGGTTCTAAAACTAAATATTACCTTCATAAAAATTGTATGTTTAATTATAGGAAATGTTGCATATAAGGCACTAGACTAACTAGTTCTAGTTCGTTTCAATAAATAATTATTTGAAGTAATAATTTGATTTTTGTTGAGATGTTGAGTTGACTCTGTTGCAAGTGGTAAATCAAATTTATGTTGTTAAATGTTTGAATTTGGCTCTAAATGTTAATCGGATTGAACATTTCTTCTGAAGCATTGAAATTAGTACGGGGCTCTGAAGCTTTTATATTCTGGCTAGTGATTTAAGGTGGAGGTCTGGATATTCAAATAAAAGTACATTGAAAGTTGGTTAGCTAGTTGAAATTAATACCTCTGATTTTTTACGTCCCAATTGGAAAAGAAAGTGGAAGGTAGCAGGTGTGGGACAATGATGAAAACGTCATTATCTAATTATTTGTCGATTATTCGACCATTATTGGGGTCGTCTTCAAGGCTCAAATTCTGTGAGAAACTGAGCGTTCTGTCTAATGGTAGTATTTATTACAGTGAATGGTTGTGTGCGATTTCCAGTGTCCGTTAAACTTTGTTAATTAATTAACTAAATTAAAATAGCTAGTGCCTTGCCATGGGGATGCATTTACTATAACACTAGACTACTTAGACAGAACTTTCACACATAATTTGAGCCTTGAAGACGACCCTAATAAAAGTCGAATCATAGGCAAATAATTAAATAGTGATATTTTTATCATTGTCCCACACCTGCTATCTTCAACTTAATAAAATAAATAAATCAAAAAGTACTTTTTCAAGCGGAAACTAATTGTTTTTTAGTCTCTGCTTAAATTAAAAAGTAATCCAGTAATCCTGTAGGTCTGCTCTAAGCGTGGTATCAAAAACGTAAAACACTTCAGAAAAGAGCTGAAGATAGCTAAGTATCCGAACTAAATTTAATAAATATGACTTAATTAAAGTGGTTAATCATCTTAAAATGTTTTAATCAGATCGTCTAATTCGTCGCTCAACTAAATCAAGGGCTTGACGATAATTTAATTTCAGAAACATAATTATTGTGCTATTATAGTACTTGAACTTCTTATAATATGCTTGTATATCATGGCAGTTCAAGTAAACACTAAATGGCGTTCAACTGATAATCTATATAGGGTGAGTCAGTTTATAGCGGCAGAACTTAAGCGATTGATAAAAATCTCAATAATACATCGAAGGCGTTGCATAGGCATACTTATACATTATAAAAACGCGTTACTATTCATCATATCATTTTCAGGATATTGAAACTAAATTAAAACACTTTAGTTTATCAAGTGCAGCAGTTTTATTCAATAAGCTTATACAAACTGCAAAACAAACGTCTAATTAAAAGATACGTTTTCAATATGAAAATCGTTTTAATATATTTAAATAATAAATAATTTTAATTATTTTTTTTAATAATTCAATTATATAAATTAAAATTGTTTAATTTAAGTTTCTTACTTTGTTGCGATTAATTTGCAATAAATTTTTTTTGGCAAAAATGTAGAAAACGGTTACCGTTAGCGACAAGAATACATTTCTTACGTAAAAATGAACGAAAAAATATTCTGTTTTAAAATAGTTTTGATGGTGGCAGACAGAAAAAAGTTTATTTACATTATTTATATTTATATTATTATTTAAAAATTAAATATGTATTAATGCCATGGGGCGCCACCTAAAAATTTCGCAAAAACTTGGACTTGATTAGGTATTGCTTGATGGGGTATTGCGATAAGTCCTGGAATTTACAATTTTATTCCAGTATCTTAAGAGTTGTGTAAATCATTACAAAAAAATGTAGATTAAATGTTAACTTTGCCACTCTGTAGGTATCTAAAAAATAAGGCTGCTTTCGATATATATTTGTATGATATTTTCATCTTACAATTGGATTTTCTATCGACCGTTAAAGTCCTGCTACTGTTATATAAACTGACTCACCCTGTAAAAAAATCTCCAGAATATATCTAAGTTATTCAAATACAGGAAAAGTAAGATTGTTTCAGATTAATTGTATTTCTTGTGATAATAGACACTCCCCATTCAGCAAAGCAATTTTATTTTGAAAATGCACCTTTAATTGTAAGTTTGTTGTGCAGGTTTGTATCAGCTTATTGATAAACTAAAGTATTTTAATTTCGTACCAACAACCGTATGTATCGTTTTCAGTGTATTATTTGAAAATTTATCCATAGCTTAAGTCTTCCGCTTTAAGGTACGTTTGTCTTAAAATATACTACGCAGGCCCACTCTCTAGATTTAAGTAAATGTTTGGAAAACATCGAATTTCAACATTCTCCAGAAAACATTAATGCATTTTCGTTTATTACATGTTCAGCTTGTTGTGATCGCTTTGGCTTTGGTCACTACCTTTGGAGCGCCGGCTCCATTGCCTCGTCCGAATCCTCAATGGGTTGTAAATCCTTATGCGTATGCTTCCTATCCATATTATTACAGTAGCTACTATTATGCAGCTCCTGCTTATGGTAAGTATTTTATATTCATTCCAACAAATAAGTGGTAATTCTCATTATGAATCATATTTTCAACCCATGTATTAAATTAAACTATTATTCTCAGAAAATGGCTAAAAATAGAGTCTAGAAAAAAAACTGGATTTGAGATAAACTCATAGCGTGGGCAAAAATTGGTCTCTATGGCTTATTTCGGAAACCGTTTAATAGATAGCAAAAACTCACATACGACGCAAAAATGGGTATCAAAAAAGTTACAAGAACTTGTGTTTTATTGTACTTAGATATCGAAAGATCCTGGTGGTTTCCGGTAGAAAGTCGGCATATGCGTGTAATGTTTTTAACGTTGTTTTCTTATTCGATCTCAATAATGTTTGAAAATTTTCATTTGCAGTGGTCAGTAAACGCTCACATTATTATTCGATATTTCAAGTTAAATGTTAAAGCGGAGATATTAATGTTAACGCATTAAATAAATGCGCAAAAATGCAGTAAAGCAAATGAACATGCTTTAGTAAAATTGACTACTTATTCTAATGATCTATTTTTTTCCAGGCTATGCAGTTTTAGGCTGACATCGAAATAATTTATAAACGCCTATTTAATCACCTATTACAGATCGGAAAAAACCAAATGTATTCGTTTTAGTAGATATCTATTAAATAAACACTGTTGGAATAAAAGTTAATTTTGTTCGAAATCATTTACCATCTTTGCATTATTATTACAAGCTAGCTGTAAAATCATGATATTTAAATATCAATCTCTGTTACTACTTGATTTGATTGCAGTTGATTTGCAACTTTCTGATTAAATCACACAAAGTACACGATAAGGATTATCTGTTATTTAATAAATAACGAAACATATTTGTAATGATTCCGTTTTGATCCCATTAATATTGATTATATTTCAGGAAAATTATCTACGAATTTTTGCAGTCGTGAGAGTTCTTTCAATATTTGTCACGCAGCCAGGGACTGCTTGGTGTTTCAATATGTAAAATTGTAGCAATCGAACAGACAATTCAACTTGCTGCGGTTGAGAAATCCCAAGTTGGCTTATAAGCTCAATCTAGTCAACTTTGCCGAAAATTTTAAATCCCTAACACGAATTGTTTGACAAAAATCAATATGAAAAAGTAAAAAAAAAGTTCAAAGTATAAAAAAACAGCGCGAAATCTAAATGGTTGGTCAGGATTACACGCAACCTTTTTATGCGCCATCCGCTAATAAAACAATTAAAAGTAAAATATGCAAATAGTTGGACGGATCCTAGTCCGTGAAATTGTCTAACGCAGATCGTTAGATTTGTTTAAATTTGGAAAAACAGCAATTAAAAAAATAATTTGTTTGGAGTGGCTTAAGGTGCTATCCGCTAGACCATCACCACCTATTGAACAAGATTCACTTACTTTAAGACTTGAAAGCGTAATTCGCAGCAGAAAAACACCAATAATTGATAATAACGATAATAACTTGATGACAAAAAGTGAAGTTTACAGAAGAACGGGATACTGATTTTACTTTTAGTCTGTAAAACTTCATTTAAAAACAGTCAACCATAGCAAATCTTGAGTTAATGTATAAAATCTGACTTGAAATTCGTTTTACAAAAGTAGATTGAAAAAGAGAACCCGGAAAATCCCTCGTGATTTCTGGTCGTATAAATATGACATGCAACCGTAATGTAATGCCAAATTTGCCGAAAGCTGCATCGTGCCACCTGGATAGAAAGAAGAAAATGGGTTTAGTACAACAGAAGAAATAACTATAATTAAAGAATTTGGTTTTTGAAAAATTAAACTAAGTTGAAATTAAGGGATTAATAGGTTAGAAATCATTCTTACCAGCTTTCTGCAAGCTGGCACCCCATGCTCCATTTTCTACCCATTAATACACTAAAAAATCAGACACTACACTTGATCACACAATGGAAATACATTTCGAATTATAAACTTTCCTTAAGGGTCACAATGATACTATATTTTCCATCTCAAAACGCGATTTACAAGACACAAAAGACGGTTGACCGATTTCGTCTATTGCCTGTAATAAACTGGATATTCAGACAGTTTTTCCAAAGAAATTATGTAAAATCGAAATTTTGCGCATTTCGAAGGTACCGAACTACAGAACTAACATGATGCTTTATTTGCTTCATCGCCCTTGGAGTGACTGACTCATTGCTTAGCTTTGCAGTTCGGTCTCAGTTTTTTTTTGTTGAGATTTGTGTTAAAAGTGCCTGTTCGAACGGCAATATTTTCAAAGACACCCAAAGACGGAAAATTCTCGTTCCAACTCGTTGGGAATGAGAGAGGAGATGATAGGACGCATTAGACATTTTTATATTTAATTAAATGCTAGCTATCATGAAATCAGTCGTTTTATTCGATTTTATCAAATATTGAATCATTTCAATCTAGCTGCATATTTTTTCTAAAGAGTGGCTAAATGGCAGACTCACATTCAAGCCAAGCCATAATTTAGGAATTTAGACAAAATTTTTCCGATTAGTCTTACTCAATTTTTCTGAAAATATTTACTTGATTGAATGAACTGTACAATTCTTAATGAATACATGTTTTACCATTAGTATACGGTTGATCTAAGAGATAAAATATACTTCCGCACTGTGAGACAGTGGAGGAAATGGTTAAAAAAAAATTAAAAACTCCATTATTTTCAGCCCACTCAGCTAAGCCCTTGATCTGGGTTTGCTTCCGCAAATGCAAACTTAAAGAGGCCACCCTAAAGTCTAGTCTAGTTCTAAATCATATCACTCTCCGAAGGCTCATGTTATTACTCGAAGGAATTTCGCATTGTACAGGATGAAAAAATCAAGATTCCACATTCTTGAACTTCCTGCTATATTTCCGCCCACTTTCCTATTTCGCTATTGTTTCAATTAGACGTATACTTGTAAGAACGTAGTCACTGTTGATGCCTGCGGTTCATATAGGAAAGCGAATTCAAGCTACTCAGGAATTACGCGGCAGTAATTAGCAGCATCCTGTAGGACGTCTCTGGAATGGTGGCGTCGACGGGAGCGTCACACGCATCCTGGCGCCAATTTGCGTAGATCGGCGTCGTCGGGATGAAAATCGATAAGCGCCACTGATTCCAGCGTCGGCATGTAGTCGAGGCAGCGACCAGTTTTTCTTAGAGAAACATGCAGCCTCCGTCGCTTCGGGCAGGCATTAGGACTCCAGTGCTTCGATAGATCAGCCCCCGCGCCTCAAAGTAGTGCCACGCCTCCCCTAGAGTGTCCTGAAGACTTTCGTTTGTTAGCACTCCACAGGTAAACACATTTTCTGCATTTTTCACATACACCTGTAGGCTCATGCCGTATGACAACATTCTGGCTGTTCGAGCTTGTTTTGAAGCATTACAACGTTTACATATACGACTATAAATCGTATAACTACCACCAAATTGCTAGAATTGCAGCTCGAAGTTTACGTAGATTTGGGTGGATTATACCGTGTCCAATATAGGAGATCAGAAAAGAGATATCGGAAGTTGGCAAAAGGGGGTAAAAATTGAATAATTGAAAAACTACAAAAACAACATCGAAACTTTTGGTACACACTTGCGCTTATGTCTTTGCATGCGTAAACAACAAAGCGCCCGGATATAGTGATGCTGGATAACAGGTTTTCGGTAGCTAGGGTTCACTATAAATTAAACAAAAACCGATTTCCCACACTAGTTGCTATGCAATGCAAGATTACCACTAAATTTTCAATTGATACTCAGACAAATACAGGGTATCCAGAAATGGTGCGACCAACACTTCATGTGTTAGATCTAAAGCGAAAATTAGCTGGACAAGTTCCTATAACACTTTTTCAAAAACTCAATAATAACGCATCCACAGGCAGTTTAAGTTTAGGAAATTAATAGCAATTAGTAAATCCTTAATACTTATTACTTAATCAAATATTTAATAAAGAATAATTAATTCTAAATGCACCTGTTTCCATGGCAGGTTCTGTTAAGAACTAATTTAACGGGCGTTATTACTTACCCAGTGTAAGGCAATTTTAAATGTAGATTTTTTGGCTCTTGAATTTCTGGGTTGCATGAATGAAGTATTTGAAAATAAACCTCATTTAGTTGAAAATCTTCTAGAATCACATATTTTGTGGCTAATTCTAATTTGGTGTATATATAATATATTCTAATAACGTGAGCTTCAACATGAGCTCAATATCGTGAGAATCGGACCAGGAGCAGCAAAGTTATCGCGGCAAGACCAAAATGTTGATTTTTGGAGATCACTCTATGAAAAGAAGAGACGGCTAAATAAATCAAAAGCAGTTACGAGCCATTTGGTTTGTCTTTAATGTGTGTTGATATCCAAAAACCTTCATTTTGTCCATCTAGGCGCATGTCGAACTTTCAAAAATGTGCACTTTTTTCATTTGCCACCCGTAGAAACTTTATTTGAGGTCCTTAATTTTTACCAAATTATTGACGAATAGAAAACAAATTGGACTAGATAAGGCTTCAAACAGAAGCAAAACCGCTTGAAGTAAGCATAATTTATCCAGATCCGAAATCAGAGCAAATTTCATATTTTTTTATAATTTAAATAAAAATATTTTTTGATGAAACCAATATGCAAACTCAAATTGTTTTTCGATTCTCTATTGTTTCCTGAAATGTACGCTCTGCAAACTGGACCGCCATGTATATTTACCAAATATTGGGTGTCCGGAAAAAGCGCGACCAACACTGAACGAGGCAAATCTACAGCAAAAATGAGTGTGATAAATTTGTATACACTTTTGCGAAAACTTAATAATAACGAATCTACAGGGCATTAAACTTAGATTTCAAAAATTATCTTTTTGAAATAACTTTTTTCTTATTTATCCGCAGGTTTTAAAATTTGGTACACTTTGTACTTATGATAATTTCTTTTATTGTTCAAGAATGGATTTTTAATCGTTAATTCTAGGGAACTTAACTCACCCATGTCATCTACTATTGTTTAACATGTTTGCTTTCTGTTGTGAATGATTCACAAAAAAGAAAAAAGGTTTACTTGTCACTCTGTCTCTAAAATGAGCCGTTTTCGAAAAAATCTACTTTTAAAAGTTTTTAGCACGGTGAAGTAATAACTCACTTTAAATTATTTCTAACGTCTTAACAGAGCGCGCCATGGAAGCAACTGCACTTAGAATAAATTTATATTTATTAAATGTTTAATTAGGTAATAAGTATTAAGAATTTACTAAATCATAAAAAAATATCATTAGTTCATTAAACTTTAACGCTCTGTAGGCCAGTTACTAATGGGTTTTCGCAAAAGTGTTATAGGAACTTGTCACCGTCATTTTTGCTGTTGGTCGCACCTTTTCCGGATACCCTGCATAATGACTTAAATATTGACATTTTCCAAATTGCGATAAAACTGATAATTATTCATTAAACATTCGAAAATATCTGAATAGATAAAATTGGAACAATTCTCTCTATTCGGATTCTATTCGTTTTATCTCTTCAAGAATTGGCCAATGCATAGTGCCTGCCTTAATAAAGTGATTTTCAATGTTATGTGAGTTTATTTAATCTTGATTTGTATTTTTGCAGTTACTTTCGCAATTCATCATCATCAGCTAATCCAGAAAGGCTGAAGCTACGGTCATCAAAACAAAAAAAAAACAGAAACTGAGCTGAAAATGCTTAACACAAATCGCAACATTTTGTTCAAAGCTGCCATTCTTGCGTTATGTGTTATTTCCGTTGTGCATGTCTTTCTATTTCCGTTGTATGATGGAAAAAGAGTAACACCACGCACTTATGGAGATTTTGAGCTAACTTTGTGCAGCATCAATATCAAAAGCAGAAAAGTGTGGAGGTTGAGTAGATGTCCTCAAGATGGAATTGTTACCATTCTGTTGGGAGGAAGACTTGGTAAGTCTATTTCAATTTTTGAAACTTTAATATTTGGTAGTAGGCTTAAGTATAGAGTAGACTTAAGTCGGCACAGAAACATATAGATACGCTTAATTTAGTCCATCCTTACATTACAAGCTTCAAAAGCAAGATAAGTGAGTACGGTTTGGAATCACTTAACAGTTAAATTCATGAGCAGTTTAACATTTAAGAAAATTCTACAAATATAAATTGTCATTGAACATAAATTAGAATTAATCAAGTATTTAATAAAAGTCACCAATGTTCTAAACTAAACTATTTGGTCTGTCATTGAAGATTCTATGGGCAAATCAGATCTACGTGAATGAATATTGAATTATTCTTTCATAATAATTTACAATTTAGTTTTCTAAGTAGTTCAAATTTCTAAATGCTCAACATGACCTCCGATCATTTAGATCTTCGATTTACGGTATGCACGTTTCCTCGCTAATAATTTCCTTAATTCTGTCGATGATTAAATCAACTTCTCCCGCAAACTTTTCTTTTAAATGACCCCAGAAATAGCTATCCAGAATAGTTAGATCAGGGCTATTTGGCGGCCAATGTATAGTGCATAACCTTCCCATCTATTAAGAAAATCGATCATTAAGGTTACCTTAATGTTACTTGTTCATTAAGGTGCAATAAAGTTACCTGAGCAGTGTTATGGCAAGGAGCACCGTCTTGTTTAATTAAGTTTAAAACTACTCCAGTTTGCTATATGGACACCATATTTGGATAGATAGGAAATGTTCTAGCCTATCCATTGAATGAATCAGCAACGTATTATCTTATTTAAAATAAGAAAGTTTTTCCAGTTTTTTTTGACAGAGAATAAAAATGTTATTTTTCCACTTTGCTGTATCTAGATTTCTTTTTCCGAAAATTCACAATAATATATAATTTTTAAGCTGATATTTTGAGTTTCACTGTTTCATCTTTGAAAAGATATTCAATTTTTATATGTAAAATTTTGAGGAAAACTGTTATATGCTCAGAAAGGCATTATCACAAACAAACATTATACAGGGTGTTCTATTTAAAATAAGTAAGTGAAAAGAGCGTCCCCGAAAATGTCATTACCCAAATTTGCAGGATTCAAATCGCATTACTTCCCGAAATATTCTAATGGATGCTAACCGTGAGACACCCTGTATATCATAAAATCCGAGACCAAACATCTTGTTCATCTAGGCCATAGCTATGATTTATTGAAAAAAAAAACAAGTTCATGTTACAACTCGAAAAACATTATATTTTACTAAAGAAATTGTCTCTAGTAAAATGTGTAAATCACTTAATCCTAATTTATCAAATAATCCAGATATCTTCGTATAAAGAAAATGCCCAAAATCGACTTTTTGTATATAGTTCGAAATCAAAAGCCGATAGCCAATTTAGATTTTGCGAAATTTGCCCATCCTGTACATAAATACAATTCGTTGAGGATGATTTTGATTCTTATCTTTACACATGTTATGTCTGTCGTTTCCATATAACTAAATTTATCTTGTTTTATTGGCATCCACAAGAAGCTTAGTTTCGTCGGCGATTATCTCGAATTTAACACATTTTCGGATAGAATACTGTATTATCTTTATTGCTGTCTGATCAGTAATATTATCACGTTATAACTAATTGTAATCCAACTAATTCTTATCAATGTAGTCATCATTATTAAGGAACCACATTATTTTACTATTATCGATAATCAGTGTAATGATGTAATTGGTTAAGTGGTTACCAATTTGAGTTGATACGCAAATTTTTGCAATAGAGTACATTGAAGAAAATTCATATCTAAGAAAATGCTATATATAAAATATATATTCTTTACGATACTGGGTGATTTCAAATTAGCGCGCTCCGAAGGTGTTGCCTGGGGGTTTATAGTAGGATTACTTACAGATAAAATAGTAAAAAGTGATTCTCTTTAAAAACTGAGATACTTATTAAAAAATTAAATCAGGAATGTGCACATAATGTATTTGATTTTCAGCTACAAATGACGTTGATGTTTTCGTTATTAACACGAAGTAAATACAAAATTTTTCTAAAATAGATAGTTTTCGAAGGCTGAAAAAGTTCATGTTTGAGCTTTTTCTTGGAAATGCAATTAATGGCCCTTTATTTATTAAAATAAACTTGACAGGTGGTGTGTATATGTTAATATGCTTGAAGAAATTATGAATGAATCCTGTTATCACCCATCAGCTAGAAACTCAAATTGATGCAGAGGGTAATTCAGTTTTACATGAGGATTTCTTAAAACTTCAGCAGGACGGTGCTCCACCTCATTATTTTCTTCCGGCTCGACAGTGGTTACACGAGAGATTCCCGGGTAGATAGATTATCAGAAGAGGACCAATTGAATGGCCTCCAAGATCACCGGATTTAACATCCTTAGACTTCTTTCTTTGGGGACATCTTAAATGCATTGCTCATAAAACATAACCTTCTGATATTGATGATCTTAAAATGCGAATTCCAGCACAATGCCGGTCAATTCTAACATGTTTGGCAACAAAATAGAAAACTAACTAGAAATGATCCGCAACTTTTAGCAAATTTTGTCGGATAATGTTTAAACTGTACTAAAGGCTTTCCAAATGGTCATTAAATTTTAAAAGAATTTAAATTAAAGCAGAGTAACAATTAAATATTTGAATCATCCTGTACGATTCTGAAAGCTATGGGTTACTTTTAATGGGTCCAGCAGATGTGCGAGAATTGTTTCTGGAAATTCGAGTTTAATTTATATTTCCATTCAGATTGGTTCATGCGTTTCTGATACCATTTTGTTATTTAAAACACTGTATTTTTGAGATAGTACACACTTGAGATAGTACACACTCGGAACGGAATATCTTCTAGAATTTTGCCACTTCAACTGTGGAACATCCTGTATGCCAACACAATTTTTTGCCAAATACATTTTTTATATATGTTGGATAATGGAATCATTTCAGTTACCTTAATCTAGGTATTACATGTGTAGTTGACGATTTTTTTATTTATAGAATATAATTAAAAACTTATGGGAGATTAATCAATCAACCTTTTAGTCATTGCTTAATGTGGAACCGATTATAATTTAGTTAATGCCGACTATAGATATTCTAGTGCTTATTGTGTCTAATTGTGTCTAAGAGGTCTGGTTAAAAGTTGAAAAATAATGAACAGAAATACCAAGTTTTTTAGAACACTTATACTGTTGGTTCTGTTGGTAACTTTAATGTACATTGCCTTTCCACTCCATGATGTTCCTTCTAAGCAGCAAGTTCCACATGTGCCTGGGAAATCGCCGTTAAGTGACTCGGTTCAAGTGCGCAATATTAGTGCAGCCAATGTGAGTTTTACTTATACCTACAGAGATTTGGAATTTAATTTGTGCAAAGAAGCTAAAAAATGGACTAGTAACAGTGATCAGGACAAAAAAAAGAGTGAAGTGCAATGTCCCAGGAAGGCAATCTCTTCTGTGGTTTTTATTAAAGGGCGAACTGGTAAATACTTTTCAGTTTATTTTATTTATTAGTGCAATTTCATGTGACTGTTCCAGTCTTAATTTCCAGCAACTTACTTAAATGTATTTATAAGATACCGTCTGTCATGATAAGCAATAAATCATCTGTTTATATTTATGAAAGTGAAAACATCCATTGCGTTTTCTGGAAATTTGTGGAAATCTAGCACTTCAGTTGTTAGTTTTATATGAAAATGGCGATATTATTTAACATTAAATATTTACGCTGAACACTTTTTTTTCTACCGAAGCAAAAATCTATGTAAGATGATTGCTACGTTTTAGCATGCAAATAATTAATTTAACTAACGTAAAAAAAGATAATTAACATAGAGTAAATACACTCATTATAAGATTGACAAATGCAAAAATACTATTTAACGCTTCTTCTCAAATCAGCAGGTTTTTAGACTAGTTTCTCTCACCTTGTCTCTGACTGCTGCTAGAAAGTCCTTCAATGTAGTTGAAATGAAAGTCCTGGAATGTTCTGAATTCAAAAAATCGTTCAGAGCTGCAATGAACTTCTTATTGACCTATTGTTGTCATGTATTTACTTTCTTTATATTTTTTTGAATTCGGTGATTTATTTTTATGAAGCTTTTCATAAATTATTTATTTATAAATAACTGAAATACTATTAGCCAAATATGGGTACACTAGTGAACCACATATTTGCGCTGCTTATCTGCACCTCAGTAGGCCTTTTAACAAAATAAGTTCTGGTTCTGGTTACTCCCGCGACTATATGTGTTGTAGACGTTCATTTTTCAAAGAAAAACATTAATTTCTTACGTTAGTAGAGAAGCATTACAATATATTGTGACTAGATTGAGTTATAGTGAGTGAAGTTGAGCAATTATGCTTTGGCGTCGTCGAAGTGTTTTGAACAAATCATTTTTTTTTATTGGGGTTTTAATTGTGCTTTACATTCTCATTCAACTTTTCGTCAGTTCTAATGAATCACCATTTCGACGGCAAACAAGCAAAATTCCGAGAACTACTGTGGTAACACAGTTTACAAATTCCAAGGCTTCATTCAGAGACTTAGAAATTGTGTTGTGTAGAGTAAAACGACTTAAAATCACAGAGAATCACAACACGAATAAAAAAAGATTGAATGCATGTCCAAAGGATGCAATTACTTCTAAGACTTCTATGGATGGACACACTGGTAAATGTCTTTGTATTTATTCTAATCACGATTCAAACCATTTTATTGTATGTTTTTTCCAAATATATAAAATGACTGTTTCTAGCAGAAACCATTCGAGTTGTATTTTATAAACAATTGGTCCTTTTAAAATGTATTAATTTTTATTGCTTCATAAGGCTAATTTTTTATTATATGCTTAATTTATTCAATTGTGGTTTTGACTCAATAAGTGTTATTTTAAAACTAACTATGGAACCGCACTTGTTAAAGGTGGAGGAAAACTTCCTACATATGAGTAGTTTGAATCCGCACTTCCTATCCAAACAAAACCTTTCGATCACAAACTGTGGTTGGTGTAAGTGTCGAAAACTGATCTCATTTACAATATATTTAAACTTATAATGGAATTTCCATCCTGAATTAAATAACTAAAATAACTACATAATATTATTTGTTAATGAAATAATTTGTGTGATTTGCAGCCGTTGTAAAAATATTCTAAACAGCACAAGTTCATACAAATGCAAGGATAATGTGACAACATCCACGCAAAAGTGATTTTGCGATTTGCAAAAGATAAGAAATTCGTATGGAAACGAGCACTTAACAATTTTGCTCTACAATATTTGTGTTTAGTTTTGAATGTTGATCAATTAATGACTGCCCTTCTTCGATTTTCTATCATTTTAGTTCATGGAATATTCATATAGAAACGCGATCTTCTAAACTCGCTATCATCGATATCTACTTGGGTAAAGTTAAATATATTGAGATTCATCCATGTGCAAAAATATGCAAAACAATAATTTCAGCTTGTTTGCTAAAGAACCCTTTGCAAGAGTCTTTGTTAAACAGGTGCCAATTTCGAATCACCTTAAAATTGCGTTGGTAACGCCTTCCGATTAGGTTGCTGACATTTCCTTTCTTGTCTTTGAAATCCAGTTTCTCTTTCCCGCATTTCAGTTACTATGCTATTTATTTTGTTCCATGTTGTTTCAATTTCTATTCGCCCCTCCTTCTTAATTTATTTAAATTTAGTTTAAGGTTTGGATTCTTTCTTCGCTCGGAATTCATGGCTTTTCAGCTTGTCCAAGGTTATTCTTCGTATTATATCAGGTGTCTGATTCTGGTCGCTATTAACCTGGAAAGGTTTTTAATGATTCGATATACTTTTTTAAAATCATGGTTCATTAAAATATATTTGATCTGATTTCTTACTATTGGTTCTCCGGGTTCAGCTGGTGATCGCCACCTGGAGGTGCGCCCGATGGAACATCTAGCCATCTATACCCTACACGAGTGTAAACCTATATTATAATCATGTATTTACTATCACTAATTTTTTGGCTTGTTTTTACGAAGCTTTTCATCAACGATTTACGCATAAATAAATGAAATATTAGTGGCTAAATATTCGTTCACTTGACCACCACATATTTGCGTTTCTTATATGCACCTACTCAGGTATTCTAACAAAATAATTTCTGTTTCCGGTTAATCCAGCGGCTATAAGTGTTGCAGACGTTTCATTTTAAAAGAAAGCTATATTGGGACTGGATTGTGTGTGATACTGTGACTGAACTATCTGTCGGTGTGAAGCTGAGCAATTATGATTAGGCGTCGTCGAAGTGCTCTCATAAAATTATCTTTCTTGATTTGGATATTAATTTTTATTTACTTTCTCTTTCCACTTTTCGGTAATTCTAACGAAGTAGTGTCAACTACTGATACCGCACGCTTTACAGATGAATACTCTTTCAGAGATTTTGAAGGACGGTTGTGTAAAGTAACACGACATAATCCTACCAAGCGGTGCAAACCGACTAAAAAAAGGCTGGGTCCATGTCCAAAGGAAGGAATTACTTCTATGATTTTTACGCATGGACATACTGGTAAACGTCTTTCCATTTATTTTCCGCATTATTCAAACTATTTTATTAATAGTTTTTCAAAATACATGGTCGCTTTTATGTATGGAAATACACGTTGTGCATGATGGTTCTTCAACTGATTACTTACATGCATACATATCTTCATTTATTCATCTTCGCGCAGAATATCCTTAAATGAGTGAAATAAAAGCCATACCTTAAATTGTGTCGATGTCTTGAGTCAGCTAAAGTACATATATCTGTGGTATCGGTTCTAAATATTGATGCCAGTTATCAGATTAGTGTGTTGAACCCAATTGATCGTAAAAATTTTTAGAAGATGTGCATTAGTTTGGTCTCGTGGGTGCTTCAATATATCCTTACAAATAATCAGCAAAAATGTCCTTAAAATACAGCCAATTGTTAACAGTATTCATCATGTTATTTTGTTTAAGTATTATGATGTATTTTTATATTTACCTTCAAGTTTCCAAAGACACATTCAAGAAATTCCAGTACTTACGCGATGACAATAAAACATGCTCAGGGCGGTGTTTCACATTTTTTCAAAGGATTTTTGGCAAAATGAATGTGGCATAAGTGGGTGCAATGTTCGGAATGCAAACTAGACATCTAATAAAATGAAAGGTTTGAGTTAAATGTATCAAAGGATTGTTTCAAAAATAGGGTAAAGTTACCTACTTTTTAACAATATAATTTTTTTTTTAACAGTTTGCCGTCAGAATAAATTTCTTTAAAAATGCGCACCGGAGCAATAAGTTCTCTGGTTTGTTTTCTGTCGAATGAAAGGAGAAGACCCCATGTATTTTTCGACAGATCGATAAGCTTTTTCCTGATTTAAAAAAATATTTAATTTTATGTTTAGGCGTTTTCTTTATATTACATTTTCAAAATTACAAATAGCAACAAATCAAAGCAACCTTGAAATATGATAGGCAAATAAAAATCATTGAGGAAATAACAATATTTATTGCCGCTATAGAATAAACATAAATAAATAAAAACGGTGAGATTAAAATCAGTGATTTTCTATATGACTTCCATTTAGCTCTGTACATTTTCTATAATCAAGTTCTATTTTATATGAAACGGTTTGAGTACAGGCTGTTTCAAAATTGGCGACATTCCGTTTAAGGGGCTTTACGGGCCCACTTGGAGGGCACGACAACATAATTTTAAAAAGTTTCTTCCAAAGTTTCTATTTTGAAGATATCAACAGTCGAAAATCTAATGTCATCTTCGTTATTAGGTACTTATTCGTTGTTATTTTTATATGGTCCATCTTTGATTGGTAGCCTATTGAAATACTTATGCAGTCGAAAAGAAAAAATATCATCTTTTCTTCAAATTGTGGATATTTTTAATATTAAAAAAGTACTTTTCTACAATTTTCTGAGAAAAATTCAAAGCGGCAGTGATGTTTTTTGTCATTATCGGATAGATACAGGCATATTGCTTGTGCACACGACTCAAGGATTCACGATTGAACCTCTGATTTAACGCACACCGGTACAAATTGAGCCAGAGTTAATTAATCGAATGCTCAAAATGTGAGCTCAATAATGCTGTCAAGAGTGAGCAATAACGTGATTACACGGGCACAAACATGTTTAAAGTTAAACGGGCTTATCAAACCCATGCTTCATATAATACCCTATAATCAGAATTTCGCAGAAACGGAACATCTGAACATCTTTCAGATGTTCCGTTTCTGCTTAAAAAAAATTGCAATTATTAATAATAGAGAAACATTAAAATAACTGTGGAAAAATATTTGAAATTATTTAATTAAAGTTCTTCTCTAACACAACATTTTTCAATTTTTGTCAATACTTTATTAATGAACAAACATAACTGATCTAAATTCTTACAAAGATTCTCACTTAACCAATTTTATATTTCTCATAGTTCCTAAGAATTGCCCATTCGTGGGGACCAAGCCGCGTTTACATTATAATCGTACGGCGTTCCGTATTGCTCCATTCGTCTGAATATATTAACAAAATTTTTTTTAAAATCAATTTGCATCCTAACAAAAACTATGTACTTACAGGTAACCAAATGTGGGAATATGCATCGGTTTGGGCAGTCGCTCGACGTACTGGACTTGAACCTTACGTGCCCAGATGCATCAGAAATAGATTGAAAGAGATTTTCGACATGCTCACAGTACCAGGATTTGAAGATATTGCTCATTGTCCGGTTGAATTTAAAACTTTTGTTAATTCTATCGAAGAGTGGACGTCTACTAACCAGGCAAGAAAAACTAACTGTTTTAATGTGTAAAGAACCTCATAGACCACAGTAATTTGTTCAATTTATATTTTCTCAGAAACCCTTCTATTTCTTTGGAACATAATTCACCACGTTTTTTTATTACGAATTGATAATGGTTGCTCTTTTTAAAATAATTATTTCTTTCCTCTTGTGGATTGGACTCAGTAACGTCACCAAAACTACCTTCAGCCACATTTAGGCTCAAGCTGGAAGGAAAACTTAATTATTAACTAAAGGTTTTGGTAGTGATTGTGCTATATTTTTCGAGAGTGATCCAAAAACCAGTTTTTTATACATTACAATTTTAATTAAAACAGGTAAAATACTTTTATTTTAGTTATCATGTTCATTTGAACAAATAGTCAAATACTTGTCTACTAAAGTAGAATTTTAATCTTCAAAAGCTAACATTTTAAAACAGTAAACTTAAAATAGTTTTAAAATATTTATCGGATTCTGCAAGTAATCCTGAGTAACGTCTTAAGAAATAACTGAAACCACAATAAAATTTGCTACAGAGATTCAGTCAACTTGGTAAAAAAACCCAATTCCACCCTCTAAAGCAGATGTGATATACAATTAAATACAACAATGTGTATATCGTTGCACCCTACTAGTCGCTATTCGGTACGTTTTATAAGTAATTTTCCAAATTTTTAGAGCATAATTTTACCACGATATACATTGCAACCCGAGCTGGTTTTAACTTGGGTCCAAGATATTCGACAGGAATTCCACTTCAATAAGGAGATTAGGAACAAGGCTCAACGGGTTCTGTTAGATTTAAGCAGGAAACTGCCACGGAAGGAGTACACTTTCGTAGGTGTTCATGTGCGAAGGACTGATTATCAGGGGTATTTGGACAGGTACAATTCGATTTGATAGAGAAAATAGCCAGAGCGGTAGCTAATGTAGACTTTTGTAGGAAATACGGTGAAAAGCTAGTGACTAAAGCATTCTTTATAAACGCGATGAATTATTTTAACAGCAAATACTCCAACTGTCTGTTCATCTACGTCAGCGACGATCCAGGCTGGTGTTCCAAACAGTTCGGGCGGATGAAGAATGTATTTGTTGCTTCGAATGAAAACTCTCCAGCTGAAGATATGGCAATTTTGTCGTATTGTAATCATACGATATACGACTATGGGACGTTTGGTGAGTGGGGGGCCTTATTAGCTGGAGGAGAAACAATTTACCTAAACATGACGCAAAATATGAGAAAAGGAACCGGTAAATTTATGAACTGGATACCAATGAAATAACTATCATAATTTTAGCAATTAATAATTTTAAGTCACCGACAAAAGTATAAGTACGTTTAGAAAAGAATGTATGCCTAGTTATTATTGTTTATACCATAAGGTAAAAGCAGGTTTTGTACACACAAAGCCAAAATATGTACATTATTTAATGTTATGTTTTGTACAAACAATGCACGAGTGAAAGCATATAAACTTTCTAATTGGAACGATAGATAGACAAACTAATGCAGTCGTCAAAAAATATATAAAAACGTTATTTCGGAAGTAAAAATTTTTTCATTATAAATAAGAAAGTAAGTATTCTCAACCTGAATTTATAAAGCAATATCGGAATACGAAGCAGATACTTGGTTTTTAACTTCTTAAAAGTTTGCATACTTATACATCGTGTTTTCATATTTTTTGAAAATATATTTCTGAATATATCTAAGCACGCTTCAGTTTACAGAATTTAGGGTTTGATAAGTCGAAATAATATAATCTTGCCATTTAAGACTTCTTGTGTTGAGGCTCTTCTTAAGCCTTCTGTAAAGTTTTTGCACTCTTTGAGCACAAAAATGTAGGACCACCAGAATATTGTACTGTTTATAAAAATTGTATGGCAGCTTTGGAGTTACAATGATATTTGGCTTGCGCTTGGCTTCTGATACCTGAAAATGCCTTAGGATAAAATAATTAAGAAGAGCAAATAAATACTATCAGATTTTATATTTTATTTGTATAATCATCCGAACTATGGGAATTTAATTGTTTTCTGGGTTTCAGAAAGAAATTTATTTTTTGAGAGAGATTTATTTTTTAGACTTTTTTTGTGTTTGTTTATTTAACATGTATTTTTATTTCTGTCACATCAGAACAACTGCTACGGAACTCGATATAGGTAATATGCAGGTATATGTAAGTTATCTAATGTGAAATTTAACGTTACTTATTCACAGCCATTTATGACTTTAAAAAACTATTTTCACTGGCGTTTTAACCGAAATATTATATTTTATATAAAGACCCCCCATAAGGCAATATTCAGATATGAGAAACGTTAACATAAAGCCTACTTTTTCCAAGCACAAAATTCAAATCTGATCTAAATTTAAGATGGTTATTTATTATGTTGTGGTAAATTAGTAACCATGATAGCAATCAGTATCTGCAAATCAATTGGAAAATTGCATCCTTCTCGGAAGATCCTACATCTTTGGTTCATTGTACAACGCATCAATTAGCGTACACTATCAGTAAGGAAAAGCGCAATCCACTTTGAAAACCTTCGCAATGTACTTCGATCACAAGCTTGTTGGGCAAAAACTGGATACAAAGGTTCAGAACACAAGTTCTAAAACAGTATTTCAGAAAATTAAGATATTTATAAAATCAACATAAAACATTATCTTCCCACAAACGTTACCGAACCAGCAAGAGAGTGACATCGAATCAAAACGAAATTATGCCTAAAAAATCTTTGAAAACAGGATTATTCACAACCTGCAGTAGCAGCTTGGTTTAGATAATTCGACGGAAGTAAATTGCCCAAATATTTGGCTATGCAAATAATTTAAATTGCTTATGCATCAATTAGATATATTGAACAACAATCCATTTAAAGCATTTGAACACATCAACAACGATAATACAACATTATCAACAACGATATTACAACGGTAATACATCATAAAGAATTAATGACTTTATTCACGTTTCGTCATTCACTAAAAAACTAATTAGAAAAACCTTTGACTAACCCAAACTAACCCAAATTAAATTTCCTCAACAAAAATATTTCTTTAATTGTCCTTTAAATTCAAATTTATGATTAACAAGGCATTAAACCAACTTTTTGCAGACCTTCATTGAAAATAACTCTTCATAATAAAAACATTTTGGTATTCAAATAACAATTTATTAGAGCGAGCTTGACTCAATCCAAGGATTATTCAGACATCTAGAATCTAGCTAGTCTATGACCTATTTATTTATATTACCGTTTTAAAGAAATGGTAGGAAATCGAAAATCGAGGAGCTTAGATAAATCGTGTGATCATATGGATTTAAAATGTAAAAATGTTTGCCGATCGCCTCTGTTCCAGTACCCGTAGAAACAGCTTGAAAATATTTTAATTAATTAAATATTTTTCAAGTATCATCCTTATTGATTTTAACGTTAAATTATTACCTGAAATTCACTAAACAAAGGATAGTTTGTTTGCTGGAGGATATATTAGTGTACTTAAGGGCTTGCGTTTTTCCGTGATAGAAATATTAGGAATTTAGTAATTTTGTCACAAATTCATCACATATACTCATGTGATCAAGCACTTAGACTAGCCAGTTTTATTAATAATATTATTACTATATATTGAACGTAATTATTATTAAAATAGAATTGTAATATATTTACAAACTAGTTAAGATCAAAATTATTTACAAAGGCTTTTGCGAGATGTGTGAGACACTATCAATATGTAGTGGTTAAGTTATGCGTATGTACAGTAAACGCTTATGAATAGCAAACCTATTTATATAAGTTATTTTCATATTCTCTGTTGTATCACCAAGCCTCGTTTTGCCTTTTTGAAGAAATGTGATAACGAAGATTTTTTATATTTCCTGATCAAGGACCATGCACACTATTCTACAACTAGTATGAACAAAAATTCTTAATTTCAGTTATTAATTGTAAATGTGCAAAAAATGTATTATATTTATACTTTCAGAAAGCTTGTGTGCCAAATTTTACTCAACACCAACTTTTATATGGCGATTTTTTAGAAATCTTTGAACTCCCTGAACATTCCTATATATTATATGTATATTATATATACCCCAAAACTCTACATATATCTATCTTTAACACTGTAAATATGTCTCTGTGATAAACTTACTATATACAATCATTATCGAAAAATTACAAATTTCAAAGGAAATAGATATATTGAGCGTTTTTTTTATTTGCAGTAAATATTCGATTTTTAGTAACAAAAAAATATATGTATATGTCTATTAGAAATATAGCTAATGTGTAATAAATTATATTTAAATAATTTTATCTGGTATTATTTGCATTACCTCCTGGCTTCATAAATATTTACGTATAAATGCGGTATATTCAGAGTGTTTAAGAGAATTGAAACAGTAATAATTCTGCCAGCTGCTGCTGTTTATACTTATACTTTAAACTTTTATAGATAGACGAAGCTGGTCACATATAAATCCCAATTTGTTTGGGAACAAATTGGGAATAAACAACAATTTGTTAGTGACTATCTCACAATAGAAAATTATTATTTTTTACTTAACTGTATTCTGTATAAAGAAATGCCGCTGTTAGACAATTCATCAGTACCTACAATTCAATATACTAATTCTTGCTGAAATTTGGGAAATTAATGTTTATTGGCCCTAATTGCATAGAGCTGTGCTAATGTTTTCGGTGAAAAAACTATCAACACACGCACAAGAACTGCGGAACATATAATTAAAACTAAAGCATATTTACGTTTCTATATAAATAAACTTTGGCTTTCTCTCAGATCCCAAAAATGGTCTTCAATTTTCATGACTGAGGTTTATCTGGTGTAGGTATCACTAAAAGGGTATTAAGAATTTTGCACTCTAGACATCTGCTAACAATATCTGTTCTGTTTAGAATTACCTTCGATTTCAAGTTTCTGAAATACCTACTTTCAACTATTTATATCTCTCACTAATTACTGTGGTTGTTTATGAGCCTGAGTGATTACTTTGAAAATCGTTTAATATTCGTTACACCTTATATTCCTTAGCGCTTTTTGCGTACAAGCAGAGAATTGATCTTGTTTTTTCTAAATCCGAACGACTTTAGGATAAATATTTATTTAATGCTGGTAGCAATGTAATAAAAAAAAATCGTGTTTAAACATCTGGACGTTCATTAAACTCACGAATTTAGTTTTACTCATTATCCAATGTATTTACTCATTTTATTTTCGTTCAGCCATTTGCAGATCATCAAGTTTCATAATCTTGATGTTTTTATATGTTGTGGAAAATTCGTGTTGTTCCTTAAATCCGTTTTATCGTCCATTTGATGAAGCAGAATCAAGTTCAATTGATTTTAAAAAATCCCTAAAACTGAATGTTTTGGCCGCATTTATTGGAATTCCATCATAGCACCTTTGTTTTTTGATAATAATTCGATTGTTAAAATCTACCGTGACCTTTCAACAGGCAGAAAAACTTACACATTTTGTGTAATTGAACAACCCATGAAAATGGATTTGAGCAAGAGGACCGAAATAATGGCCCCTTAGGTCTCCCTACTTACAAGCTTGGACTTAATTTTCAAAACCCAATCGTAAGGACAGCCGATTAATACAGACTAAAAACTCTTGTGAATTTGGGTGAAGAAAGTTCCAACACGTTTGGAAAAAATTCGTAATATTGAGCGCCAAAATTTACGCATTGATTTAATTTTAAGAAAATATGCTTTGCATTTGCCTTCACGTCTTAGTAGTCGATTTTGAATTTTGGCGTTACAGGATACTTTTGCGGTCGGAATTAATAAAACCTTGGGACCATCGAAAATCCTATTTAAAGTTCTTTCCGATGATACCGGTGCTACCTAAATAAAATGAGTAGAGGGTGCACTTGGTAAGAGGTTGGTACTGCGATAATCGTGTTCTCAATTACCATCTCCCACCGTATTATAGTATACGTATTTTTTGTATTTTTGTGTTACTGGCATCTACCTTGTCTATCATCTATCGTCTATCTATGTCATCTATCTTGTGTTACTGGCATTACTAAGCCCATCCTGAAAAAATCGATTTGACCAACTCAATTTATTCCATAAAGTAGTTTAGCTTTCGGGAACATTAGAAAAGTGTAGAATAATTAATCTTTGGAAGTATTGATAACTACATTTATATTGATCAATTCAAGTATTTTCGATAAAAATTATTATCATATAAAAATAGGCTTACGATCATATAAAAATAGGTTGTAGCAGGATGAGATTATCATTTATGCAAAGATCAGGATAGAAGATAGGACAGAAGTCACTTTCAATCAATCGGTATGGTTTATGAACAAAATGTATAACTTTGAAATAAAATGCTTTTAGAAACCGAATTTTGAAAGGAATCAATAAACTTCAAGTACGGGATTGAAACTTTCAGAGTCAACAGAAAATATCACAAACGAACTTTTTAAACTAATGTTTATACCATGAATACAAAATACGATTTTAAATTTGAAGCCAAAATTTGAATGTCATTTTAAATCTAACAACAGTATCTAAAGCTACAAAAATAATTTGCAATGATCTAAGTGAAAATAAATATTTATGAAGTTTCCAAGTAAGTTAAATTCAACCCCTATTTTTATAGATTATACAAGTTTCTATTAGCGACTTAGCAACTAGGATGATATGATCGATCAAACTCTAATACATAATAGGGCAAAAAACGCAGTTTATTTAGTTAGAACTAGTAGATAATACCATGCCGAAAGGAAAAAAGAAGAAACCTAAAAACAATAAAAACGGAGATAAGGGCAAGAAGAAAACTACTACTAAATCAAAAAAAGGTGGAGGCAAGAAATCGAGATCAAAAAGTGCCAGGTAGGTACTTTTATTTTCGCTTACAATAATGAAATATAAATTAACTACATATATTCCTTTGATTTATTGAAGCTGTGATTAACTGGAAAATGCTTCAATGTTTAGTCTCAAATACTTGCTTTTTGCAAACCCTCACGTTTATTATACATATATTTTTCCCGTTATTTATTAAACAACTATACATTTTAATAATTAACTTAGGCATATTAAGCAAATGATAAGAAATTAAACAAAAATGTTTCAAACTTTAACACCCTGTATCTCTAATAGGAAACATTTGCGAGCAAAATTTTTCGAGGGAAGTCTACTTTGATTTTTCACATTCTAATTAATGACATTTGACTTGAACCGCATTGTATATTTACAAACACGCATAACCATTTTTTATGTTTTCATATAGATGTAATGTTGATATTTTCACTGAAGCCGCAATGGAAAATGCTTATACGACCTGCCATAGCGTTCAAGACTTGCTAAAATGGAGAGGATTTCCTTGGCCAGAAGCACAAAAAAAGAAAAAGAAAGGAAAAAAATAGCCTATTTTACATTAATCGTAAGCTCCTTCAAAATACTCATGCGGGCTTTGGTTTAGTTAAAACTGACAAATGTGTTTCGGCTATAATTGTTGGTTTACATATTTTCTCGACAGGATAAGTAAGAATTAGATTCATAGGCTTATTTTTTCAATACTTTGTTTTTGGTGCCAAGAAATAAACGTTTACAAACGACAACGAGCATTTTTTTAAACTTGGTTCTCCTACGCCGAATACTGTTGCAGAACTATAAATAGGGAAGGAACGCTGCATTTTTAAATAAGTTATCTGGAGTAACTGAAGAGCATAGTTCAATAACTTCTCGACGTTGTTTTTCCTGTGTGAATTTTTAGTTGAAAATTGGTAAGTCAAAATCTTTTAAGTTATAAACAGTAGAATACAAATATATTTTTTTCATTTGCAACTAAAATATTTTATTTATTGTACTCAATCACTTTTGTAATATCGAAACAGCTTCGTTTAACTTTCAATTCAATACTTTTCCGTATTCTATTAAATGGTTTAACTAAACCATTTTTGAACCCGATGTTAGATGATTAATATATTCATTATGGTGGGTATAAAATTTTAAGTTTAAGACGGTTTAAAAACTTGCGAAGTAATTTTTGATAATATATAGGTTGCTGTATGCGTAACTATCCCACAGCAAAAGTAAAATTTAAAGTTTTCAGGCAAATGTTTTTTAAGTTAAACATATATTAATTAATATTATTGTTTGATGAAATTTTTTTGTTCATTCTAAAATTTTTGTTCTTTTCAGTATTATCCATATAATTCTTTTTTTATTATGCACGAACAGCAATTTTTGTTATTTATGGATACCAAAAATTTCACTGACTTCCCATTCGGTATTTATTATTGAATTTTCAGATTTAATCATTTTGTTTGTGCTGAACAAATCTAATTCTCAATTAATTTATATTGTTTTTTTATAAAAAATTTTGTTTTTAAAAGCTAGTTACAATATTTTACATGTGAGCGCAAACAATATAGCAAACGTTTAATTGAACCTTTCCCGGCTCCGTTCTATATTATTTTACTCTATCAAAATTTATTAAATAAAGACCAAATAATGAATAACAAAACAACTAAAAATAATGAAAAATCGTATTATTTAAATAAGCCATAAATGTTGATATTAATCGTCTTGCAATCGATTCTTTATTCCGAATAAAGGATTCTTAAATGTATGAATATCAATCAATATCAAACCAATAAATGTTAAAAGCTATTTATCACGCGTATTAGCCACTAGAAAATGAATCGAATAATAAAAAATGTCCGGTGGTATAAAACTCAAGTTACTATGATTTCTTGATGAATACATTTGAGCATATTTTTATTCAGCTTTTAAATTTTACTTCTTACTGCTACGTATCTACGAGTACTTAATAGCTAACATCGTTAGTCTTGATGAATGATTCCTTTAACCGAAAATATACTGTTTATTATTTACCTACTGAACTGTAATGACACGAAAGCATTGAATCCACAATCTGAAAGTTTTTTATTTTTTCGTCATTAACTTGTTCATTTTAAAAGTTAAACGTTCTCTTAAATGAGCAAAGGAGTTTAGAATTTAAAAATGTATTTAAATAATTTGTATGTTTCCAAGCCGATAAACCGAATTGAGAAGAAGCAAAATTGACCTCTACAGACTGTTAACAAAAGTATTGTTGCCTTCAAAAAAATATGAGAGTCTATAATATCGAGTATTGGAAAAATTGAGAACTTAATGTTTTCAATGCATTTTAGTAACTAAAACTCGATAATAAATTTTACGAACGCATATCACTTAGCTTTCAAATTCCACCCGACATTAACAGACTTTCTGCCTTTAAAGATCAGAGAAGAAAAGAAATTGTCGTGTTCTCTAAGGAAGGACTTGAAAAATGGCCATTCTGTAATGTATATAGCTATAGATTTCATTATGGCGAGGGCCAAGTTGAGAATTATTCTTTCAACATTACTCCGCTTGACTCATGCAATGGATGATAACTTAAAAAAAAGAAAACAATAATTGAGAAAGAGAAATATTAATTCGTAGAAACATTGAAATAAAAAAAAATGTTTAAATTTTTAAGAATATTTTCATTTGGGTAATGGTGGGAATATTATTTTTGAAGCGCTGTAAATTTAATATATTTTGATTATTGTAAATATGATCATTTTCAAATCGATTAAATTTTATACAAGTTTTTCTGCAGTTATTTTATTTCACTGTTTTTGGCATAAGTCAAACTTTAAAGGTTTTCAACTCGGACACAGAACTGTTCAAAATTGCCCGTTGTGTTCGAAACTACCGTATCCATAACAGAATCTACTTCAAGAAATACTTTAAATAGATTTCTATATTTAAAACTCTAAAGAGCCTTTGAATTCCGATGGAACTTTTTATTATCGAAATGTTTGGATTGGAAATCGCTTACAGAAGAAAACAAAAATAGCGATCTGATTTGCTTAGCGTGAAATTATTTATGAACTTCATCAATCTCGCATCTTCAACAATTGGCTTCTCCAAATATTTTGTTATTCATCTGGTTATTTTTTGGATAATATTTACGCTGTTCAGATGATACTATTTTAATAGAATTATTACTAGGTTTTTGTCTACAATGCTGAAAGTGAAACTTTTAGTCGTTTCAATCAGAGGATCAACGTGAAGGTGTTGGATGACAAATATTCAATCTATTGTTTGTTATATTTTGTTAATTATTTAATATATACTGTGTGTGTCAATAATGATGGCTAACTGCAATTTCTCAGAAAATATCCTTCTCCATTTTTATTAAGTACTTATTTATGCAAGAAATACATTCAACGTACTTCTTAGCGACATGTTCGATTTGAGTCCTTTTAAGCTTGTGTAGAAGAGAAATATAAATACACCTTCCGGAAATTTTTTGTTGTCTGCATAATTTTTTGAAAATTTATTAGCACTTTGAGCGTCA
Organism: Dendroctonus ponderosae; assembly: GCF_020466585.1. Taxonomy (NCBI): domain Eukaryota; kingdom Metazoa; phylum Arthropoda; class Insecta; order Coleoptera; family Curculionidae; genus Dendroctonus; species Dendroctonus ponderosae. The sequence goes on along the minus strand of NW_026018916.1, from coordinate 10,022,384 downwards.
TTTGGATAGTTTGATTTTAGGAAATGACTCTGACTGTTGCATGCAGAGCTGGCGATGCTGATAAGCACGACAGAGATGTTACCGCTTTGGCATTTTATAAAGGAAAATTATACAGTGGGGGCGACAATGGAAAAATCAAGGTAAGTAGGCGCCGAAATAGACCAAAAATGATAAAAATAATTGAAGTCAAGAGGGAGCAATAACTTGGAAACTTACACGGAATAGATTTTATTGATGCGTCTCACCGCTCCTAGTCTTCTACAGTCTATTACATTATTTGCTGTTGTTGACATATTTCCCAAAATATTTTTCGACAAAATTTCTCCCGTTTTATTTATTGTTAGTTAAAACATTTCAAAGTTATTCATTTACATTTCGATTTCGACGCTTCGGGAGTATGGTGTGAATGGCAAAATTTGGCCATTTATTCTAAACACACTTTGGAGGAAGTGTGCTAGATTTGAAATAAATTCTAAAACTAGCAATCAATTTATTAAAAAAAGCCTAGCAGCTCTGGTATTTTTAGTGTCCCGGTAAACAGCTGTATGAACTTATGATTAAAATCTTTCATGCAGAATCACTCCTTGCATTTTTTCGCATCATTACCAGACACGTTGGATAAACTTACATAGACACTATATATCTAAGCTAACTTGCATATACCACTATTTTTCTATATTTTAATAGTTTCTGTTTCAGCTAATAATAATAATTTTTTATTCCTAGGTTTGGACTGCTGATTTGTTGAAACTGGGCGAAGTTCAAGCCCATAGTGCACCCGTCTACAGTATTTCAGCTTCTGATGATGGGCTTTACAGTTCCTCGAGTGATGGTTCTGTTAAGCTCTTTGACCTGAATACTTTAGCCGAAAAGCAGGTGCTGAGGCAAGGAGAAAATGCTGAGTACTGGAGAGTTCAGTGTGTTAATGGAAATTTGTATGTTGGAGATAATGAAGGCAATGTGAGTACACTTACATAAATATTATAGTAAATTTAAAAATGTTATTATGTCCGTTCATTTCAGGTTTTGGTTTTCAAGAACAAATTGTTTTACGGATTGGTAAACGTCGCCGAACCTGTTAAGGATTTGCAAGTGGTAGAACCGTATGTCTTAACGGTTCAGGATACAGACTTAGTTATTACAGAATTTAAATTAGAAGGTGCGTAGAACAACAAAATTCAAAATCAAACATCAATTTAAAATTTTTAAGAGAGAGCGGATATTACATCAACGACGTCTGACGGTTCAGAACTTCTAACGGGAAAACAGTACAAAATATTGAAGTAATAATTCGAACGTTTTCGATTGCACACTTCGAGCACTGCCTTTCCATATTAGCTGCAAATGGAAAATTGGACATTTAAAAATTTGATCAAGAAAATATTCGATTTTTAAGGGCTCTTGAAGTTTACTACCTACCTAAAAGCCATTAAAATACAGGAACCCTCAATAAAACTTTTTAGATATAACGCGTTAAGCACTGCCGGTTTCTAATCAGAATTATAAAAATAGATCAACAATTCACCTGGAATACGTAAACAAGTGCGCTACCATTTTCAAAAAAACGCTCTACAAAATCCGCAAAAAGCGAAATGGAAAGCCACTCCATGAAAGTCTCAACTCTGCACATGCGAGCAGCATAAATGTTGTCAAAGAAAACCTACAACCCTGGTTGCCATCTACTTCTACAAAATAAAATGCTGTCCGGATGCAGACCGCTAAAATTCTGTATTCTACATCTAAATGGCAACCAGGGGCAAAGTAATGCCCAACTCACCGAAAACTGCTTCGTTCCACCTGGAAAGAAAGAGGAAAATGCGTTTGGTGCTGTGTAAAATCTGTTCAAAGTCATTTAATTGAAAATCAGCAAAACAAAGACAGAGACATGTGAATAATCCAAAAAACTTTAGCTGCTTTGCGGAAACCTAAATTCGGTTCAAACTAGAGGATTTATAGATTTAAAATTATTCTTACCAACTTTCTGCAAGCTGGAGCCCCATCCTCCATTTTTCGCCCATAATGTTCAAAAGTAGACATTAAGCCCCATGATATGCCGATTTTGCAAGATTTATATATTCCAAGTTTCTAAACCTTTATTTGACTTAGGTGAAAATATCCAATGGGCTACTGACACCACCATTGCAGGCAGGGCGCCAGTAACTTTAATTGGCACCAAATTATTTGCTTTTATTGACCGAGATGGGAAAGAAATTATCCTACATAGTGCAGATAAATCAACAGGATTTAAACAAATTACAAAAATTGTGGTAAGTAGGAATTTCGCTTAAACTGAACAGTCTTGAAAAGTCAAGACATTTTAATCGATATAACTATTAGAATGTTTTGTTTTATTTGCGAGTCATGAGTTGGACTTCAAACTTGTCTTTCGTTTCCTGGGTGACAAAGAGAGTACTTTGAAGTTCAGTTATTCGATTGGTTTTTGCAAAGTTATTATTGATCTCTCCAGCTTGAAAAGGGTTTAAAACTCCAAAAAAGTCCATATTTTCATTTGCTTTAGTAAATCTAATTTGTTTTGGAATAACGACAAACCCTTTTTTAATAAGGAAATAAATTTCATTAAAAAATTATATTTGTATTTCATATTTTTTACTTTTGATGTACATTCTATTTATACATTCTAGCATGGTTCAGAAGATAACAGAGTAATCAATGCTCTAGCTGGTGTGGAATGGGGAAATGACCAACTTTTGTTTAGTGGTGGCTGGGATAAGGTCCTGAGAAAATGGAAAGTTACCAATGTGGGCCTTTCTGACGAAGGTAGCGTAAATGTAGATATAGTCATCAATGCCGTTGCTACTGGCGAAACTTCTTCGATTTACGCTGGAGGCTCTGATGGTCATATAGTTAGAGTGGATTCCAGCTAAGGCTTTCCATGGATTTTCATAACATCTATTAACACTGCTGTTTATATAATTTTCATTGTGTTCCTTATCTACTACTTATATGAGAACAAAATCATATGCTGTAAATAAAACTAGTTAAGCGTGTAATTTTTTTATCGACCTTTTCACAAAAATATCCAGTTATATCAAAGTTAGGTACTCACTGTAATCGCTCAAAGAATGTAAATATAACATGTATTTGCTCTAATGATTATTAAATAAAGAAAAACGTTTTTGGATTTATTATCAGATTTTGCTTATATATAATGGACTTACACAAAGTAAAATGAAGTAAATTAATAAAGATAAGGTGCTTTTGGGCAAACAACAATTATGTAAATTCGAGGATTTTAACTTTTTGTCGGGACAACAAAACCGAGCATCGAAAAGAGTTCGCGGAAATTATTCTGAATCTCGAACTTTAAAGAAGAAGTTTTCTTTTGTAGTTTGTATTAATCGGTCATGAGAAAGCAACGAAAACAGAATCATTCTTGGACCAATGGGGTAAGTGTGTGAAAAATGTTACCCAAACTTTCAGGAGGAATGAAGTCAATCAGTCTAATAAAATACCTACCTCTTTTGACATGCTTTCTCCCATTATTTGGAAGAAAAAAGAACTAATTCATGATAAAAAGTATTTTTTCAAAGTGTTGACTGTGGTTGATGTTAGTGGAAACTAGAATACATAAAAATATATTTTGTACGTTCCATAAGAGCAATATCCTGAAATATCAGTTTTGGACGATTTATATCTTGAAAACTGGAATATTTTCATTATTGCTTTTATTATCTTTCGATTTTTTCATCAGACAAAATATCATCGAAGGTCTACCGGACACCCTGCATAATTATTCTAATAACTGTTTATTGCTTGAGATACTTGTCACTTCATGCGCAAATGGTGTTTTGAAATACTGCTCTTCAATATCAATTTTTCTGCTCAAAGATGATATTCTTTAGCCAAAAGGTTGGCACATGCATTGAATCAACTGTAATGTTTAGTAAAATAAAACGTCGGAATTGTCAGAGTTTTTATTGTAAATAATTTTATACAAAGAAATGTATGTACAGTATAATATAATAGTTCCTATCTTCTATTATAATTGGTAAATATAATAATTGAGAATGGTAGCACTCGGAAAGTTTTACTCTAAAAACTTTTTTACTTGTAAAGTGAGTTTTGAATTTATCTATCAGCCTTATAAATATGTACATCATGTATCTAGCTGCTTGATAAAATTTATTGCATTTTAGCTCTGCTAAATCTAAAATTCGATGAATTTGTCGAAGTGATTATTTGTCATGTGTTAAATATCCTGACTGAAATCAACGCCTAAATGAGTAGTTTTTTCCATTCAGAGAACATGGTTGCGATTATTTTCATCTAAAGGCAGTATCATATACTTCTTTACCCAAGGAACTTCGTTGTATGTGTCGCCTGTGAAGCTGATGAACATATGAACAACTACATAAGCAACCAAAAAGAAATATCCGACACTCAATATGTAAATAGATGCCAAAATATAAGTATTTAAGTTTTCCTCTTGGATTGTAGTGGCAACAAAAAATATGTTGATTCCGATAATAGCTGTAGCTAGGAAAATCGACGTTATTTTGTAAGGTCTAAAAAGGTGTTCAGTTAATTATTTAGTGGACAAACAGGGATCACAACTTACAGTCCATTGACGAATTTGCCCATTATTTTTGGATTGCTAGTGAATGCTATAGTTGGAATTAAGGCAAATGGCAACTGAAGACTCATCACAGCGTTTAGGAAGTCATTTAAAGTGGTTAGGTCCTGTAGTGAGCTGAAGAAAGCCGTAAAAAATGTTGGGATCATGGCTATGCTTCTTGTGAACAGCACACGTTTCCATTTTGGCCATTGAAGGTTCAGAAATCCTAAAACAAGTCAATTTATTTCTTCTGCTATCAAAATTTTAAATATTAATATGTACACTTTAGAGAGTTTTTAAACACTTTGCGATATTTTGCTCCAGGATCTACAAGCTAGGTAATAAGAAATTTGGATTTTTCGCTTTAAAAAATGTCCAAACGCAATTTGTTATGGTCACAGTAAAACTGGTTAAGAACCTATTAAATATAAACGAAATTTTGATTTATACGTTGACACCCTGTATCTCAAAAACTTGCCTAAAACGAAATATTTTTGTCTATACTGGATTTTGTCACATTAGTTGAGGACCACCCTGTATAAAAACTCACAAGAATATATTAGACTTTCACAAAGACATAATAATGAAAATATACCTTACCTTCCATACAGAATTGACCAGCATACGTTCCTGTCATAGTAGAACTTTGCCCAGCTGCAAGAATACCAACAGCCCAAATAATCATAGCCGCCATGCCAAATGTACATCCCAAGAAAATTCCTCCTTTGTAAATATCAGCATCGACTATATCATCATTGGCCTAACGAAGGATACATAATGATATAACAGGGTCTTTGTCTCAGTAAATAGAGTAATTACTCACAAGGAAAACGTCTGAGGAAATATTGAACATGGCGGAACTGCTATTACTGCATACATCTCTCTGAAATTATTGTAAATTAAAGAAATTATAAATATTTTTGCAAACGTTTTCAAGACTTACCAGATCATTGTTTGTTTTCCGGTACATGCCGAAAGCAAAAACAGCTACTACAAATATATTGATTATTAAGCTACACAGTAGAGCAATAGCACTTTCTATTGAATAGTAAAACGTTGCTTCAGAAATTTTCTCTGGCTTCTTTCTGTCGATGTTCCGAGACTTCACTAATGCAGAGTGAAGATATAAATTATGTGGCATTATCACAGCTCCAACCACTCCAACGGCTTGCAGCACCACGGCTGAGTTACAATCCTCGCATCTATGAAAATTTGAGGTATTAACAAAGGACAAACGAATTATAAAAAGTATTTTTTGGTCAGTGGTGAGACAACGTAATGGAAAAAAAGTAATCTTATGAATGTTTACTGTGAGTTACTTACATCGGATAAAACAGTCCTTTGGTAACATCTGCTGAAGATGGAGCAGACATTACGTATTCATATCCAAAAGTAACTCCCATAATACTGATAAGAAATACAAAGAACAGTTCTAGCTTTCTCAGTCCGTATTTATCCAGAAAAAGAAAAGTAAATGTGTCAATGATCGTGATAAGACATCCTCCCCACAATGGTACACTGAAAAATACAAAAATGCATATGTAAGTTCTGCACCAAAAGCAAAAACATATGCATTATCATCATCAACCTGCATAGTACCGTTTGAATTGAACTGGATTTACCACTAAGGTCACATGGATAAACTTACGCCTTATTAGAGAGCATATAAATTGCAATTGCAGTTCCTATAACTTCTTGCATATCTGATCCTATAACCGCTATCTCAATCATTATCCACAGCAAGAGCCTAGGAACTTTTTTATACTGGCGATGACACATTTCTGCTAAATGTAACCCTGTGACTGCACCTGTAACACAGAAACTACATATTTTATACTTCGTTAATTTTGTATCATAAAACTGTACCTAATTTTGTTGCAAGACTTTGCATAACAAATCCCAATATGGTTGAGACAAATAAGACCCATAGTAAGTTATATCTAGCTATTGATCCTGACTGGAGATCACTTTCGATATTGCCTGGATCTAAGTAAGCGATGGACATAAGAAATCCAGGTCCTGTAAATGCCCATAATTTTCTAAAACTAAATCCACTCTGAAACATAAATGTTAATATAAGATGATTAACCGCGATTTCAAGTAAAGTAGATTACAGGGTTAGTTTACGATTGCAAGACTTGGGCAATTGTTAAAATTTACTCTATGATTTTTCAAGTTCAAATTCGCGTTAATCAGCTTTAAAATAGCAATAGTAAAAATCAAATTGCCAACAAACTGGCATTAATCAAAAGCATCTCGGCAATAAACAAAATCAACTTGGTACTTTTCAATTTTATGTTGATATCCAATAAAATTCAATTTGCGAATACAATTGATTGAATGATGAACACAGTACATAATATGTAATATGATAATAATTAACTGACTCCATTAAGGAGAGTTTTAGTTAATAAAACTTCCTAAAAATTGTATCTTGCATATCCAGTGCATATAGAATACTCTGCTCTGTTTGAGTTAGATGATGCCCATCGGGACCAGCAATATGTTAATCCTTTTATCTAAAGTTATTGATATTGCTACAACATTTATCGAGTTTCTTATGTATTGTAGATTTAACAGCAGCATAATATCTCGTCTTTACGAATGTAAATCTTTTTCAGCAACGAATTAGTTTGAATACAAAGTTAAATATCGATATACTACAACTTATGACCACGAAAACGTTATCTCAAAAACTAAATGGGATTATTTAATATTTTGTTCTTAAAATAATATCAGCAAATAGTTCAACTGTTATTATTATTATTTAATTATCAGAAACATTCAAGGCTGCCACATTAAGGTCAGATACGTTAGATACATGCTTGAACTTGAAATCGTCGAAACCTGCTAATAATTTTTAAGACAATATGTTGTTCTGTTTGCTACGCTACTGCTATGGATAATGAACAATTTACAATTTTCGTTAATGGTAGTACCTATTTCATTTGTTTTATTTAAATAAACATTCAGGTCATGTATACCTTAATATAGACCGATCCCTACAAGGGTGGATAGGAAATATCGGTCTGAAAGTGGAAGACCAGACACTCTAAGCCTTTTTTGTGGATGACCAGATTGTGATAGCTGAGGACGAAAAAGATCTTAGCTACATGACGAGGAAGCTAAAGGAAGAGCATAAGCGAGCAGGACTTACAATAAATTGAAGCAAGCGTTAATACTAAGCCTCAGGCCATGACGAACGTAAGGGTCTTGAACTGGAAAACGGTGTGATTAAAGGAGTACAATTGTGCAAGTATTGGGGGGGTCGTCTTTAATAAGCAGGGAAATAGTAATGATGAAGTGAGAGGAAGAATGAATAAAGGTAGGAAAGCCACCGGAGTATTAAATTCAATATTAGAGGAGAAAATTATAAGGAAAACACCAAGCTGTGCATCTATAAACTAAAAAAGCATCGTACAGAGTGTGATTGTGTATGTAGTAAAGTGTGGGATGTAAGCAGGGCAAATAGAAAAAAATGTTGGCTACAGAGATGGATTATTTAAGAAGTTGTAGGATATCCAGAACAGAAAGAATCAGAAACGAAATTATCAGGCAGAATATCGGCATATAAAACGATATTATGAATGAGGTCGAAATAAAACAGTTAGTATGGTTCGGACATACCAACCGAATGGGACAACATCGATGGCCAAGAAAAGTACTGGAATGTACTCCGCCGAAATAAAGGAAGAGAGGAAGGCCAAGAAGAAGCTGGAGGAAAGATCTGAATGATGCAATAAAACCAAGGAACTTAGTTTTCTAACCCTGAGATGGTATATGTTTTATTGTTAAATTTTCGGCCTGTAAATCAAAGCTAATTTTTTGAACAGACTAAATAACTACCAAGTTTTTCTACAGTTCTAACGTTGTGACCCTAACTCAGTAGAGATTCTGACTGTTATTATTTAAAACGTGTTTCTTAACTTACCTTCTCTACTTCGGGAATTTCAATTCTATTGTTTGCAAAATAAGTATTTAAATCATCATTTGACTCGTAATAGTAGGACTTGTTCTTCGTTTTCATTGCAGGCTTCTGAAACAAGTAAACACATTTTTAAGTAGATAATAAAAGTTATGTTCATGTTTCTATTGCAATGAATGCATATGCCTTATAGTAATTCTTTTCTAGCAACGAAATATAAATTTGAATATTTTCTTAGATTTATGTACATTATTTTATTACAAAAATATGCAAGCAACTCTTATTACAAGCATCACGAAGTAAACGCAAGACAGCAAGAAAATGGAGTCACATATTTAACAACATAAATTTGGAGTACCCGCCATCCCAAATTGAACTTAAGAAGCTCTTGGTAAGATCACAGAACTGACAAAAATTATAATTTGACAAATTATCGATGACAACTATCAAAAAATAAAATAATTTATTTCACTTTGTCACTTACAATTCTAAGATAGTTAGAACTTCATTCGAATCTTGGTTTACGTTCGAAAACATTTTGTTTTGTACACCTCTCTTGTAAACCTCGTTTACAGAAAAATATTCAAGCGCCTGAAAAGGGATATTCAGGATCGCCTCCAATTTTAGGGTACTATTTATTTGAGGCCTTTTTAAATATTTTTTTAAAATGACAATTTAAGTGGCAACCGCCTTATTAAAACCTAATAGTAATTTTATACACGCTTCTTCAGATCCTGTTAATGTAGACAGTCTGTACACATCGTGTACAGTTCTAAACATTAATTTACTTAGGTGTTGTTATTTTTTATCACCTTCGCAATTTTTCTCTTATAATTAACTGGGTATACCCGACATCAGGTTTCACACATTTTATAATAAATTGTGACAAATGTTGACTCTTGCAACATTTTAAGTACACTTCGTACCATTGTTCATGAGTAAAATAAAATATTTAATCAACTAATATTTGCTATTCAATATTGGCTTAAACAGTAACTAAGTACATAACTACTGCTCAATAAAAAGTAATGTTATTTTTAACGAATAGTGGAAGGATTGTAGAACAAAAAGTATACTGAGAAATAAGAAAAAAAAGAAAGATTCGTAGTACGCAGGTTTTTATTTATAATTTAATTAATGTTTTGGAGCGAAGAGCGGCATTTAATTAACTAGATTTTTTACTACTTTTAAAATTCTTTGTATTCCTTATGGAAAATGTTGTTAATTTTGCTTCTCAATTGTAAAGCCCTTTTTCCTGTACCGAATAATCTATTTCATAATTAATGGCCGGTTATCTATTGTGAATTTCATTCTAAAATTTATTTAAATTCATTTAAATCAATTTGAAATAAAAATGTATTCCTGTTTTATTTAATAGTTTCTCTAAAAATATATTGTATTAAGTACCTTCATGAATTTTTGACATAAGGTGAAAATCCACTTGTGCTTGTGCATCTTGTCGATATGCATAATCTTTAGATGAGGATTTGTATAATTAACGTTAAAAATATTCCGCTAGACTAAAGTATTTAGTGAAAAACAACAATTACTTGAAAAATTGAATTTAGAAACATCCCGTCCTTGAACTAGATAAAGTTAACATTTCAAAATTGAAAAAGAAAATTTTGTTTGTACAATATAATCGAAATATGAATATGTGAAAGTAGTTTGGCCTTAGAAATTAGAATCTTAAAATTTTCAAGACGCATTCAGAATGTATTATATGAATTAATTCAATTCAATAAGACGCGGTCAGTCAAAGGGCATTAGTTATAACATTTATTTGTGAGCAGAATTGCTGTTATACACAATCAAATTTAAAAAAATCTTGGAATTATAATTAATAAATCGTCTACTTAATAAATGAATGAATTTTGTTTCCAAATGTTTGAAAATTTTGGAATTTTGATTTTGTCTCATTCTCGAAAGTCATGCTCATTAATTTGAATATTTGACTTCTTTACCCTAGCTACTGGAATGGTTTTGTTCATTGAACGACTTTTATGATTACGTTTTGGACGTGTTTTGAAAAGTTTTGCTGCTAGTTTAGAATTATTTCTATGTTTTTCATCTGCTATTATTGTTGCACAGTTATAGAATTTTATTAATATACGTTTTATAGTTGAGGAGTACCAAATGCTTACTTGCCTTTCATGTATAATTCAAAAAATTATACTTTACTAAAGAGTCGTTCCGAAATCCGAAATTTTCGACAGTTTTAACAAACCAAGATTGATCAAACAATCGAGTACCTGTAGTAGAAATTTTGAAATACACGCACTTTTTTTACCATTTCCACCATTTTATTTTATTTCTTTACGAAATTCCACCTTTAGACACTCAGCTTGTTCTTCAATTTATTAACCATAAAAGTATGTTATTCATGTCAATTTTATTCATCTACATTGAAGCAGGCCATTTAGCAAAACCATAGAGGAGGTTGTTACCACTTATTTGGATCTTACTTTAAAGCTATAGACCGTAGGTATGTTAAAAATTAATTCAATCAAATGAGTTCTTTCCAATTTATTATTGTAAATTTCTATTTGACCATTGGCCTTAAATGAGATAACGCATTGAGTTGCAATGAAGCAAAATGTTTAGCTGCTTTGCAAACAATATTTAAAATATTCTAATACTGATACATACTTTTGCACGCTCTATTTTTGGTTCAACTCTAATAATAGTGTTTATTGTGGTAGAATTTAAAAAGTACATTTTTGTAGTACTTGTGATTTATTGAATTAACTTCCAGGTTCTGTTTGGATGATTTAAAATTTGTTTGCTACATAACTCTATTAAATTCCATTTGTAGATCTTAACATTATAAACGGACAGTTGTGACAATATTTACAGGTGACGAATGGTCAGTGACCGTGATAATAAAATTATGAATTTGATTGTTGCGTACCTCTCCATTTATTTCAGTTTCTGCTGCCATCTTTTCAACTATTCAAATTGAAATATCACAGACTAACACACAAATTACTAAATTGAACTAAGAAAGAGCACTTATGTTAATAAATCACTAGAAACTGTTTAGCAGCCTCCTGCAGATTAAGAGCAACACTCACTCACAGGACGTGCTTTTAACGATCTTTGATTATTCACTTGTGCTGTAGTAAATAACGGAAAACATACAAATTATCACCGAACTTTTATATATGTGAGTATATATACACTATCTTAAAGAGCCATTCAATTGTCTGCTGGGAATGATAATATAATTACGTCTATACTACATTACGGTTCTATTTAATTCGTCTATTAGCATGGAATTACATTAGCGTTTTGAAGAAGTATGACCTTTTAAAGGGGGCAATTCTGTTAATACGTGTAACTAACGTGTAAAAAATATATTAAAAAACCACTAATCATTTAGCGGTAATCAATACAAATATTCACGAAGTTTATGTCCCACCAATAACAGCTAGTCCCATTGTATTCCGGTTGATTTAGAGACTTGGGCCTGGTTAAACCGCCCTTCTAAGGGCAAGATTTTGTACCAAATACTGTCTGAATGTGGTTGGTTTTTTTGTACAAGGAAAACTTTAAAATTTACAGCAAAATTCAGCGACTTTTATTGGAGTTCTATACCTACTTTAAAAGTTATGATTTTGTAGGAGCACAGAATTAAAGCAAAATAATTACCACTTTCTAAAAATTAGCTCATGGATTTTTGTCTTGATCCTCGGTGAAAACTAGCCGGAAAAAGTATAAGGTTTTGAAAAAAAACTTTGAAAATATCGTCAAAACATTCAGCTGACTTATACCAGCAGTCTTGTACTTTCCACACGGGATGAAGAAAATTTGTAATGAGTAAAAGTGATGCTATCGCCATGGAAAACAGTGGCGAAACTACTTACTTTCTACCATTGGATCAAAAAGTAAAAAATTGACGGGTCCGATTTAAAAAAAAACAGCGCTGAATACATAAAAACATTCTAGTCGGAGTTGTAAACACTGTCTCCTTTTTTGATAAGTTTAAATAAAACTTTATTTTTATTTGATGACATCTGGAAAGGTCAATAAATTCCCGTTGAGCAAAGCTGATTAAGCTAACAAAAATTGTAGATGTGATTTCGTTTGTTTCCGCGTTCCGAGAATTATTACTCCATGTGCAATAAACAACATTTGATAAATATAATTAAGCAAATAACTCAACAAGTAAATACGTAAATGTATCTAAGTAAAATTGATGAAATAAAAGTCGTACGTGTGTTGTAAACCACCCTATATTACCGTTTAACAAGTTGTATATAACAAGAGTATAAAAAGTGGAAAATTAGCAAATAGATATCGAAAGGTAACAACAACTGGAACATATCATAGAAAAATGAAAAAAGATGTAAATAAATAAATAAGTTAAGGCACCAGGTACTTCTAAAAGACTATCATTAATTTCCAGGCATAGATGAGAAGTAGAAATAAATAGAGATCAGAGAGAAATAGTAAACATAAAGTTTCAGTAATGGAAAGTACAGAGGCTAAGAAAATTATAATTACTTTCAGGTAGGTAGTAGGAATACAGTGGGCTAAAAACTAGCTGGAGATAAATGAAGGAAGCTGAACACTAAAGATTGTAGAGCATATTTGGTTTCATAATGTTTTATAGCTTAAGATTTAATATTCTTCCTCGTCGTTGCCTTCTTCGCCTCCCTCTCCACTTTCCTCCGATTCTTCATATGATTCTCCTTCACCATCATCACCTAAAATCCCATAGTATGAATATTTCAGTAATAGAATGTCATCTTCAACATTTCAATGACGAGCAGTTTATTAAATCTAGAAAATATTTTGAGCAACTATAATAACCAAACGCAAAACGTTGCGCAGTTTGAGTGTTAGTTGTGGTAGAACAATGCGGTACATTCCCTGTGCGATGAAGAAATATATATTTACCTACTTGTGCCATTCATACTATCAGCACGTATAGATAAAGGAGATTTTAAAAATATTTGTAGGCCACTTGAGGGCATCAATTCAAAGGATAGAATGAGTAAGTCTATTGACTGATCTAATGTGATTTTAATCAACTGTCCAAACAACAAAAATTCAGAAAATGCATCATGGATTCTATAATAGCACGGAAAAATTGTTTGAGTTAACCAGAGACTATGAATAAATTCCATAATAGATAAATGAAAGAAATACATATTTTGATATTTTATTGGCATTTTAAGTTGCACGGTTTTTTTCAACCAAAGCGTTTTATTCAAGTTGTGTCGAGTAAGAATGGGTATAACAATTTTGCTACTTTAAATTTAGATGGATAAATAAATTAATAAATATTTTTTTAATAGCTAATAGCCAATAGCAATCGGGCGGTGCTTCATCTTTGCTAAAACCACATCATATTCGCTGGAACTTGTGGGTTTGTTGGATCACGATACAAGTTGGTTAACATTGGCACGACATTATTTTGAAGGAATATTAAATATACAATATTTATATATAAATATAAAATGTTTATATAAAATAGGGCTTGACCAAGAACGCGGAGGCGTAAAGTTCAGTAATAGTCATAAAAATGTCTGGTAATGTGATTAATCAAAATTGTTTTCAAGATCTGATTAGACAAAAGCTGGCCTCGAAAATTTCAGAATCAATGAGATTAAGATACTAAAGTTAAAGCTTTATATTATTCAACAAAACAAACCTATCGATGATTCTGAACCTTCTCCATCCTTCTCAGCTTTTTCAGAGCTTCCACCGTAGGAGCTGCTTCCACTGTCTCCGTTTCCACCATAGTAGTTGAATTCTGCTTCTACATTCTTTTTGGCCTGTTTCTTATCGTCTCTGTAATCAGATAAAATCTCTAATATTTTTAAATTACAAAAACATAATCATCGTATCCGAAAAGTAAAATAAAATATAAATTATAGCTGAAGTTAATGTACATACATTTAAAACGAAGAAAATTTGAGCTTAGTTTTTTTTTGAGCAGATTTCATTCTTCAGTCTTTTAAAGCCTGCGAAAGGCAGCTGCGATTTAATAGTTTGTATTTCCAATAAATAATGACAAAAAATGTTTAAATATTAGGTCAGCATAGCACATAACACATACACGCTCTTATAGAGGATTTACGTGGTGATACAAAGTGAACAAAAAAACAAAGGAATTGACACTAGAAAAAAAATACATACAGCACGATAGAAAAAAATTTGGACAAACCAATAAAAAATGTCTGAACAACGCAACGAACACCTTAAATTAGGATAAAAATGTATTGGTTTAGCATAATATGGATTCTTTAAATTGCTCATTTTGTCGGTTGCTCTAACCGAAACTTCCTCCTCAGGAAGTCGTATTCGGAACACGGAGCTCTACTTTTTGAAGTCCAGCTCTCACATTCCAAATTTGGTGGAACCAATTTAAAAACTGTTTAATTTGGTTACCTTTTAACATATCATTCCGAATATTTTGGGGCTGAAGCCAGACTGTTGACATTTTTGTTTTACTTAAAACAGCACTTTTGAAAATTGATGGTAAATTGTTATTACTACAGGTAAGATTGAGCAAAATATTTAGTTATTTGTGGGCACTTATTATTATTTATTGCTTTCTATGGCGGAAAGATGACCGTTTCTTTGATAAGAGACAGGGCACTCTACGCAGTTCAGTTTGGTATTTTCATGACTGATCGTGTTAGGGCAAAATATCAGTTTTCCAAGAATTCGTATCAAGAAAGCGAAGTGCAATAACCATATGACTATAAATGCAGTAAGCAAATTGCATGGTAAGTACATCGCGTTAAGAGTTTTAAATACGCATCCAGCACACTGAGGTCAGGTCAAGTCATTATTATGTCATCATTAAATTAGTACATTTTGTTTAAATCTATTAATTTTAATCTTATTATTAATTATCTTATTAATTAAAATCTATTAATTTAGTTTTAATTTATTAATATCCTGCAAAATACTTAATTTTTCGTCCCAGTTCTGATCTAAGGTTGCTAGCTTGAAAAATCCAATGTAGACAAATTAAAAATTTTGTATACTGGGAGAGTCAGTCGGAATATTTCATACAATACCTTTGATAAAGTTTAAGACGTGCTTGTTGGCATTATTTTAAGACAAAAAGTGTCCATAAATGAAGGTATTTAAGGGAATCGTTACGAAAATATTGTGTATAGAGTTAAGTTTTATTAAAAAACATAAAAATGTATGTTGTTAGAGTTTTTCGTATTCAATCTGATCAACTTCCTCATCCGAGATGCAACATAACGAGTATAATTTAATTTCCACAAGCTATTTATAACACTGATACCATTTTGGTTTTGCGGTTATCCAATGTTTCGTAACCATACTACTTTCTTCTAAATTATTATCACATTCTTCAAGAGCCGCGGTCTTTCGTTTTTTTAGTTACTTTTTACCATTTTTCATTACGATTTTTTTTGCGAGCTTTAGACAATTATCTCTCACTTTCTCTTGTTTGGAACGTAAAGAAACAATTTTTTAGGTTTTGCTATTGGTGAGTTTTTGCACAGACGAACCACACACTACTTGTAAACTATGTAATTAAATTAATTTTCTCCATCTATGTATACAAAAATTATAATAATAGTTTGTAGACTTTCTTCTTTGCCTATGGGCAAATTGCAATATACTTAGGTATGCTTAATTCAAAATAGGACAATAAAAAAAAATTGCCTCAACATTTAATTTATTCCCTAAATGAAGTGTTTTTTTAATATTGTAAACCTGTAACGATCGGCACTTTAAAATTTTTTCTCGGCGCCTTTGACGTACATAATTATGTCTTTTTAACGTTTTGTGGATGACTGGATTGAAAATTGTAAAATAACTTGTTTGTGTGTAGAATTTTTCAATAATTCATCCTGTGCCTACATCACGCAAGTTTTCGCTTTGTTATAATTAAATAAAATAATGTGCTTATCTTTTATGGCCTCTTATCACGTTTATTCATTTTAATTTTGGCTTCATTGTCCCGATGTTTATCAGTTTACTTTGCTAATGGTAAAATTTAAAAAAAAACTTTTTGGCCCATGAGGGGATCGAACCCGCGACCTTCGCGTTATTAGCACGACGCTCTAACCAACTGAGCTAATGGGCCAGATGATGTAAATTCGTCACATGCCGTTCAAAATCCACTGGAAAATTTATGAGGAAGCGGAAGAATAAGTAATTAAAAATTGTTATGAAAGTGAAGTGTAATTTTTCATAAGAATAGGAAAATTCTAGAAAATAATTTGTAAGCAGATCCAAAATAGTAACAATTTTATAACTACTGTATTATTTAATTCAATCAGAGTACCCGGTAATCGGAATTCCCCGAACATATTGGTCTTTCGAAGCCACCTTGTTTGTGCTCAGAAAAACCTATGGAAACATTTTCAAATCTTATTGTATGCAAAATTGCATAACTAACAAGATTCATTAAATAGCAAAATAAACTTGCAGACATATTGGAACTAGTAGTTGAGTTTTGAAATTCTGATGTAGTTTAACAAAAAAATACTTTTGGTGGACCATAGCATAGAATGTTACATTTGCTCATTATCGTCATAGTTAGTACAAAAAATTACTCACTTATCAGATTCGCCAAAGATTGAGTAAAAGCTTTTAGACTCCTCACCATTTCCATCTCCTCCACCAGCTGAAACCAAGTTAAAACCATCACTTTTAATAATAACTTCAATATTATTAATATACGCTGCAGGCGCTAATAATTCCCTCAACCACTGCTAACTTAGAAACGGCATAGATTATTTTCTTAAACTTAGGCCTGACTTTAGAAGTAGCTAGATACTACTTAGGTCGTACATACATATAAGAATGCAACGTACAAAATAACGTTTGGGTGCTAGTTTTGATAGAAAATTCAAAAGAAATAAGGCTATTCATTGCTATTTTTTGAAATCGGTTTAGCAGTTGTTAAAAATACTCCGAACCAAAAATTTGTTGAGAAACTTCAAAGAATTTTTATTTAAATTTTTCTCTGTTTAAATACAGTTGCACTGAAATGAAATAATTCTCAGATTTTAAATAATCGACCACACATTTATAGGATATTCTCAAATAAAAGCGTTGGTTAGTTCCAACTTGTAGATAAGTCTTAAATTTAGTTTTCAAACGATCGTTAGTATGCCGAGTTATTAATTCTAAAGGACCGTCATTTTAGACCTTCAATAACTTTGTTATTTTGAAAGATAGATAGGTGATTTTTAATCCCGTTTGTGGCAAATATTTTGATTTTTTTACAGAAATTTAAAATTTAATACAGAGTTTTCCACCAACGCGTACCAGGATAAATGTATCGTTTTTTAACCCAGAAATATATTTGCCAAATATCAGGAGAGCGAAAGAGCCCCCGATCCATCTGGAAAAGACTATAATGGCTTAATATATGTATGGCTAGTTGGAAGAATATTTTTGTCCCACGTTAACAGACAGATCTTCGATAATAAGCAATTGCTCAGATTTTAAAGTACCTAGTGTAGAAGAAAAACATGAAGAAATTAGACATATTCGGACAATTATACAAACAACAACAAAAATATATTTGCAAATGCAGGCAGACCGGGCGATAAAGAATCATAAACGAACCACTAGATATTGAACATGATACAGGAAAAATGAAGATCTAAGACCCGAAGAAATACGGAAGATTGAAGATTATTATCAGAAACTGAATCAGAAAGGCCAAAGTAAAAGAATTGGGGGAGAAATGTGAAGAAATGGAAGACGAAGACGTACAAAATATAATGGAAGATGCAGAATTGGACAGCGAGCAAACCTATCAAACTGAGCTGGAGGAATCATTATAGACAAACAAACCAAAATTAATCTCTGTAGGCACTATCTGGAGAAATTGTTTGAACACCGAAATAAAATTTCAAAATGGAAAAATCTCCTGGCGGTCCAGAAATATTACAACACGTGCAGTTTCAGTGCAGTGCATATTTCCACTAAAGAGCAACAGTAAACAAAACTGGTTAACAATATTTACGATTTTGGTAAAATTTTATGTGAATGGCTGAAATCCCTCCGAAAGTTGAAAAAACTCAAGACTTGGTCCAAAAAGACCTCCATGCAACTCTAGCGTATTGTTGCTGACCAGAAACAAAGATTGTTGAAGAAAAGGGAAAAACGGACCAATTATTTTGTCATCTTTAGACTCCGCAGCACACAATAACTTTTTTTTCCATAAACCAGTTTCTGAAGTTGTGAGAAGACACTAGTTCATTGATAATGAACGTACCTTAATATGCAAACACATATTTTATTTAAAAAGTTTTATCATTGACAAACTCTCCTCTGGCAATATTCGAAGCATTTCAACTCATTACCTCCTCGCAACGTGTACAAAAATTTTAGTCTGAACATCTTAATTTTATAACGAGCCAGACATCAAATTTTGTCTTTACTTGCAGTTAATTGATTTATTCATAACTCATTTGAGGATTGGCACGAGCTAAAGCTATGATAGAATTATCACACACCGGCAAAATTAGGGAAAAGAGCATAATTCTACAAAAGCTTGAAGTTAGTTTTCTTGTAAATCGTAAACCTATGTTAAGGAAGCGCACTGGGTTGCTAATGTTATCTTAAAGAATTCCAGTGTTTAAAATTTTTATATATTTTCGTTTGTCAAAAATGGCAAATTTTGTGTCAAACGTTCCTGCATAAGCCCCAGATAATTAGATAATGGCGAATTATGACAGAATTTTCTGATTTCATTTTGATGGTGGTCTAAACGTATTAGAAATTACAATGAATAAAACCAATTGCTTCTGTTAAATATTCCATGACCAATTTAAAATATTTTTGGTAAAATACATTGGAGAACATCTAATGCGCTGTTGTATTGTGGATTTTTCAAGTTTAAGATTTTTGACTTGATCAGATATAGAATATTGCAAAGTGAATTTGAGAGTTACATAAAAGTATTATACATATATTTAAAAGTTTATTTTCAAGTGAAACCGAAAATTTTCTGAAAACCTGTGAAGTAAAAGTTACATTTTGCATTGTTGCCCACGGCATATTTCGCAATGAACAGAAAATTAAAAAGTAAGCTTCATACCTTCTTTCTGGGCTTGTTTGATACCCTTCTCATTTTCATTGTCTATCTTTGACTTGTGTTCCTGTCCATACTCTGAATGCTTTTCATAGCCATATTTGTCACCGTCCCTTTTGTGGAAGCTGTCGAGATGCTTATAACCGTCCTGTCCTTTGTCATTCATTCGCTTGGAATAACCATGCACATCTCCATCGTCATTTTCTGCATCACCATACACGTATAGGAAAGCGTCTTTAACACCTGGTGAAATAAATAACTCTCGAATATTTGCCGATTTTCCGAATAATCGATATTACGTTTATTGAACACCAAAATTATAGGTGTTTATGACTAATGTTGCAACAAATATTGGGCATATTAATAGCGAAATTCTTGCCCAATTTGTATCAAGCAATGCGGTAATAAAATATTATCTGATTCTTTCAAAATTTTGTTCTATTGATTGTAAATACAGTTTTAATATTTTAATTGAAACTTTTAGTTTCTCAACTTCACAATTATGGAGATAGAGTTTCAAAGATTATGAAAAAACATTTTTTTAATTTTTTCTTAGACAAACAAAACTTAGTTTTGATGAAAAGAGTTGATGTCATCAAAAAAATTATCTACAGCATGTCAGTCACGAAACCAATTTTTCTGTTTATTTCTTCTTAAATCACTATGAAGGTGTTTGAAAAGGAGAGTCTATTTCTCCATTTCGTAAATATTTTCCAAATTGAAGAAATATCTCACAAGAATCAACTGATAACGGTAATATTGCCACAAACTTTTAAAATTCCTTCATTCGCTTCTAAGAAAAAATATATCTATTTTTCTTAATAAAGTGTAATTGAGCTAAGCGACAACTTGATATTATTCCTTAAATAAGAAGGAAATTTAAACAATGCCTCAACAACTTAGATGGGTACATACGTTTTATATTTTGCAACCCAACTATACAGGGACGCTCATAAGTGGTGTGGTCATTTTGTGGTGGTTTTCATTTGAAAAAGGAACAGCATTTTCGTATTTTTATTTTCTCATTTAAAAAGAGTTTTATTCCCCCATTTTTTGTATTCTATATTATGTATAAACTTGCGGCAACTTTAGCTTATTTAAGTATGAAAGTGGCCTTGGGTTAGTTGCGACAAACTGCAGATAACCTGGAATTTGTACATCGCCATTTACTCCTTGAGACCCCATCAATCTAATTATTTGTTTCTAATTCGGTGGTTTAATTATTTTCTTGGTCGCTTTTGTAGGTCTACCATAGCGAGAATTTGCATTTTCCTCTTTTGACTTTGCTTTTAAGATAATTGTATGTACTTTCCTGACTGTGTTTCAATTCCAAAATTAAAATCAAATCCTGGGTTCTTCAGTCATTTATTGTTCATTTATCAATTTAAAAAAACGTTTCGGTGTTTTCCACCATCATCAGTTTTACTAAAATAACAGGTAGTAAGAAAAAAAAAATTTTAAATGTTCTCATTAATCTAAAAAACAATAAGAGTTTGTCAATAGCTTGTTATATCACAGCTATTGACAAACTGTTATTGTTTTTTAGATTAATGAGAACATTTAAAATTTTTTTTTTCTTACTACCTGTTATTTTAGTAAAACTGATGATGGTGGAAAACACCGAAACGTTTTTTTAAATTGATAAATGAACAATAAATGACTGAAGAACCCAGGATTTGATTTTAATTTTGGAATTTTAAGATAATAACTAAATGTTTTTTTTTTTTCGTTTCCATAAAATTCATGTAATAATCTTCTTAAGTACATACCGTATTGACACCTTTAATGATACGAACATTGAAGTTAAAAGCTATTCAAACATTATTTCGCACGAATTCCATTCAAATCGAACTTATTGGATCCAGGAAATTACACCCAAAACACGGAAAGGGCGTTTTAATTTAATTCGTCCAATTAAACAATAGTTGAAAGCTGTTGTTTAATTGGCAGACTATTTTTATGATTAGACACTAGTAATATCTAAAATTAATACACTTGAATCTTTAACCGGAATAGTCCGTGTTTACAAATTCTTAATAATTAATAAAAAGACGCACATCAAGTACGCATCCCGGAAGATATTTGCTTTGACGAACATATTGCAATCATGTCAACAATACACTTGTGGTTAGTTTTTAAATTGCGATCATAAAAACTATATATATATACTATAATTTATAGCAATGAATCAAGTTTATTTTCTTTGGCGTTACACTCAATAGGTCAAATCATCTGCATGATAGATGCATGTATCTTCGGATGTAACAATGTATTATTTATTACTGCCATAGTGATTATGGTCTTAGTTCGATCGAGTATGGAGTGGTTAGTAAACGGCTGAAACCATTCGCATGTTAATAGAAAGCAATTATAATTATTTTGAGTGTGACTTGGTAGAACAAGTACATCAACATTATTATAGAAGACAGTTGAACAATTTTATGAATATTTCTCTTGATCTCGAATACTTGTTCAACAAATAACTACATACATATATGTATATAGAGGGACTTAAAAATGACTGGCTATTCCTTTGGAGGTGTACAAAAGTTGTCTGAGGAATACCAAAACCAAATCATTTTAAAGATACATGAAAAAACATTAGTAGCTAATTTGATAACATTGTTTCTTATTCGCAGCTGCTATGATTTTCTGTCATGATTCTTACGTAAGTTTATGTTGCTTTGGGGCAATTCAAGAAAGGCCAATAAACAAAAGAAATAATTTATACTTGTTTTTTATTTAATTTATTTAAAAATTGTTACCAGAACAATGCTATGAATAACTGATATGCATATGAGCTTTACCTATTTGTATACATATTTATCATTCAACTTCACTTCATAACCTCGTTTTACAACATCAGTTTTCATAGATTAAAATAATTAATTTTTGGTTCTCATAACGCAGTTCGTTGTTAAAAAGAAAGGTTCTGACAAAAGTTAATTGAGCGATCGAGATGTTCTCCTTTAACGCCAACATTTAAAAAGTTTTTTATGGTTATTTTAGTGCTTGTTTCTATATAACCATAAATGGTATATAATTGAGTAGCTACTGCTTTAAGAATTACTTTAGAATCAATTCACTTGTATAACTAAAGCATTGGTTCTATGTGTGTATTCATTAGATAAGTAGAAGAATTGACCGATATAGAGTTTTCTAAAGAAAGTGAACTTGGCGGAATTTTAACTTTTTTATACATTTTAAATTTGCAAGATCACAATTTAAAAACTAACAAACGTCTAATTTTTTCAAATACAAAATTGCTGCAAAATTTTGCAGTGTTTCATTCATAATGTATATCTATAATATTAAACTCCCAAATGACCATTGAATTATATAACATTTGGCAAATTAATCAAGTACACTACTCATTTTCAAGAGCTACTAAGCTCCACTAATAACTAAACAGGAATGATGCCAATAGAATTGAAATTATCCCGCTGGTATCCGAAGAACACAAAATGTGAATAAAAGTGGTTTTGTTTTTTTATCAAATTAATTGACTCGTGCTTAATTTAGTAAATCATATTTTAGAGTACAAAACAACTAAATTTAATACATTAATAAAATACAGATATTTTTTGAAGATAATTTTTCTTGCCCAGTCAAACCTTTAATACCTAAAAGTGTTGGAAAGTTTGAACACAGATCAAAGAACATTGAAGATTTTTCATAGAAAATTGCGGCGCTAAAAGATCATAGTCTAAAAATTATAAATCACATAAACATATGTTCAACCACAAACCCGCGTGATGCGCGTTTTTACAATTTCTTTTAAATATTTTTAGACGCTTTTGACATTTGCAAAAAAGTGCTGCATTGCCAAAAACCACGAAAAATTAATAGCAAAGTCAGCCTCTCAACTACTTAAATCTTTGCATAAGTATAATATCGAAATTTAAATCTCTAAATATTGGAAAACGGCATGACATACTAAGAAATATATTGCAAATTATTGCTTATCTTTGCACGTACCTGATATAACATAGACGTAATGAACAACTTTGTGACTGAAATTTTCAATTAAGAAAAATATCGGTACCTAAATTCAAGTAGGTATTGTGTCGGTTTTTCTGTAAAATATTTTGCACATAATACTTGCTTAAATTAACAACAGGCAGAAATAACTATAAAATTGCTAGTATTAAAATTTTTATAATATTATGCATATATTTAATTTTGGAAGGAAAAATATATTGCAACGTGCAACATATTAACATATACAGGTTTGAAAGCAGTTACTTAATCATGATAAGCGACATTTCTATTTTTTCTTACGCCGTTCTCATTTTTGAATATTTGTTTGGCCCTTTTAAATTATATCAATTTCTTCAACAATATAATCGACCAAACATTTTCTATTAACAACCGAAATCGTTCCATTATGGACGGTAACTGAAAACTTCTGTGACTTAACCAACTAATCATAATAATTGTGGTAATATTATAGTGTATATTATAATTAATAAATAATATATCATTACTAACTCTGCATAAAAATATATAAAATATTTTTTGAATTATATACAATATACGTATTATTTATATTCAACTTCTCATCCAACGATGACAAGTCCACCTATTTACGTAAACTTCTACCAACAATTGTTTATCGACCACGTACCAGATAAAACAAACGATGTTTACATTGCATTAAAGTAATCCGGAATAGTCTGGAACCACAGCAAACACTACTGATTTATGGAAAATTAATCCCATTATTACAGTAGTTTAATTCCAACTTACATTTACACGGTAAAATATTAAAAATAATTTGGATTGGCCGTGTCAACAGCGATATCTAGATTTAAGTCATTTATAATGATTGTCGCATATGTAAATCAGGTCAAGAACCAACGGGGATAAACCATAATTTAAGTGTGATAACATTTGATTTAAATAGTCCCCAGATACCACAATACAAAGAATTGCAATAATGATTTTGAAATAAACTATGCAATACGTCAGAAAAATTCTTACAAACATGAAAGGCATACAAAAACGAGATTTAGAATTCACATAGTTTTCTTCTACTTTATGTAGAAATATTTACAAAAAACCAATTTATACCCCGTAGGCTATAACTATGGTCGCACGTCATCAATCTTCTATCTAGCGTTGTTGTCGTACCCGCCATAAATTATATATATAAACATAAATACCCAGCAGCAGTATTAAATTATCTCAATGTTGTTATAGCTGCTAGTTTAGCGTACAAATTATATCCATTCGGCAATAGTGCTTGCCCTGTACGAAGATATACAGGATGTTAGGAAATTTTTAAGGGTGATTCTAGATCACAAAATAATGGTAGAAAGTCATGAAACAAAAATTCGAAATCTGAATATTTTCTGAAAAATTACCATGATTTTAGCATGTAGAATTACCCTTAATCATTTTCTAACACATTTTTCGAACACACATTTTAAAATAGCACTATTTAAATCAATACTAATAGGGAAATGTTTAAATTTAATGTGTTTGCTTGAAATTAATGATGCAATATTTAGTGCAAGTTACTTATACGATACGGTAATTCCCGTTGCTTATCAAACATGGGTATTTTCTCAATACATAAAAATCTAGGCCATACGGATAGAAGATACTGCGGGTTATCCGTAGCATTTAGGTAAAACCAGAGATTAGTAGTCTACTAGTCTCTGGTAAAACCAAAATTAGCACTAATTCCAAGGAGCTTCATCTTAACATATTTTGTACAAAATAGTAGATTTAGCAGCACGCATACAGGGCATCCTATTAGTATGAAAGCTTCAGTAAGTCTAAACGCTTAGAGATTTAGAGATTAGGCAAAAAATAAAAACACGGTGATTTTATAATTTTGCGACTTACGTATAAGAAAGTTGTTTGCAAGTATACAGGGTGTCTTCTAAAAGCTCTATCTATTGTCCCTTAATTTTTGAATTCTGCATTCAATTTGCTCAAATAATTTGATACACCACTTTCATAGGCAATGTTAATTTTTGAAAATTAATTTCTCGGCGATTAATTAACGGCGATAGATAGCAATCAGCTTCTAACAGCGGACGATCGAGAAAGGAGTGACCTTTCTCTCTGGTGCTTTAAAGTTTCATTAGATACCTACTCCGATGTATTTTCTGCAAATTACCAGATTTTAAATAGTTAATATGTTGTAAAAGTTTTAATTTTTTTCAATTAATGTTCAAGCCTATCCAAACAAGGTCTTTACATTTTATTTCAATTATTTTCATGTAATTATTTACTCAGAATCTTCAAAATCATTCCCGTAATTTTTTAACTCAGTTGTTATTTTGTATAAAGAATGCATAACTGTAGAATATTACGCAAAGACAAAATGCAAAATTACAAATTTACTTTTTTCTGTATAAGAATTGCCGCTTTGTTCGTTGGGCGCGCTCCTGAGTCGGATCTTGAATCGAATAAAATTGCCCCTTTTTTATTTTAATAAACTCATTTACTAACAAATTTGTCGCTAAAGTGTTTTTAAGTTATTAATAAAAAACAGATGTTTTAAATATATATTTATCTGAAACCGATTTCTACCCCTTCAAATCTCATATATCCTGTATATAATTCAGGTACCTGGCTGTAGTAAATCTCCAATATGGTTTGGAGCTGCTCTGGCTTCTCTTACTGTACTTTCTACAGTTGCTGTGTCTCCTGGTCCTTCGAACATCAATTCATCTTTGATGGGAGTGCCGAAAGCACCAATCGCCAATAACGTGACGCAAGTGAAATACTTCAGCATAGCGAATTTCCAGTCCTGGTGTAGGAAATTTATCGCTGAAATATTCGAGTCAACAGTTTAAAATCAGTTTCATATAGATACCTTCAAGTAGATTTGCCCTTAAATATCATACTTTTTATATTTATACAAAGATGAAGGTCGTTCGGAAATGTCGAGAGTCAATTATACGAAAGACGAAAACTAAAGAAACATTTCTACGAAAATGGGTTAAAAAATGCTCAGTGGCGAAACAAGAGCTCTCCCGTTCAGAAAGTATATAGGGTGTCCCATCCCTTAACTCCAAAGATATAGCAAATGTTACAGGGTGAACCCTAGAACAGTTAGATGAAAAAGTCGATATCAACTGTAGATTGATTAGCTTTTGATGCAAGTATATTAAATAGTATAAGCAAATCATAATAATCAATAGCGATTGCTAGAGTTATTTAACTAAAAGGTGGAAAAGGTAATAAAAAACTACAAAAACAATTTATATTGAGAATTATCGCTTTATATCCGTGAAACTCGTGAAAACACGTGAAAAAACGTGAATGATTTTGATGTTGAACATATGTTGAAAAATTGTAACTTTCTCGGGGTAGGTATATTCGAAGAAATCTCAAATTTTCTCTAATAAATTAATTTATTTTTTAATTTCAGTTGAACAAATGATTTTAAATAATGTTCACATAATTAGAACACGTTTCCATCTTCCTGTAGAGGAGGACATTTAAATTACGAACTGCAATATTTGAGATCGGTTTACAATGCCACTGTAAAATATTTACTTCTTAACTTTAAACGGCTTGTTAACAATACCATTATTAATATTTAATAAAATGTATTCCTAATATGAAATTACAGAAGAGCCAAATTTGAATGATAAAGGTTTTAAGTCGCACAATCAACTGACTAGAAGTAATCAATAATTATTTATCGATTTATTTAGATAAAGAATAAAAACAAAATAATAAGCGAAATAAAGGAGCTACTTTTAGCGTTATAAATGCTCAACAACATTCCGTTTCCTGGAATTGATCGATCTATTTTTCGGTACAACTGCCCGGTCAATTGATCTGATCTTTACATTGCGCAAATCAGCTCAATTCTTAATTGCTCCCTATTCTCAATTACCACAGTTTTGTACCAACTTTGGGCTACTTTAATCGACTCGGATGTCTCAGTAGTAGTACTACGAATGTGTAACATTCCTTAGAATACTAATTATAAGTGTATTAATATTAATTTTGTGAACGAGATGAGTATTTATCTTTAGAGTTTTTTGCAAACCGACTTAATTGTGTACTCCCAAAACTGTTGTATAAAGCATAAAATACAATTTTTTCAAATATACTTATTACATATTAACTCCTTAACAATTAACAATAATAGCTCATAGTAAAACATAAGTCAGTTAGACGGAAATTATTATTCACTCTTAGATTGTAACTTACCGTAATTAACAGTTGTTTAAATAAAGCCGAATATCCAAAAATCACTTTGAGGTCAAAAATTGACCAAAATAAGTGTAAAAAACTCCACTTAGTACCGATATTGTTCTTCTAGTTCTTCTTTTACTACAAAGAAGTAATTACAAAAATCGGTCTCTTATAAACTATTTTTTCGTGTTTGAGACCATGATGTTGGGTAGGGAAAATCAGCGATTCGATGCGGTTTTTTTTGAAGTTAGATAATAAGTCGAGTTGCACAGCTTTCTTGTAATACTGAAAGAAATAATTAACGGTGCAAGATACTGTTAAATAAATATTACCAAACGATTGAATCGCCGGTCAAACCTATCGGGAAAAGTCTCGCATTATATTCCAATTTTGCGGTTTTGAAAATATGTAATCCGATTTTCCATTTGAACGAATATGCCAGTTCAGTATTTTCTATTTTAATTAATTACTTTTTGACGCCAAATTTGGCGTTGGAGAAAATAATTGTAGAAATTCAAATTAGCGTATTAATTAATAAGACGAATCAAGTTTATTCAAATTTATTAAGAACTTATAATAGGCTATTCATAAAAATTATATGAGCGTTCATTATTATTTGCAATACACATTATCGCTTTAAATTGAAGAAAATATTATAGTAACAGAAATACTAGCAGCAATAAATGTGCAATGTAGGTAAAAATTAAGTACAAACTCTGAATCTGTAATAATTTTATTGCAAAATGCCTTTATTATAAAATTTAACGCTTATTTCAATATAATGTGGAAATCAACTGATTCTTCATCATATTAATCAACCAACAAATGAACTAGCAAGTATTCAATTAACCAACTTACAGTCAAAAGACATTCTTGAAATAAGTTTTAAAGACGCTCATCTGACCAATAGCAAAAACGATATTTATTGTGTACTGTATTTGGTGTGTAAGTTAACATAAAAATTCAATTGTAAATGCGTTCAACAATACGTAATGATTGATTTCTTTGGGACACTAACAACCACTAAACAGTTGAATTAAAATTAAGATATTGAAAATAACATAATATAACTGCTAAACATAAATAAAATAATAATTTTTAAAACTAAACTATTGAAAAGTAAATTTTAATGGCGCTTAAGCTTATATAGCTTAAAAATTGTATTGGAAGAGATCAATCAGTGTCGGTAGAAACATAAAAAAGTTTAAGTTCTGTATAAAACTAAAAAAAACTAACTGAACGCTTTGAAAGTGATAAATCATATTAATACGTTTATAAATATAATGAACTATCCGTGAAATGCCTGTTCTATATTTTGGGTTTGGGGTATCAAGATTTAGAGCCAGAAAATGTATTCAAAATTCGATTTAATTAATAAAATTAGTAGTAAACTAGATGGAAAATAGATGATTAAGTCAGTAGAAAAATTTTGTAGGTTTTCATAAACCTCTCAAAAGTTTTGCTCACTGTGTCACACGAAATGATTTTGGACTACTTGCAGATCATGCAAAAGCTGTTTCATATGTGATTTATTGTTAATAATCACATATAATATAAATATTGCCATACTGGATTAACAGCACGGGAGAGAGAAGTTGGTTTTTGGATACATTGTATTGCACACATTGTATAATGTACAATAAGTAATGTTAAAAAATAATATTTAAAGCATATATAAATAGCTCCCAAATGAGTTCTATGCCAGTGTGATATATTAACAAACAGAAATCTTTATATCTATCAGTTAGCTATTCAATTATTTGCTCAAATCATATAAGATTTTGTTAAAGTACTAAATAATTCGTTCTATTTAAACCGATTATCACCGTACAAAAGTTTTCAGCTGTCGATGGTTCAATTTTGAAATAATTTTAACAACATAGATATTTGTCAAACTTACACGAAGCAATTATTACTAAATTACGAATACCAATATATTTTGACACACTGTTTTAAATGCGATAGTAAATATAATGCATTTTAAGGTCGATTTCTCTTTCCTAGATTTTTTAACTTAAATCGAATATAATGTGTTAACTTCCTGGTATTAATTCTTATTTCTGTGTAAATAAAACCAGTTTTTGTAAATGCTGTAATGCTGAACTCTAACTAATCCGATTAATAAAATCCAGCATCTGAACTGATGAACGCATTTCCAAGAAACACAGATTCTCGATCAGAATTCTTCGTCGTAAAATATTTTTTTAATGCATTCTGTGAACTAGTGACCAATATTTCTCCATCGGTGTTATAATTTTCGAGCAATTCCGTTCAATTATTTTATCGTTTTTTCGGCGTCACTAACCTGAGCTTTAATGCTCAGGAAGCGCGATTTTTTCTTATCTTTCGCCTCGATTTCCTTAGAGTCATGCAGTTTCTTGCAAACATTTTTCATACTGTTTCCTAAAATTATTTTCTCATTCCCTTCCCCTTCTTCCAGGTTAGCGCTCCTACTCTCAAATATTTACAAACTTACATCTGCCCCCGTCTTCTCCCGCTGCGTGACCACGTTCACTGTTCCATTCTATATTGCGTTCGAGTAAGGAGATTATTTTTCCAATTAAGACGAGTTTGTCATTAATTCATAATAGAGAACGTGGGGGTACTTCCGTTATTCCGGCCAAAAATACTCAACTAAAAATTACTAAGTTAAACTAAGTTAAACAAAGAAACAAAACAGTATCTTCGAAACGACAAAATGTATGGCCAAAATATTAGAAGCACATTTTAGTACTGAAAGTAATGTTCAGCGTAATTCTTTTCACATAGAAAAAGTCGATAAAACTACTGATCCTTCTTCAAACTATTACTTGATATTTAGTGTCTTCAAATTGACGTATTCTTGTGTTATTGTTGGTCTGCTTATTTCCATCAAATTAAACACGGTATTAATCGTTCTTATGAGTATTGCCTTTAATATGATTTAAAGAGTTAGCTGTTCAGTTGTTTCCACTTTTACTTTCTTTCAAAACTTCACATTTGCTTTTCCCAGACTACTTTATATGCTTGAATACATGATTGCTATTGTAATAAATATGTTGTCCCAGTTTAAGCAAGTTTTGCGTGTATTTATTTGTAATATTTGCTATACTACTAGTTTGGCAAATAACCTTTAAGCGAATGTTGTGGTTTACTTATGACCGTGATGGTAATTGGTCAAGATGATTTAAACTAATTTAAAATATGGCTTACTTAAAAGTACATTTGTACAAAAATTTATCCTGATAAGTAATATTATATAAATGTAGCAAAAATTGTAAAAGTGTAATATTGGGAATGAAGGAAATTGGCGGTTTTTCCAAATAGTGTTAATGCTGTATTAAATTTGACATATAAGCATATTAATGGCAAACTCGGTAAATACTATTCTATATTTGGAAGAACACTTCTAATGCATATTTTAATTAACTCCATAACACATTAGTTAATTTAATCGTATTCATAAATTCTCAAAACTGCCGGTAACGCAGTCTCTCGGGAGAGTTTCATTCATTAAATTAAGGATCAATACTGGTGTAACTCATGCGCATTCTACGCAAGCGTAAACTAAAACTCGAGTTTTCCCTCCCTTATACGTCGCATAAAGCGGGTGAGTTTCCTATTGAACTTAGAAGAGCAGATTTCCATTTCTTAAAACGGATCTGCTAAAGGTATTTTAAATAAAACGTTTACATTTTGCAGTAATATATACTGTTTTCCAACACTGAAACTTTATAATCAATCTACCTATCCATTCTGTTGGTCTATATTGGAAATTCAAATTTGCTATATGGTCTAAAATAAGGAGCTTGTTGAACCCATAAAAATATATTTTTATAAACCTTGCAAATAATCTTCCAGGTACTTAAATCTTTATGTATGGATTGAAATTTTTATACCGTTGTCGTAGTAAAACTTGCTACACTAAGGATCTGCTGAAATAAGCAGAGAGAGAACGAAGTGGTGGTGAACTCAGAAACCGTGTCAGTAAAATGATGAGAGCGCAAAATTGGCAGAAAATTTCAATATTGTCTTGATAAAACGGAGAAAAAATTCTGAATTGCATATACCTTCTGCAGTGCCACAAACAATTGTTCCTGAATAGAAATGTGTCTGCAAATAAAAGTGTTTGATCGAATAAAGATTTCTAAAAGATAACTCAAGACGGAAGTGGAAATCAAATATTAAACGTGGCCAATCAGTTGAAGATACTAATGTGTCAGGTAAGTCGGTAGAAAGTAAAGCGTTGGTGGTGCTGATTTGAAAAGCAACATGTGGATTATGTTTACTTTAGGCAGTTTTGTATTTGGATTTATTAAGAAAATGTAATTGAAATTTTTTCCATATAGTAACAGAAATTATTTTCTCATAAATATAACGAACATATGAAGTTCGCTACGAACCTACGAACCAAGCAGCTCTGTTGTTATGTTGTCTTTTCCTTGAGCTTCGTCATGTTTGAGCTTTTTGATAGCTTTGATAGTTTCTTTTTATGTGGGTTCTTCTACCGGCGGTTCTGCAGTTTGATACTCAGTTGTAGTCTGTTCATTTTGTGATCCATGTTTAAAAGTATGTCAAAGTACTGCTTCCATTTGTCCACTAGAAGAAGACTAAACATAATTTTCACTTTCAATAAGAATTGCAAGGTGTGCAATTGCGACGTAAGAATTACCAATAAAACTTTCTCATGAAATAATTGTGTTAAGGTTCTATTTTAATTATGGAATTCCAAAGCTTATTATTTTCTAGTTAAATTACAGACCAATTACAATAAATTAGTAATTATATAATTGCACATTTAGATGTCAAAATAACAAGTTTTACCCAAAAGATGTTTTAGCAAAATATTGCCCGAATGCAAAAGATAAACCATTAAAATTCCCATTTCAAATTAAAATACATGGCGTAATTTCTAGCATTTGTTGTTCTAAGAAGTTGGAACGTGGGTTTTCCCTGGTACAATTACCGGCAAATGTTGTTATGATATAATATATAAATTATTGATCTATTTTCAAAATATTGCTGGTTAAAGTAAAATATGCATGATTTGCGCTTAATTAGCCAATTTTTGGTAACTGTATGATAAGAGATGAAGTAGGCAATATTTAAATTAAGAAAAAAATGTGGTTGGCTCAATGGTGGATATTCTGCTCAAATATTGAATTATGAAGTAAATTTAAAAGTGCTGATTTAAATGTAATTAATGTTTGGTTGATTCATTGATTCATTAAATCGGCAATATTGCAAAAATACGGGCTCGTTTGGCGACAACAAACAGGTTATAGGTATTTCATGTAAAAAAATTTTCTTTTATGATTCTGTACGTGGATACTAAGGTTAAATTCCAATTTTCCTTCGCGAATAAAATACTATTAAAACTTTGCGAAATTCCAATTAAAATTGTAGAAATTGTGAAATGCATTTAAAATTGTAGAAATTGTGAAATGCATTTAAAATTGAACTAGTAACTTTATCGGCCTGTGCTATAGTAATCGAACAAATTCGTGATCGACATTACCTTTTCCTTTGATTTATAAATCCATGTTTTACTAGTATTCCCTACAATTACTTCATATGAAATTAGGCTTCTAACAGGACTCTAACAACTATTAGTCAATCTAATCGTGTTTGAATTTTAAGGGTGCGTGTAATCGGAATTGCATTTGCCTAAATAATTCATTCATTCATTAGTTATAGTTCATGTTACATGATACTAATAAAAGCTTTATTTCTTTTAGAGCAAATGGCGTTTCTGGAAATTGAGCATATTTATTCTCTTGTTCCTAACCATGTACAACATATTCCTCACTATAAAATTGATGTACGCCTCATCTTGCGATAAAAATCAACCAGAGGTTCTCTTTGAACCCATAAAAGCTGAACCACCTGCAATAGGATGTAGTGATAGTGAGTATTTACATACATACAGATACATACATGCTCTTAAGCCATACATTTTAATACTTTTTAACAGAATACAATGTAATTTTTAGCTAATTTTGTAATTGCTATGTCTTCCTTTAGTTCATTAGAAAGTTCATTAGAACATTTTAGTTCTAGCTAGAAGTATATAAATACTTAATACTCAGAGGGAAAGTTTTATTTTACACGATGGTTTAGGGTTGATTTTTACGATTGGCCTTTTTTCGGAACTCGCAGTGGAGAGTATTTTTACACCTCTTGGCTGTTATTTTAAAAAGTTACCTCTAAAGCGTTTATGCATGTCGGAAATGATGTAGAATGTATTGTAGACAGAAGTCTTCCGATTTTGACTGAGCGTTTCAAGACGTATTTTTGCCTCCTTCGGCATTTAGCAAAATACTTAACTTTTAGGTAAACAGCTTAAATTTGTTGTATTATTGAACAATTTGTTCAAATGTACAAAATGTTCTTGCATGTCCATTAAATGACTCAAATGATACTGGATAGTATCGACAGAATCGAGGAACTATCGAGAGAAAAAGAGGATGGATGGCCCTCAACACTATTATATTATCATAAAACAATGCCAAAAAATATGAAAACTTATTCTGTTTTCGTTTCCTAGTCGTGTTATTTCTCGTCTTGGAGATCGGCATTGGCCTCCCAGATCATGCGATTTAACTTATTTAGGCTGTTTTCTTTGCGGTTTTTTTAGTCACAAGTTTATGAGAACAAACCAACAACGAGTGAAGCCTTAAAATATTAAATTCAATGCTGCATTTATGCGCAACAGTCCTTGAAAATTTTATGAAAAGCAAGCAAAGCAGAGGCGGTCTTTGTCCGATGTCTTATTCCATTCATAACCTCATGATGTGTACTTCATTTTTCAATAAATGTTTCAATCTTATGAAGCAAATATATATGTTTTATTTAAAATTTAAATCCACAGTTCTTATTGGAACACCCTTTATTTGTATTTACGAGCAATATAACTTAGGGTTTCTTTTAGAAGTACTCGAAAGTTATGGAAGTCAACCAGAAATTTCAAAAAGTTCAACCAGCAAGTCCCTGCCTGATAATAGAGATATTGAGAATGATAATCGACCACTGACTGTAAAATATAATTTAAAACTGGATTTGGCCCTAGGAAGGTCAGACGATAGAATGCGATACCTTCTTTTTGATAATGTAATTGTTGGTGACAAGTTTGTACATCTCACCGGATTGTATAAAACAAGTTTGGCTACACAAAGTTCCTTGGATAAAATTGCCTCGATTATTGAAAGCAGCCTACACTGGGGTAAATAGGACAATAGGTTGTTATTTTAGCAATCAGAATATTAAAAGACGGTTTCTGTATTAGGATGCTAGATTATATTATCGATCTTTTAGGTGGACCCATCTCACTGGCTATTTTCGCCGGATCAGAAAAGGAATTGAACGGTCTTTTAATGTACATAATATATTTAAGAAAGTGCAATGTGAGAATTAAGGAAAGAGTTTCCTTTCACTTGGCAATCTTAAAAGACAAAGGGCCAAAAAAGATTTTAATAGATGACGAAAGAATTAGCAAAATGGGGTGCGACGACCCTATAGGAGTCTTAAAAAGCCTATTGAAGGAAGTAAATAAGGGTGTAAGTGACGCACACATTTATATAAAAAGCTCATTGAATTTTTTTCTGAAGGTAATAAAGTTTTTAGGCACACTTTGTACACTTGGTTTTGCAATTTTATTTCATTTCATTTTGCGTATTAGACTATATTAGACTTAGAAATTTTCCGCTTTCAAGTCGCCACCCAACACAATTTTGCTTTATACATGCTTTCTCTGCTTATTTAAGTTCTCTAATTATGTCTACAGCCAGAAATAATTTTTGAGATATCCGCCCGTAATTTGACTTAGATAGAGGGTAATTCAAAATTCTCGTCACTCCTCTGAAGATCTGCGTGTTTTGGGGGTATTTAGAAAGTGTACAAAATAGGAATTTAATATATCAAAATTTATTTTTTTCATTTGGGCCTCACAGCAATGGTAGATGAGCTTGAAATTTCACTTTTTTAGCTTTATGTCGCTTTCTCAATAGAAGCAGTTGACTTCCAATAAAAAACACAAAAGTTTCGAACGTTTCTGTTATGGCAAGAATTTTAACAATTTAGTCGTTGGCTTGTACGTTTTTTTTTGCTCTTCATGTAAGAAAAAGCCACTGCCAGATAGAAAAATTGTCTAAAGTTTATTGAAAATATTTTAATTAAAATGTTTTGCTGCATAACCGTCATGGCAAAGGACTAGAAGGCTTCTATAAAATATTGCTAATAGGAAATTTTTTGTCGCAACTTAAAATGTTAACTTTTCTGTGGCAATTATAACAAAAAGTTTATAAATATTTTTTTGTGTAAAATATAGACTTACACTTTACACGAAAGTAGTTCCATTTCAGTTCAGAAAGTTAAATACAGGTTCAAATTTCAATTGATCTTGAACTGGTACGAAATTCGTGCAACGTTGATACATTTAGTTTCTACTTCGAGTTCAAGTTCAGTTGTATTGAATGTATATGAATTCAGTTGAATCAAACTTAAGTTTCCATTGTACAACTGGGCCAAAATGTACAAAAGTAATTTTTAAAACTTCTGGAATCAGGCTTGTCTAAGTGAAAATAAAACCGTGAAAACAAATATCGGCTAGTTTAGTGCTAATAATTTAATAAATTTGGTGTATAATGGCAAAAACTATTAAATAACATGCATTAACACAGAAAAAACACATTTTTGCAAATAACGGTTTTAACTCGTCATAAAGCTTCAGCGCCTTATGCAGACAATGTCTGAGATGGTTTTCATACTAATATGCCCACTATTGTTGCTGAGAACAATCCCTAAAAGTCCACGGTTCATTTTTTTATGTTATTATAGGCATCGCCAAAATGTGGACATTTGTGAATATTTTGATTGGTGAAAGATTAGTTAGACTAGATAATTGAGTTTTTAGATAATTACAAATTCAATGAAAACGCCGGCTTATGTATTTATATTTTCTATTGTTCAATGAAAGGCTTTACATGTAGTTCCGAATTTAACTCGCACGTACCAAGATCCACGATTTGCCAATATGTTTATAACACAGCATTTTTAACTGTGTATATTTTAGGGGATAAGCCCATGGCGATTTAAGATTCCGTACCCACAAAATGTTCTAAGAAACTTGGCTCGCAAAAATTGCCGTAGTGAATACACGTTTCTCATTGATGTCGATATCATTCCCAGCAAGGGCATGGCAGAGAGCTTGAACATTTTTTTAGGTAAAGTTTAAAAAGTAGCTTTTAATTACGAAAAAATATACATTTTTGTTCTGAAAATTAAAAAAAATCTGTTTTCTATTTCAGGGACGCAAAAATGTCAGGGTAAATGTGCCTATGTTGTGCCAACGTACGAATTATACGAACGGGTTGCTTTCCCACCGGATAAGACTGATTTAGTGCGGTTGGCCAATAAGGGATTAGCTCGACCTTTTCATCACAAAGTATTTATTTACAATCAATATGCCACGAATTTCAGTAGGTAATATTCCCTTTATATATTGATATTATTTCATATCTATTTATCGTGACTTGGAAAATGCATCTCAAAATTGCGCCTACAGGAAATTTTACGTATTCTACTATTTTAGATGGGAACGCTTTCAAGATCCAGATATGAACATTCGAATAAGTCACACTGTGACAAATTTTGAGTTTCTCTACGAGCCGTTTTACATAGCTAATGATACGGTTCCGCCACATGATGAACGATTTATTGGATATGGTTATACCAGGAATAGTCAGGTACGGATTTTTTTAATAGTTTTTATTTTTATATGGTCCGCAAATTTTTCATTTGGATCTTAACATAATGGAAACAATTTATCATCTTGGAGTTGTGTTTTTGGTAATTGATTGATTTAATTCATTTAAATTGTTATCTATTATTAGCTTACAACTATTTAGTTAGATGACTAATTTTTAATTTTAAACAGCTACATACTAAAAAAATATGTTCCTAAAGTATGCACTCGCACACTGCTTAAAATTTTACGGCAAAACTAGTTAAGTTAAAAGTAAGGAAAGCAATCCTATATTAATCGCATATTTTAGGTATACGAAATGTTTGTGGCTGGCTACGAATTTTTGGTCTTATCCCCAATATTTACCTGCCATTGGGGCTTACAAGTGAAAAAGACACGCCCCCCTTGGAGGGAACACCAAAACAACTTGAATCGAAGGCAATTTGATCAATTCAAGAAGGAGATTTTCTCGCGCTACAACAAAGACCCTCTAAATATGATTAAACCTAAAAAGAAGAAAAATTAGTGAAAATACTTTTTCCTGTCTTTATAATTTAGCCTTTTAATAAATTATTGAAATTTGGATAAAAATATGATTATGTTTATAACGAGTCCCGGCTTAATTTTTATGTTTTGTATGGTTCAAAATAATTTATCATCAAGCAGAGGCAACTATGGCAAGGGATTTTTAATAGTAATTTTGAATAAGAAATACACGCAATTATTTTCAATAATTTTTTTTTAGTACAATTTATGTTCACTACCACTTTCCCATGCAGTACAAGTTCACTACTTTACTACAGAGTTTTTTGCAATGGATTAGCATCTTCCTAAGGTCAACAATGTATGTTCCTATAACGCAAAAACGATTATTTTTCAATATAGCATGGTGACGTTTTCAGTATTTTACAGAATTTAAAGGTGCGACAAGTGATTATACCGGTTATTTATCATGTCACAGAAAAATAAATTTTCAGTCAAAACTTTAACATGTCACTCATTTTCGGTCAAACCATTTTCAAAATTCTTCAAAGTTCTACCCCACAGATCGCAAATATTGGATCATTGAAGAGCTTCTCGATATTCACAAAAAAACAGGTAAGTGTTTAACATTTATTCGAGTAAGCTTGAATGGTTTACAGATGGGACAAGAAACTATATTGCCAAGACGTTGGTTTAACACCTGAAGTGCTTTGTTTGTCGATTTAATTATATTTTAGTTACTATATTACGTTTACAATTGACCAGATTAAGAAATATAGCGAGACAAAACTTGCCGCTCTAGTTTTTGAAATAATAATTTTCAAACATGCTTTTATTGAAAATTTGACAAAAGATTTAATTTCTATCAAGTTCATTTTTCCTTCTGCTAATTGGATAACACCTCCAGAGGAATGACGCCAATTTTAAATCACCCTGTAGGACCTTTGTTGAGCCCGTCAACAGTTTTCCCTTTCCATTATTACGATTGAAGAAAAAAAAGTTTTTTCGATTTCAACTCTTAGTGCAGACTCATATCTGGACACGGGTTCTTCTATGTTTGATATGTCTCTCTTGTTTACAAGGTTGTTTTAAAAAATATAGGGCCTATATTAACTGTTTCGATCTAAGGAGGTTTGCAACACACTGAGAAACTATTACATAACTGCGGAGAGACAAATTTCAAAATTCTCTGCTTTGTAGTACGACATTTTCATTTATAGCCTCTAGTGCATTTAAACAAAGATTCACACTAACTTATTTCTAGGATTTGAAAGGCATATCTCCATACATAATCGTAAGGGCCAAACAAGAGGATTTTCGAGAAATTTTAAAAGTTATGCATGAAGGTTATTATGATGGAGAACCCACAATGGCGGCTTTAAACATTACTCCCAATGCGGTTCTCGACGAAAGAGCGATTCATGCTATGACTGAAGGATTTACTTTGGGTAAATCAATTAAAACACAACTCTGAAATAGATCTTAGAGATACAAAATCAGAACACTAGTTTTGAAAAACAATCTTATAATTTATGCAGCAAAATATGTTTGACGCAAGTTCAAACTTTTAGTTGCCAAATGTAAGTACAACGGTTGCATTGTTGGAGCATGTATAAATGAATCCACTAATCCATGGGATCCAGATATGGAGGAAAAACTAGCTTGCACTGTTGAGTGCAACAATGTCCGCAATTTGATTATGTTTTATGCTCACATGATGAGAGTTCCTGATTTGTGGCGATGTTTAGGAGTACAGAAAGTTTACGAGGTTACTTAGATCTCTTACAGAAATCCAAAGGTTTCTCTGTCCTGTTTTGTAGATGTCGTATCTGTTTGTTAAAAGACCACATCGAAAAAAGGGCTTGGCATATCGGCTACTTGAAGAGTCGAAGTCTTTAGGCGCGGATGCTGGTTTTCCGGTGATTAGGTGTGACGCAACCAACGTACACACGTAAACAATGCAAAATCCTTGAAAATTTAATCTGCAAATTTTGTTCCTTATTTTAGTGCCAAAATCTGTGAACGTTTGGGAATGCAGCAAGTAGCAGAAATCCCTTATTGTACCTACTTGGATCAGAAATTAGAACCAATTTTTAAGCCCCCATGGCCAAACGACAGCGTTAAGATATTCTGCGACTGCTCTCCTCAATATCATGAATTGAAAAAGATTCTTCAAGACAAAAAAAGCTTTTCAAAATTTCGTAACCTTAAAAAACGTAGTCAATCCAAAGATGAACATGTTTAAAAAAAAAAAATGTTAAGCTAAATAAAAAAGGTGACATGAAATAAATTAAGTAACTGTGTTTGGGTTATTCATAATCATCGCAATCACAAAATTTTCACGAAAAATGGTGGTGTATTTGAAGAATGCGGTGCTTGCCTTCTATAAGAAGTTGCTTGATTTAAAAATTGCGGTTTTTAAACGAACAATATAGTTTAGATCTGTGAAAATATATCGGATCGAATACGATCCTTTTTACTTAAAGAAAACGGATGAACGTTTTCACACGTATTCGATTAAATTGAAGGCAAGTATGGAGATTAATTTAGTTTTGTTGCAGCTAACTTCAAAAATCGTTAACATTAAGAAAAATCACGTCGTACAAAATATTGGATAAAAATAGCCAGAATGAAACTGAATTGAATAATCTTATAATGTCTCATGTCAATACAATACCTATTTGTGCGAATATCTTAACTTATTTCAATTAATTGATATTGTTCTCGGTTTACCAACATTTTGTTTCCTAAATTCCTCTTGACCCAGTATAGCTTTGCTAACTTACCATTTACATTTATTATTAGTATTACATAAATTGTTCAAAATGTTGATCATTTGCATCAATAAACAAGACCTTATCAATTAACCCATTAACTTGTAATCCTATGAAAATTGTAAAATTTCGACGAAACACGCATGCACATCTTTAACCATGCTGTAGGTATCTGCCGTAATTAGTTCAAAAGAAGCCTAGTTTGGTTAGAAATAAACAAATTGTGAATTTGGCACTAAAATTGATGAACGCGTTTTTAATATATTCATTGGAAAAAATTTTGTCATCAATTTAATTAACCTAGAGTATCGTAAAAACTCTTCAGTTCTGGGCATATGTTTATCTTGATGTCTTTTTCCATTCTTTTTAGTTTCCATAGTTTGTGCAAACTATATTTAATATCTTAAAATTCCAATCTTCGTGGTCTTCTAAATACAGCACTCAGCAAATGTTAATATACTTTGTTCAAAAAATGATTTCTGCGAATTACTAACATTCATATGAATCTTGTTTTACCAGATCTTCACTAGGTCTCGTTTGGGCTCGTAGGCACATTTTGGATGCGTAATCTGTCTTTAATGGGATATTTTAGATTTATTCTACTATGTTTTATAATTAATTAGATAGATATTTTCAAAATAATATGAATTTTCTTACAACCTAGTTCTCAAACAGCCGCAATATTGCATTAACGTCTAGAAAGGCCTTTTCGAGTAATCGATTAACCAGCTGATTATATAAAAGGTTCTAGAACGCAGGAATATTGTTTTCTGCGGTTAGACCTAGATATTAACGACATGAATTTCCGCTAACTGGAACAAAGCATGTGGTAAAATAAAACGAACAATTTCAAAATAAATACAATTTATTTACGAAAAATTGCGCATTAGAAAACAGTATATGGCGTTGATCCTTTATGTAATGCTGTTACACGGGGTTTTTGATTGTGATGTCTAATTTCGAAAACTGGTCCTTTTTAACTTTTGCCTTAACGCTTCTTCTTACCATATGAGTATAACCCTGATTATTTAAATGTGTCAATCGTTTATTATTATTGCTCACAATTTGTTAAATTGACATTTGCTCTATTATCCTAGCTTTACGTTGTATTATATAGTTATTTTGCAAGTGCACAAAATGTGAAATTTTTGCAAGAGAAAATATTCTAACGGCTTCATAAAAAGCTACCTCTATCTAACACATTATCCCGGATTAACTGAAGCATAAGCATATACATTGAAACATATAAAATAAAAAACACAGCTTAGTATTATTGCCTAATACATGCTAAAAACCTACCAGCATTTAAAAGTTGATGTAACAGAAATGCTTTTTATATCCCGTTACATATTCGATTAAACCAACTACTCCATTACAAAATTTTACTACATTATCAACAATGAAAAACATTATTTTATAATCAATTTAATAATACTTTCACTATAAGTATGTTTTTTCCTTGTTTTTTTCTATTTTGGGTCTTCAAGCATGAAATGACTTCTCGACGTTCGCGGGAACTATCCAATTGATTTAAGTAAAATAAGTCAGTTTTTGCTTAATAAAATTTTTGCTAAAACCCGTACTAAATGGTAAATAGTAACATACTAAGATTACTTAACAGTAAGACACAAATACTTGGAAGAGAAAGCAGACATTTTTTACAAATTTAAATTGTTTTTAATTATTCAAATGGAAACTGTTTGGAACACTTTCTTGAGAATCAAAATTGCATTTACCCAATACATTAGCTCAGTGTTATCGTAGCACAAAAGCAAAAAACAGATTATTTACATTAAATCAACAAATTAATTCACGTTTTTAGTTAAAAAAAATCATTAAGTGCTCCTTTTCAGTTCCTATAGCGTGCATAAGTCAAATATAGTAGTATGTAAGGGGAAGGCGATCTATAACAAATTCAATGTTTATTTACGATACAAAAATATAAAAATAACAATATAAAAATATAACTATTTTAGTAGAACTTTATAAATAACAGATATTTTATATTTTTGCAATAAGCAAGAGAATAAATGGGTAAAAACACATAACTTATTAGTGTTGATGTGCAAAGTTGTAATACAGTGCTATTAAAATGCGAGTTCTCAATACTAAATTTTAACAATTTTGTCATTTTTAAATTAGAGTCAGAAGAGGAAAACCTAGCAAAACAAACAGAAACTATACAATCCAGCAGAGTGAAACAATCGTACCAAAGACCTAAAAATATCACGACTAGTTCAACATGGGTGCTGTAAATTGCCAAATTTGTTCGGAAAATTGTATCAGTGTTTTCGATTATAGCCATACTTCTTTCCATTGGTATTGCCTTGCTTGGATTGGTGGTTTTTATGATGTCTGTGATATTTCCTATGTCCACTTTCGACATCAAATCCTTCATGTTCGTCATTGAGTTTTCCTTTCTTTGAATACCCTTTCTTACCTTTCTTGTCTGAACTATGGCTGGAGTTGTGATTTCTTCCTTTTTTAAAAGCACCTAGTAACATTAAATTTAATTTGAAATATAATTGTATGTGTAAAATGTGGTAAAAATGTGTACTATGGATTGTGAGTGATACACAAAACAAATCAACGTTTTAAGCCTGAAATTACGAATCATTTATGTTAATTTTAATATTGTTTACTTGCGATTAAAACTATTTGGCCATGTTTGATCGTTTCGAATTCTGCGGTTTAAATATTTGTTACTATAAACTCTGACACTCAAACGTCTATTTCTTTCACATAATTTATTGACTAAAGGCGGTCCACTTTCTCAGCGATAGAACAATGTTTCATTTTAGAAGAACAAAAA
This sequence comes from Dendroctonus ponderosae, assembly GCF_020466585.1. Classification (NCBI taxonomy): domain Eukaryota; kingdom Metazoa; phylum Arthropoda; class Insecta; order Coleoptera; family Curculionidae; genus Dendroctonus; species Dendroctonus ponderosae. The sequence goes on along the minus strand of NW_026018916.1, from coordinate 9,978,874 downwards.
GTACTAAGTTTTTGCTCAAGATCAAAAAAAGTAGAAACTATCGGTCAAATGTACGAAATAATTTGTTTAAGTTGGAACTAAATTAAATATTTTAATATAAAAGATTAATTTAAGTTGGAATCAAGCTTTATTTCTACACAACAATACAAAACATGTGGTAACAAAATAGAATTTCTATAATTGTTTTTACCAAATTGATTGTTACAGAAACTGTATGCTTGCCGAACATTTTACAAGACGCAAACACGATTTTATAAAAATCAGCTAGAAGCAGAAATAAAATTAAACTCTAGAAAATTTCTATCCGCTCTAAAATATAGTTTAACATGGAAAAGTGAAATTTCCGATTTTCATTCTTCAACTGGTAAAGCGGTTTATGTGTAACTCAGGTATTGTCATAAATTGTGGGTCCATTTTTTGCAAATTGTGAGTGTGCATAGACTTTGTCCGCGATAATAAACCATTCGATTTAACAATTGTGAGGAAAAACTCATTTTCCAATCTCATAAATTTGTTAGACTTGCAATAAACTGTTAAAATTAAAACGAGAAAAAGAAAATTTAAATACGCTAATTTTAGTGAAAGCTGAAGTCTACAACAATGCCGATTTTATGTCCAATTTCTTCGTATTAATTTGCTCTCATATAATGACTTTTACTATAACCGATTGAGTGGTTTCTCAGTTAATGTACCGTTTCAGTGGTTTTCCACCAACACTGTATCGATTTTATAATGATGCATTTGATAATGATCAGATGTCGACATTATTAATTAAAAACCGTATAATGGATTATTTCCATAATGCGACTACGAGAAATTTCTGAAATAAACGATGGTTTATGCTAATTATACCTACAGTTTTCGTACCTTTTTTGTTTTTGTAATGGGAATGACCTTGGCCATGTTTCTTATGGAATCCCTCCTTGTGGTAATCGTCATAGAATCTGTGCTCCCTATGATATTCATCTCGATGAAATTTGTTATGGTACCCTTTGGTTTTGTGACCTCTCTTGTGTCCCTTCTTTTCGCCGAATTTTGCAGCTTTATGTGATTGAGAAGCTAATATACATAAATAAATAATTATCTGTGTTTACTCAATAAATTTTATAAAAAATTGCTGCTTAAATGAATTGTAATTCTTATAAATTCTTATAGAAATAGTGTTACCAGTTTGGGTCATTATTTAGAAGTTTCATTTTCATATTGTTGTAACAAAGTGTGTGTTATTGTTGGAAACACATTGATAAATAATGCTGTTTGCTTAATATAAGCTTATAGTGATAATTACAGTCAATTAAATATTACTAAATATGAAAAAGTTTTTAAAAGGTATTAATAAACTTTTATTTTATTTGATAACCTACAATCTATAAAACTAAAAGTCCAGATATTAATCACTTGAAAAAGCTTCGGTCTACGATTAATCCAAATTGTCGTATTATTTAACAGCTGTGTTTCCTGGATATGCTCGGAGAAGCAAAAGGCTTCTTTGATTCTCAAATGATCCCCTAGCAAAACGTAATTTTCGAGATTTTAGATAAATATGCTTGATCCAACTTCAATTAAAATCACATGATATCCGGGGTATGATCCGAGCATAGACGTATATAGTTTACAGTTAAAAAAAATATTGTTTCTTAAATTGCATCTTTGCACTTTCTAATGGATCATATTGCATTATAATGTAAATTTTTGAATCGTTTATGTTATTGTTGCAGTAGCTTTGGACTCAAATTCACAGGTAATTTCGAAAATAAGCGTTTTTTGGGCTTATTTATAATTAAGTTTAATTAATAATTATGTATATATAAGTTTTCGAAACTATGTCTTTGGACCTTTATTCGAAGCAAACATTTAATTGCCGCTAATGCTAACAGGAATATAAAATATTTCACTTAACAGCTGTTCTGTTGTGATATATTTTCAACTCTAAAGCTAACCCAAACTAAATCTTGAAAGTTGTATTTTTTACCTTCATGTTGTTTTTTGTAATGTGCCCCATCATCATGGTGATGATCATCATGGCCACCTTTTTCTCTGTGATAAGCCTTGTCGTCGTGGTCGTGATATTTCTTATGATTTCCTTTGCTATCATGGTGGCTGGAATTATAATCCTCCTCATCACTTTCACCATGAGACCTATAATGTCCGTCATGATGGTCGTTGCCATTGCTTTTCAACTTTGAACCTGGATAAAACAGTTGAAATAATTAGTATTACACGAAAATTACCAAAGATTAACCAAACACTGGTACTGCTTTTTTCCAAAATACTTCAAAAACTGTTTCATGTTCGTTCATTTGTTCGCAAAATCCAAAGGTTTTGTGTTTCAATGGACACATTCTGCTGCATATTAACTTCCACTTGTGCAATTTAATGTAATTAAAAATAAACCGAAAACCGCGGAAGCAAGGATGTATAAAAACCTATCAATTTCTTACTACACCTATTGTAAGAGACTTTCTGACAAGGCGTTGAAAAGCACTGTCGGTGTTGTAATAAAGACTTTCACTTTTGTTTATAAAGCTTTAACCAAAACATACTTATTTTTTATAGTCAATAAAGTAAACGGTTTTTTGTGGTTCTTCTAGTTTAATTATGCCATCTAAGCTATTAATAATAATAATTGCTAAATCTCATAAACGCTTCAGTAAAAAATACTTTACTACTGCAAACACTTTTTTGACTATAACGAAACAAACTTATAGACCCCACAATAACATTCAATTGGTGACATTCGGTTATGGAGACAAAGATGTAAAATTTAATAAGTAATTGTCATTAATTAGATATGTTGGCGGATTTGCAAAATGATGCCAAATTTTTCTTTTTAAAATTGTTGCATATAATTTACTTCTGGAAGTTAAGTAAAAGTTATGTATCTGAATTGAAGAGATGCGATCAAAACGGGGAAGAAACAAGTTATTTGGTGAGGAAAGTATTTTCCTCATCTTAAAACTCTGTAGTTGCGTAGAAAAATGAAACAGAATAAAATGGTCATAGAAAAATATTGGTGAAGTAGAGAAATTCTTAAAAAACTATACTAAATATGTGTCAAATTAGTATAGCTGCATCCACATTCTAAAAACTAAGGCAATATTTTAAATAGTAAGTTTCTGCTACAATAAGATATGATAATTTTCCAAATAAAAATATAAATGTTTCATGTATCCAATTCTGAAATTTTGCCATGGCATAGAAATTATAGCAACTCAGTTCTGGTTCACACTGCTTTTATTGTGCATAAACCCAATATCTAATAGTAGTCATGGACGTCACAAGTAGTGCAGAAAACTGTATAGAATACTGGGAATTAGTAAATTGCTAGTATTTTGAAAGTGCAATGTAGATAAACCACTTTCGAGGGCATCTGTGTAATAATATACAAGGTGAGGCATGCGAAATACCTAAATCAATTTTCGATTACTTAAACTAAACTTAACATACAAATTACGTTGCTGACACTGATTTCATATTTGTAATATTTATTTCTGGATTTGATAGATGTATAAGAGTTTTGAAGAGTTTGCAAATTTGGATTCTCAATTGAGTGAAATTTACTGCGTTAACTCATTACGTTTTATCACAGGTCTGCATAGTTTATTGCAGAATTATTCAACTTCACTTTATAACTACACTTTACAAAATCAGTTTTCATCGTTTAGAAGGACTTTGAAACTGCACGTTTATGTTAAAGCGTTTATATTATATATATTATATAAAATTTCGAGTTGAAAGGAAACATGCACATACAAACATAAAATCGCTTTAACTATTGTGAAAAGTTCAACGCGGTCTCAAACTTAAAATCACCCAATCAAATTTTAGTTTTTTTGTTATATGAATACCTTTCTAGTTGGTCAGAGTCGTAAAGTATATTTAAATATGAAACTTATTGCTAGTTGTTCATCTACCATAATTAATTTTTCCCATTTTTTTTCAGTTATTCTAAAATTATAATTAATCACAATTTACGTCGCCTGTTTATTAAATAATTAATCAAATTTTAGTTTATTAAAATTGATTGCCTTGAAAGAGACGGTGGTGGGCTTTTGATAGATGGATTTGTGACATAAAGTTTTGATATTTAAATACGTAATGAATAGAACAGAAGGATTTAATAAATTTAAACGTTACGTTTTCATTCAATTACAGTACATTTTGAAGAACTACAGATCACACATATTTCGAAAAATTACAAATCTTGTATCTTATGGTAGATTGATGTAATTGCATCTTTATATGACGATTTCATTGCTGATCACTTTTGCTTATGTCCTGTTCGATACTGTAGAAAAAAATATTAATTTATTGAATTATAAAACTATTGAGCTCATTTCATATTTTTTGTAGAAACGGCGTATAAAACTGCAGAAATAATTATTATATATTTGTAGTTACGATTTCTACTTTCATACTAAATTGATTATTCTTAATTTTTCAAAGATGGGGTTCTTTCAAGTCTCGTCTCACCGCGAAACGCTCATTTACATTAGGATAAAATGGAATTAAACATATTTCTAAAATAGGGCGTTTAATTTCATTAAATTCACTTCAGGCAAGCGCTCTAAAATACTTTCAGGATTCGGCAAAATGTAAACAATGCAGCGTAAAATTTAAAATGTTACCAATTATACAAAAACTTAATAATTAGATATATTAGTTTCTGCATTTGCAACTTTTTATGTGAAATTTAAAATATCGTTAAATAAATTATATATTCAAAATGTTCAAGCGAATTTGTAACGGGAACCATATACGGAGTGCTCCGTTTCCAATATCTAAGCTGCGAGTTATTAAACTTTATTTTAAATTTTGGATCTCTTGCCTCTAGTAAATTGCGTGGACCGATTTTAAAAAATGTTCTAAATGATAATTTGATATATGTATGTTGATCAATGGGTGGTCAGTGAGACAGGGTCCAAAATCCTCAAAAAAGAGCCAAATAGTGTTTCACACATTACCATTTCGTTTATACGCTGTAGAAAAATACACCATAATATAATTAAAAACTAACCTGAATGCACACTGGGATCTGCATGCGTCTGCCAATCAGCCGACTGCGCCAATACATGATCATCATGTTCACTACTCGGATGAACTTGAACAAAACTGGGTCTAACAATTTGATCACTTGTATAACTGGGTTGTGCATTCAACTTCTTATAGGGCAGCATATTAGGAATATATGTGTTGGTTCGTGGTGTAAAAGGTATAAGTGGCTGGTTCTGGATGCCTATCGGGTTTTCCAATTGCGGTGTTACCGATTTAAAATCGGATAGCTTTTGAGGCTCCACACTAATATCCATTCTTCTCGGCGTGTTTGCAAATTCATTACGTCTGGCAAGTTGATGTTGAGCCGCTTGTTCACTCATTTTAGCAAAATCGGCCAAAAACGAATTCGGTTGCCATAATTGAGCATTGAGCTGCTGAGCGTTACCACTATATTTTCCAATACTCCGCACGGTCGGTTTTATCAAGTTCCTAAAAGAGTTTCGAAAAATATCCGATTGAACTGATATAACGTTTGGTCGAGGCACCACCGAAGCACTTTGCTGACTTTCCGCAATACCACTTTCCGTGAAGGGATTGAAATAGTCCGCTTGTGGATTTATCGCGAAAGAATTTTGATTTTGTTCCACACAGACAAATACACGAAAACAACAACAAAAAACCACGAAAGCTAATGTTGATTGAGCCATGTTATTTTTAATCACCAACGGAATTCCTTCCGGTGTCTTTTAGAGAGTGTTTCATAAAACTACACCGGTCAAGTCGCAGAATGGGTAAAAACGTTTGCGACTTGTTGCGGCAACTTAAGTACCCATGCCGGCAAACAAAAATGAAAGGAATTGGTTCCACTAAGTATGATCTGATTGATTTATTCATGTTTGAAATAGTTGGTCGATATTTATACGTATTTTTCATATCCACATTCATCACAACCCAAGATCCATTATCCATCACGATGATGGATTATTCTCGGATGTTCTGCAGTCACTTGCATTTCGCCAACAATCCGTAATGAAAAACGTGATTTTGTGCTGAAGCAAAGATTTTTTCAACTTTAAATGGTTATGACTTAGCTGTTGGTCAATATCTGGATCCAGTCTTCTGACAACTCAGTTCCGGTTTTCCAATTGCTTAAATCTATATGTTTGTCGCCCTCGACACAGGAAAGTCGTCTATTAGGAAATACTCTTTTTACGATATCAAATTTCGTCCTTTCGTCAACTAAATGGTGACGATACGCAAATGTTGTGAAATTTTTGTTCTTTCTACCCGAGAAATAGCAAAAAAACATATTTGTTAGAGCCATTTAGGACTCACCTTGCCAAGAATCAACCCTGCATCAATGTCGAATCAAAATGTTTTTTTAAAGTACCGTTAGTGGGACAGTAGACCGAGAAAGCGGATGGTAAAAAGGGTAAGGCCCGCATGCGCACAGGGTGGTATAGTGTTTAGGTTCTTTGTTAGTTACCACACCCGTTTTTGTGGCGTTTTTTATAAATAGTTCAGTTGTTCGGCGTGTTTTTGTCTGCCTATTAAAGTACTTAAGCAATTTTGGCTTTCATTTCGGACCGGGTTGTGAAGGTAAGAGGGGTAGTTTTTTCGGACACATATATTTGTTCCGAACGTTTCTGGAAAGATGATAGCTTACATAATCATCCAAAAATCAAGAAACTTCATTGGCCCGCCTGTTTGCAATTTACAGAGTGAATAGTAATGCTAAGATTTTTTTAGTTATCCGTGGCGATTGCTTCTGTATCCTATAGCTGCCTGTAGCGTTTCCGGGCTGCAGCTTTTATGTCCCCTGCAGTAAAAAAAACATCCGCAGTCTTTAATGAATTGTGTTTTGAACCTTAAGGTTTTGTACTTCTTTTACGGTTTATTCCATCCTTATGTTATATTTTGTGCAAGCTTTAAATTTTAAAACTTGATTTTGGTGTTACTTATACTTCCATTTTTTCATTCATGAACCGCCTATCGATAAATTACCATGTTCTTCGATAAATTTCGTGGGTTTCTATCATCGTTCGAAAATTAAGTTTCATTTTTAAGTGATCTCTTCGCGATTTTTTTGGGTTACTCAATATTTTTAACAAAAAAAATTAATTCGGTTAGTACGCGTTGTGCATTAATCACTGCAGCTTAGGGCTTGTGTGGTAGCTTATGGGTAGGAAATGGAGGATGGGGCGCCAGTTTGCAGAAAGCTGGTAAGAATGCAACAACTGAAGTTTTATGGATTCTTTATATTTTTTTCTTTGCTTTGCTGATTTCAAATAAATTTGGCTTTGGACAGATTTCCTGCTGTATTAAACACAGTTTCTTGTTTTTTTTTCAGGTGACACGACGCAGCTTTCAGTAAGCTCAGCATTAGTTTGCCCCTAATTGCCATGTACATGTAGAACTTTTAGTCCCATAGTCATCATTCTGATTCTTCTTCTGGATTCTTTCGTAGTTAATTTTTAAACCTTGGGAATATTTTGGGAGGCTTTGTGTTTCTATATTAATTGAAGCTCGCTCATCTGAAGCTTTCGTCTCGCTAAAGAACCGCTTCAGATATTGAAATTTGGAATTCAGTATTCAAGAGAAGAAGCATCTATGGTGATTAAACAGCAACTTCTTCATATATGAAGGTGGTTAAATTTACCTACGAGATTATACTGCCGATTATTGCTGTAGTTCAGAACGGCAAGAAAATGCCTTTCTAAATCAGCGGATTAAAACAAATTTGGATACAAGAAACAACAACAATAATAAAACAATTTATAGATATTTTATATGTAAAAGTTGGTTACCAATAAAAAGAAATCTATTTGCGTTAATAATCTGAATAGAACCTATTAGTACCACATTTAATTGAAAAAGCACAACCCACAACATTAGGAAAATAGCATTTCTTATACTGAAAAAAGATAATCCATGAACATGCATAACAAACCTGCAATATCACCGTTTAGGAATGATTTCATAAACACTAAGATACATTGTGCGGGTCAGATTAAAGCCAGAATTTTTTTAATACTTTTTCAATTGTATTGAGGGGACTTTTTAATTAACACGAAAATATCAATTGCTGAATGTTAATGAAATAGTGGAAGATATCGAAATCATTTGGTAAAATGAAGGCCAAGTTTGAAAATCCCCAAATTTCAAGCCTTAACAACCATAAACCTGACGAGGTGGTAATAATTCATCATACTTCGAATGTTTCGTTAATTTACCAAGCTCACGATTTTATTGTAGGCTGGTACCGGAGCAAAGTCTCAAAGCCACAACAATATCAAAAAAATTGTAACATATCAGTTCTTGAATTAGTAAATTTCAGGTGTTGCGGCTCTTTTTGATTCCTATGGCAATATCTCATTGATATAAAAGTTGTAAATAAGGCAATAGGCAACCATTTAAGCCACAGCTAAGGAACTTTTGACTTTTTACAAGCGATAGGTTGATTAAAATTTTATTGCAAAGTTTAAAAAAATATCCGTTCTGTTCGGGTGAATTTATTTGAAATATGTGGTAAATAAACGAATTAGTGAGTGTATTAAGATAACAATTATTGTTTAATATTTATTTTGCAAAATGTACCCTCCCTAAACACTTCCCGAGGAATAACGCCAATTTTCAATCACCCTATTTATTATATAGTGATCAATATTTTTCCACAGTAATAGGAACTACTCTATTTCAAGCTTGAATTAACGTAGGTATAGGACAGGATAGTTTTAGCCAATAAATATAGCCAAGTATATTGAACACATTAACATCGAAGTTCCTACAACGTTTTCTTTTTAACAGAAATAATATTGTTGATGAAACTTAAAAATTCAGTAACTTTTGTGTATACTCCTGGAGTCGATGCCTGCCCACATACGTCTCCCCATGAAACTATTCCAAGTTGAATAGAATCACTTACAAGAGGACCACCTGAATCACCCTAGAAAAAAAAGGTTGTTTAGTAAGTCAGTGTGTGTGTGTCTGATAAATAATATAAAATAGATCATGAAAAATTATTTTTGATAATTATATCATTTTGTACTTTTGCTTTTAATTAGAAAATGTTTCAATGTATGTAAAAAAGGTCTAATACTCTTTCTAAATTGCTTCTAAAATATTATAAGAATTTATTTTATTTTATAAGTATACATTAAATGTTAAATGGGATATACATACAAAACATGAGTCCTTTCCAGCAGCTCCTGCACAAAACATTCTTGAACTAATGGCACTTCCATAATAATTACTTTTGCAAGTTGCAGTTGTAATTAAAGGAAGAGTGACAACCTAAAAGGCAAATACTTATTATTGATCGCATTTTCCTCATTCCTTTTACGGAAGAACTGTTATTTTTATTATACAGGGTGTCCCCCGAATATGAGCTGCTATCCATAACTTGTTCACAAAGTACAGTTACACTTACTTAAGGTGCTTACGGAATTTAGACGCAGTTCTGAACGTTCTCACTGATCCTCCCTAAATTATAACATATTTTGCTTTGAGAATTTTCAGAGTAGTAAAAAAAGTTCTGCTTTTACACAGATTAGATTAAGATAGAGTAAACAAGTAAGTCTCCAATTTGCTTTTTTTAAATTATAACTCCCCATTTTTCTCCTAGAACCGTGATCAGCTTTTGAAAAAGTCACATGTTTATATGGGTGGTGTGCAGCACTTTTTCAGGTAGCATGTTGGAACAATTTTTTTAACAAATTTATTGCCAGCATAAGAGCGAGTATGGATTTGCTCAGGTGCCAAAGATTAAAATGCTTCAAAAGTTAATTTTATTGACAAATAAATTGTAAATACAAACAAAATAAACAAAATGAAGATTTTTTTCTTAACACTTTGAGATCACCGGTGATCTCAAAGAGAATGGCACCCTTGTAATACTTCATGCTTATGTGTGATGAGTATCACCCGGCGTATCGAGATATTTCATAACGAGGTGTACCGTGAACCATAAGTGATCCTCACGGTACAAAAGGGAAATATTTGTTGAGGATCACCGGTGATTCTCATGGCAGCGAATATGTTAAATGTATTCACGTGCAGCATGCAGATTCGTGTTATCTCTGTTTTGCCGTTTCTGTGAATGCAACTAAGTCTAGCATACGAAAGTTGAAACAGATTGCGAAACAAATTGCGTAAAACAATCAAATACACCTTGGGCGTATTTGATCAATGAAAGCTAGAAGAACATCTTTGTTCCGGGAACATTAATTACTTGTACCAAACACCTAGACTAAATACTTACTTGCAACACATCAGCGAGATCACCGTCATTGCGGGTAAGGCCCCAACCTGTAGCTACAGAATTTTCACCATTGCTAAATGCTGTACCACTGGGTGGTAGTGAAACTGTTTGTACATTAGTTCCCAGTACCTAAAAGTAAATTTATTATGTTTACATTAACTGCTATTCGTATTGGCGACTTCTTTTCAAATGTAATCCTTATTATAGTCAAACTGTATTATTTAAATTACCAATGGAGACGCAAGTTCGACAACAGCAATATCATAATCATAGGTATCTTCATTGAAATTAGGATGTGCAGTAATCGTTTTGGTTTGAACCACTTGTCCTCCCGTGGTTCGATATGTAGATCCTGCTCTAATTGTAATATGGCTTGCTCTCGATCTTAAAGAAAAATATAGTTACAATGAAAGACACATAATATTTTGGTAGCTCTTGGTCAAATTAGCCATGGATACTCACTCTTCAGCAAAGCAATGTGCTGCACTTAATATAAAATTATTTGCAATAATTGAACCACCACAAGCATGCTGCCCGTCGATTAAGACTGAAACTTGATAAGGATAGTCTGCAATATCAGCATCTTGTCCACCAACTATGCGGACGAAGGAATTTTGTGATATGCGTCGGAGAGACGAGTTTGAAATGGGGTTTCCTATAAAAATAAGAATTTATTAATATTGCATATGTACAAATCTAGGCAGTCTATAGACGGAAAACTTTAACAATATTTACGAAATACGTATTTTGAATCAGATCCCTATCCCCGATCAAATTTAATGTAATATAATGCAACGGTAAAGTATTTTTGAAGAGTTATAAATTAAATGGATATAACAAGTAGTGAGTTGTCAAGTGAAATTCTACAGTTTGGCTGGCAACTAAATGGTTGGGCCTATTTTTATAGAAACAATTCCACAACATATTTTTATTTTTTTTGTTTTTATTGTTACCTTGTATATTTATCGTCTCTTTCCTTCCGATCTAGTCGAGTTGAAGGAAATAGAGTTTTTCTTATTATTTCTTATTTTTTATTCGATTTGTTGATTTATCTTCAGTTCAGCGAATTATAAATACGAAGAATGGGGGATTGTACGTTCGTTTTTAATAACATTTTGTGTTCCTTTTGAGCATAAACATTGCACGGTACTTATTTGAAAATCCGCATAATTTGCAGATGCACTGGCAACCTGCTACAAGTAAAAACCGCAGAAAATGCCTTTTTAAAGATTAATTTCCACATTTATTCCACAATAAAACCTATCAAATACCCTGGTGAACATCCAAAGCGGTTTTGCAGTAGGAATTGGACATTTTTCTTAGTAATAAAAATATACTAATAAAACTTGGTAATTTCGGTCATTTTCTGAGAATTTAAATGAGAATCATAATGATGCTTTTTTAGGGTTCCAATTTTTGGCCATTTCATATTTAGTTAAAAATGATAATAATGTCCTATATTGAAAATCGGTATGTTGTACAGAATATTTGACCAATTTTAAAAGAATATTTGTCTGCCATTAGTCCTAGTTATAAACTAGTTTGTGAACCAATTAAACTGAGTCGAATTCTACCGGGGTAATGTGCAAAGAAACACCGTGTTTTAATTTCTTGTAAGGGACAAAACGGATCTGAATACAACTACATACTATAGCTTGCAAAATGTAAAAGTGTGCAAAAAATCAAAAAGCATAAGATGCCCAAGTATCTTCATCTTATCAGTTTGGTATCGTTTACAGCTACTAAAGCATACATATGGATGAAAAAAACAGAGCAATGAACACGAAATAATTAATAACTTACCATTTGCGAAAGCGCAAAATATTAGAAAGAAAATACCGCTCAAATATATAACAGTCATTTTGCACAAACTAACGCAATAAACTGTTTTTGGACTTTAAGGTACAAACCTAATCAACACCTTAATAATTAAAAGGCAGAAGCATATTATCCTTATATAAACAATTTGAGATAAGAAATATTAAAAGCATCTACATAGATTATTATTATTGTATTATCAGGATTAGACATGAGATTTAAGAATATCTGATCTGGAAAACCGCAAATTACCGAAAGCCATGATGTCTCTACCTGATAATCCATCAGTATAACATTCACCAAGAATTAAATTAATCGCATTTAAAACTATAAGCACGGCTTTTTAAATGATTTATTTCAGCTTGCACAGATCAAAGATAAGATCGGAATAAAGTACCTCAATCTTATCAGCTATATTAATCAGAAGCGCGTACTTTAAATTTAATTTATTGACGGTACAAATTATTATTTCAATACTGGTTTGAAACTATACACTTACAGAGATAATAAGAAACAGAATAACAAGAAATACAAATTTTACTTTTTGATCGAATCAAAAGGTTGATAAATACACGTTGATTCTAGAAACGTTCACCGATGTATTTTTTTATTTTTTTGCGCGTGATTACACCCTTTTTGGGGGGGCATTTGTACAAGTACATTAATCGATTAAAACTTTATTTTACATTGATTAAGCGATTAAAGGTTTTAGTTGCACTGCAACTATTCCACAGTGCCTTTTTCTTTGCCCTTAGGCTTAGTGCCTTGCAATATAAAGCGAATGCAGAGTTCTTCACTCTATTACTATATAAAAATAACTTGCTAACAAAATCCACGAGACAGTGCGTTATCAACAGGAAATCAACATTTCAATGCATGTGGGCTCATGTAAATTATAGACATTACAATACTTTATATACTAGTATTTAGTAGACATTAAGTAGACGTAGATTGGCTGCGGTTACCAAGGTGAATTTGGAGCAAAAAAGAAAAGTTGTACCCGTAAAAAGTGAATCTATATCTATGGATATTAAAATTAGAAGATAAAAAACCTGTTTGCTATAATGTTCTTGATTGTTACACGTATACTAACTACGTACCGGTGCTTTTATTTATATGAGCATATAATTATGCATCATCAATTGTAATAACTGATATAAAGATATTCAACCGATTATTCATAACTTGCTTTAAAACGATGACAAATATCCTCCAAAAACCATTATTAAATAGTGATTTTGTTTATTTTACCTTTTTTTAGTTTTCTTATATCGAATATTTATAGTTTCAGTTTAAAAAATACCAATACATAACTATGCAATTGCTTTGTTTTAATTTTTTATCCCAAAACCCTAAACAGTCTAAAAGAAAATTGAATATGGCGCCAAATTGAACGCTTGGTCGATCAGGCCGCAAGAGCGCTGTAAATAGTTTGGGAGATCTATAGTTTGATAACCTGTGGTCTAAAGTCGTCTTTATCTATGGTCTAAACTAACCTAATGTGATTTGTGCATTTTGTTTACATTATAAATTGTATTCAAAATATTTGGGATTTTATTGTATATTTGGTTTTATTGTGTTTTCACCTAGTTGTACTATCGAGTGTTCACCAATATCATGCAGGTCATGTGCAAGTGTACGTGATTTATTTAGGTTCTGTTTACTTGAGTACCCTTTTAAGCTCTCAGAAAGAATTTTGGATCCAGAAAGATATTAGAAACTGTACACTGAGTCTGAGCTAGTCTCAGAACTCAGAAGTCAGAGTCATGGCGCACTATGAAACTATGTCGGAAAGAATTTGCAAAGACCTTAGAGAAATTGTCCTCGCCTCCACGATTAACACACCGCCGTTCAAAGTGTAAGTAGTCTTGTTTGTACTTGAATGTGTGTAGTACAGTTTTTTTTTCCATCAAAGAATAAAAATGTACAGGGTATTTTATACGAAACATTCTTGATTATCCATACATATAGCTGCAGACTATCCTAAGACTACTGGTTTACTGTACTCAACCTTCAAATATGACCTGTTTTTTTTTGCCTTCAGTACTTAATTTTTCTATTCGAGAACGCAGTGCCCTCCTGTCAATATCTACATCTTAATTCTCTCTTGCCTTTCTCTATAAATAAGCACAGTATAAATTAACAATAAATTATTCTAAATGCAAATGTAGGGATTGTATTACGTATAAGTATACAACAAAAATGTTTTACTATATGTTTAAAGCCTTTCTTCGGCATTTGTGCTTCCTCTCATGTCTGTGTTTTGCTTTGAAATAATTGGTGAGACTAAATCCTACAAATTTTTGAATGTTTCACGGCCCATGCGAAAATTATTTTTAAAATCGTCAGGATACTTTTGTCGTAGTTCACTTATTAATCAATCTTCCAAAATCTACATATTTTGCGTTTATACTCATAAACTTATCCTCTCCCATGCTAAGCACGTGGGAAAAGAGTTAGTGATTAGAACTTTGCAATTTTAGCGACGATTTTCGCCACCATTTAAGTGTAAAAGTACCTATTACATTATAGATCACAGACTGAAGTAACGGTATTATCCTATCAGTCGTAGATAAACGTAGTTTTTCTACACGCCGTGTGGGGAAGTAAAGCATTAGGTAACAAAACGCTTTAGGAAAGGTGTATCATCGGGCATGTTCGTAGATAAAAAAATTCCAAATAATAACTAGTTGACTCACATTCGCATTTCTTTCAGTAAAGACTTTGCCATTGTCACGGAGGAAAGGGGCATCTACAACAAGAGTCCTATATTATTCCAAGAAGCACATTTAGGTCTTGAAGCTTGGAGTGTTGACATTATCTACCAATATGTATGCTCTAAAATATTTCCACTGCGAAAACACTTAGCAAGAGGCAAAACATCTTTGCAAGAAAGGCGAAACTTGAATTGTTGGTTGATAGCTGCTATTTTAATCAATCCACAGGTGACCACCTTTTGGAATATGAGACGAAACCTGGCATTACAGGCTGCAGTAGCTTTTTCGGTGGAGCTGGAATTTAGGTAAAATAATAGGCACTAGTAAAAGCTAGAGACCAGTTGATTGCTACTGGTAGTTTTGAGGCACAATTTAGAACCGGATACTCAATCCCATTAGTCGTCTGTTTTACATAAAAATTTTGAGGCCAAGCCTGTTTACTCCTAAGCTGTGAGAAGCAAAGTACGATTCTACACAAACCCCGCGGAAAGTTGTAAACAACCTATTGGGATTGACTCTGATTTCGTTGGCAGCGACTTGTATTTTTTGCTTTTTTTGTCTTTTTTATATCTTTGTAAACTTGAGACCAAATTGAAAAATTCAGAGTATTTCTGGATGGCCAAGCAATAACGCTCCCATGGCCAATCCAACGATTTGGAAGAGTTGCAGATTCGTCTGATGACCTGACGAGAAAAATATGGTCGAGCTCCATCTTACATAAACCACATTTTTATCCTTGGATGAAGTGGAACATCTTCAAGCAACATGGCCAAATTTATCTGAAGAAATTGTAAATACATTTGGCTATTGAATTTTGGAAAAGTTCAAATGTTCAATTCAAATTACCAAACATTTATTTGAAATTCTTGTTGGAAGTGCTCACAGCATGGAGTTTCTCAGAGTCCCAAAGATGATTATTTTGCAAGTTAAAAATTCCACGGAGAGTAATCGTCGTCTCATCAGTAAACAAAATTGTCTGGATGGATGTAGTTTTTTTTCCAGAATTCTCCAAACCGTAGACTGAGTTACGCCTGTTGTAGTACTTAAAATACGAGTACTTATAGTTGGATTTTCAGTAATTCTTAGTATAACGTTCTCTTCTTGCTCAACAGAATTTTTTTCTATGGTGCTCGATGTGGACGAAAATATCCTGTTTCTCCTAAGCGATTGCACACATATCTAAATATTTTGTAGTTTGTTTGCAGCGCCCTGTGGATCCGTTTTTATTGAGTTTTCGCAAAAGTGATATAGGAACTTGTCGCAGTCATTTTTGCTGTAGATTTTCCTCGTTAAGTGTTCTTAAGCTTCTTTAGCTCTCTTTTCTCTCATCTTCAGCAATTTATAGATCAATATTATAAACGTGTTTAGTACTTACTATATTATAAACATTCTTAGGTCTGATATATTATTTTTTTTAGTCGAATAGTGCTCACCAGGAATTACAAATCATCCGACGCGTTTACTTATCGAAGATGGGTGTTACAGCGAATGTTCTTAGACGAAACTGCTCGATGCGTAGTATTTGGAGTCACCAGAAGTTTGTTTTATGGTGAACTGCAGATATGTGACAAGGTTCTAGAGTTAGCGCCAGACAATTACCATTGCTGGATACACCGACAATGTTGCATGGTAATATTCGATATGAAAAATGTTATAGAAGATACATTACGTGAAGAATTCAAATTTATTGATTTGTGGGTGCAACGACACACTAAAATAAGTAATGGCTATCACTACAAACAATTTTTAATCAATTTTGTCAACGTGAACAAGCGTTATGGTCCTCAGTCTTCTATTTCATTCGCCAATAATTCGGTTATTGTACCAAGAAGTGCTTGCAAGTCAGTCGAGGATGGCAAAATAAATATTGATAATTTTTGGGAACAGTTAGGTAATAACGACTTTTACGATTGTTCAAAAACATTTAACATGTGGATATGCGTTCTCTGGAATGATCTTGCAAATGAAGATTTCAAAGACAAACTATTTTATATGCACGAAAACTTTTGGCTTCATAGGAGATTTATCCTCTACATGATGTTTTCAAGCATATATTATAATCTAGGAGGAAAACTAGACGTTGGTAACGAGGTAATCCATGTTAAAAGTACCTTGCGAGATCCAAACATATTATTCACCGTTTCTAATAGCAATTACAAGGTGGACGAACCAATATTTATTAATCATGCCCGCAACAAAATCATTACCAGCCCTTTCTACAAAGCTTTAATTAGTGCTGAGAAAAAATTGGTTCAAAAGTTAACGTTTCCTTCAAATCACGAACTAATACGAAGACATTGTTCTTGGCTCAATAATTTTTTGAGGTTTGATGTCGAACTCACCAGTGAATCTTAACTGTTACATACGTGCAATCATAATAAAGAAATTTAGCTATTAATAATGATCTCTGAGCGTAATACCTGTATAAACGGACAAATGATATGATGAAGTTATGTTCGAAATGTAATAAAGCAATTATTTTATGTAATAAATGAATAGATTTTCTATTGAAGTGTATATTTTTTTGAGTCGTTTTCCAACCTTTCCGAAAAAAATTATCCTAATACTTTCCACAGTTAATAAGCCATCATCAGAGCCTCTACAAAATTAATAAGCTTTTTTATTGGTGTTAATTGCACAAGTGCTTTAAAATAACCGATAATTTAGCTTTAAAGGTTGTTGTCTAAAAACTGCGTGAGTTTATTTTCATATTGGGGCGAAAAAGCTGGACTCCCAAGGAATGCGTTGTGGATTCCGTTCATAAATTGTTCAATGAAATGATTACATCAGTTTCATTGATGATTCTAGTGGGAAATAAAACTACAAAAATAATGCAAACTTCTTCAACAAACAAACGAAGTTCTTAAAAAATATTTATCAACAATTATTTAAATCGACTTATTCATTAGGAAAGCCATGCCATGAGATCTAAAATGCTTGTTATGTTCTTCTTCAGTGTTAAACTGAGCCATGCACACTTGACATTGATTATCTTTAACATTATTTGCCAAATGAGGAGCCTTAACAACTTTAGCTAATTCCGTTACAGCACATTTGTCGAAACAATCATTCTGTTGGAAATATTTGTCATCATTTAGAATATTATGGAAATGTACTAAATGTTTAATTAATGAAGGTTTGACCACGAAGCATTCGCCGCACTCCATACATTGGTAAGCTGTGGAAATATTTCTATGAGTTGTTATATGCTCATGGAAAACTTTGCGATTCGTGTTTTTATATTCGCATAACC
The DNA here is from genome assembly GCF_020466585.1 of Dendroctonus ponderosae. Taxonomy (NCBI): domain Eukaryota; kingdom Metazoa; phylum Arthropoda; class Insecta; order Coleoptera; family Curculionidae; genus Dendroctonus; species Dendroctonus ponderosae. The sequence goes on along the minus strand of NW_026018916.1, from coordinate 9,960,831 downwards.
GACACTGGTAAGTACCGTCAAAGGATATTGGTTTATCCGCTATTAAATCATTTTGGACAGGTGGTTTCTTCGGACTTGAAAATTTGTGTCGTTTTCGTGGACGTATTTCGTCGCTTGAACTTGCAGGATGTTTCTGTGGTGAACCATCCATATCGCTACCACTAGAACTCGAACACTTTTTAGTCGAATTTCCAATATCCACTATCTTGTGTATATCCAGTTTTTCGACAAACACTTGTGGTTTTCCGTATTTGCATTCGTGTTGATGGCGTCGCCGCTCCGTAACGCTGATTTGGGATTTACAAAGAATGCAAACGCATTTTCCAGGTTGCGTAAATGATGATTTTTTATAAGCAACTGGAATTGGCTGACTGAAACATTTGGAGCAATATGGAGAAGGCATTGATTTCAAGTATAACGTTCTGTTGCCACATGCAATGCATGTTGAGGACATAAACTTTGCGTTTGCAGGTCCATTTCCTGATAACTTCTTCTCCGCAATCCCATTTCCACTATTTATGGGACGAGCTCGCTTTGGTGCACTAATTTTGTGTCCTTTGCAATGGCCGATATGAGTTGCCATCGTTTGTACTGACCTAAGGAAAAATATATTAATCATAATGGTAATAAAACTTAAGACGTAAGTTATCGGTGTCCGGGCTTATTGTCTGGTTCAAAGGTAATTCTTCCGGACGATTGCTTAGCATCGAAAGCAAGCATTTTTAAAGAAAATGTGGGAGTGATGTGAAGGGAGATAATAAAGTGTTCCCTGAGCTTATAAATGTCGGTCAGTACAAAAAATTTAATATTCAAATTTGGTAGGCCCTACTCGAACTACTGTATCGCAGTCAGTACACTCATATTACTCGTGTTAGTTTTCTGTAAGAATACTGAATGCTCGTTTAGGTTTTGAGCTAAATTTAATGTTACATATACAGGGTGAAAATTTATTAGTCTGAATATATCTGTCTAAATATATAATTATTTTCGTTGACTCATGAGGCGGTCAAACGGTGCTTGGAAAATAGCATGGGCCTTGCTAACTTTTTTAAAAATATTTTACTATGAGTGCTTCTGGCTTCTCATGATTTGGTGAGGCTCTCACTCTCGCTTCATTCTTAATATTGTAAATATTGTTAGTAATCCTGCTTCGTTTTCCTCAGCGCATTGTATACAAGTATTAAAGCTGCTTATTGCGTACTCATGCTTCATTTTTAGATTACTCACAAGGACCTGTAGTTCAAGGTCTGTATGTGTATTGTCAGAAGAAATTTTCTGCACAAAATTATTGATTTTAGTAAGTTCCCGTTTGGCGTCATTTATTGAAGGCATGTATTATTTTAATATACAAAGAAGATATATCATCTAAATGATCAGATTTAGAATTCAGAATCTGGATCATTCTCCCAACAAAAAAAGTTTTCTTCATCGTAATGTATATTCCTTTTGGCTAAAAGTAAGCATTTTTTGCGCTATTTTACGCGTCATATTTTTTATATTTTGCCGCTAATTTGCGGATCTATGCCTCGTCATAGTCAACAAGCTACTGATCATAGATGTGCAAGTAACTACAAGTTGTAGTTGAGTTTCGCTCGCTTCGATTTCGCTTTTTGTTGCAAACCATTTAACGGACGCATGCCTCGATGAGAAACTTAATTTTCACCCACAGTCAACCTTACCTGAAATAACATTTGCAGAACTTGCACATGAAAATATAGATGCAACGCGACAAGTCCGAACAATGGAATTCTAAATGGTTTTTTAGCATTTCCCAATCCATATCTTCTTCTTCACAGCTCTATGAAAAATATAATAACATTAAAACATGTTTACTTGTTTTACTGATATTTTCACTTACTGGGCAAGCAAACACCTTCAAAATATTTACAGCCTCTTCGGCATGTGTTAAGCAGTGATCTTCGCAATCGTCCAATTCTGCGAACGTATCCATGCAAGTTCCGCACCCGTAAAGTGTCTCAATATGCACAGACTTAAAATGCGGCCCAAATGTAGCCTCCGATGCAAAAATCTTTCCACAGCGCCTGCCTGGACACCTGAAAATTTATTGACCCAAATTACAAAGAGTTTTGGAAGAACGCATACATGATTTTGCACCTAAAACACTATCGCATGTTTGCATTTTTTTAATATTAAAAATGTTGTAAAAAAGAAGGGTGATTAAGTGGAAAGCAACAAGTTATTTAAAAAACCGACAATTGATTTCTTTCAACAGCTTCGCCTACAACTGCACGGAAACTTTATGAATTACTGGCAAGAGTTTGCTGTAATCTTCAAAACGTTCAATTAAAATTGAACGTACTCTTGAAACTTCTTATTGAAAAATGCTATAGAGCATTTATGTTAGTGCTCTATCTTGTTTTCTTCACAAAATGTTTTTTTTTGACTTTGGAAATACGCTTTCTACATGTTCGCAGTGTCTCACACTTCACTAGGTATTGACTAAAGTTTATTTTAAACTGATTAATCTGTACCTACCTGAATCTGACTGATTTGGCCATATGAAAACACACTTCATCCATGTGAGTCATCAGCTCTTTCAAAGCTGGAAATTCAATACCGCAATCTGGACAAACGTACGGTGCCTTTTTGCTATGAACTCTCAAATGTGCCTGCAAGAACATAAAGATACTTAATTACGTTTCATTGTAAATCAATGAAGGATCAATTGATTCTTAATCAATCCCAGTCTAATTCCTTTTATCTTATCTATTGTGAAAATGATGAGGACTTGTGCATTTTTTTCTTTGCATTGGACCAAGAGTGAAACATTTATATTTATAGATAAGTTCTATATTGTTGAGGCGGATTCATTTTTTTACAAACTTCTTTTTGGGTATTTCGCCTCAAAAATTGTTGTCTTTAAAAAAGACAGAATTTCCTCACGTCTTTTATTACAGATTGATAAATAGTGCTCCTATTTCGCAATAAGAACGAATTATTTATCAAAAAGTAATCAAGAATAAAAGACGTGAGGAAATTCTGTCTTTTTTAAAGACAAAAATTTTTGAGGCGAAATATCCAAAAAGAAGTTTGTAAAAAAATTTATATTTATCCAAGATTTTCAAACAAATGCAAAAAAACTGTTGTAAAGTGATAAGGATAGTTTATTTCAAGACTTTCAGAAAATAGGTGGGTCTTTCACTTGCGTTGGCCTCTCCAATTTGATTGAAAACAAGCTGCTTTAAAATATATACATTTAAATCACAACTAACACCTAGAAGTCAATGAAATGCAAATATCGTCTAATAAAAATATTCTTTCGAATGTCGAGAACAGTTGCGAAGCTACGACGCGCTGATGTGGAGTTTCCTAAAAATTATTTCAAGAATATCCAAGAGGACCACATTTTCATACAAGCCGGTAAATAGAAGCAGAAAAAATTCTAGAAAGTTTTCTAAAGGGCACCTACATGTGAAAGGTGCAAAAATATGTGTGCACAGTAAACTAAAGCATTGAAGCAGATTGCAAAGAACATTCTTAAATGCCAATTCCTCGAAGCACTTCGAGTAACGCGAGGCGTAAATTAATGTAAATACACAGGGAAACTGGTAAGATCTTGAAAATGTGTAACAACTCCTTAAACTCAAATAGCGAGGTGCATGTACATACTTACTTTAAAAGAACATTCTGTAGGACAAATGAGTTTACAGAGCCGACAGCGATATGACTCATTTTGTGGTTTGTTCTCTCCTAGAAAGTGAGTCGCGGATTTATCAGGTATTTCCATAGCACATTCTGGGCATTTCTTGCTTGCTAACGGGGCCTCGACTACAGTTTCAACTTTAGTTATTACAGGCATTGTCATGTCACCATTGTCTGCAAGCGAAGAAATTCGAGGGGCTTCCGATAAAATAATTTGTGTTTTTGCTGCTAGGGGCTGTAGGTCAGATGTGGTAATATGAATATTATTACTAGGTTCCTCGAGTGGTTCTGCCGTTGAAACCTATTAAGATACAAGATTCAATGTGAGTATTAATACCTAGATAAATTACTGAAAGTATTACCTGTACAGAATGTAAATCCTCCGGTTCTGATTTAACTAATACTCGCGCTTCGCGAAGTGCTTCGAGCTTGATGAACTCGCATTTAGGTATGTTCTTTGCAATCTGCTTCAATCCCACCATTTCTGTTTCTCCAATTGAATTGGTACCGCTCATCAGCACCTCTGAAGGAATTAATGTGACTAAATATTTTCCTTTATCTTCGATTCGTGGCGAATAAAATTGGGAATTTATAAACGTTTCACCTAAAATAAATACAAAATGTTATATATTTTTTTGTAAAAAAATAACTTTTAAATAGTTTAAGTAAGTTAACAAGTAGGGCAATTTTTCAGTTTTTTTTAATAAAAAAAAATAAGAAAATTTTCAATAAAATAATTTAGAGTATTCCGTGTCTTCTTTGTCGAATTCCATAATAAAACAAATGAACTTTTTCTAATAACTTCCATTTTTTACGGCTCGTGTACATTTGCCGGCTTACCATTTAAATTGCAAATTTGTTGCGACATCTGTAAATCTTAGGCTTACCTTCAACGTAATCCTCCTCGACATCAAATAGATATGGTATGTCCGGATGTTTACCCATACCGACCAGATCAAAGGCTAATACTTTAATTTCCAAATTATTTAAATATATGACTCCTTTATCCTTATTATAATGCATTCGACAGTGAAGTAGAAACGAGCATCTGCAGAGTAAAGATCTTAAGTTTTCACAAATGTAATACATCCGTTTCAAATACCTGTTATAAAATGTGAAATCGCCACTACAACCAAAACATCTATAATTCAGCTTTACAGTTCTTCTGTTAATATGATCAAGAAATGACTTCTTAGAGTAGAACATGTGGCGGCATGAATAGCACGCATAGACGTGATGTCCTAACGTGGGCTCAAATGCAATCCATTCTTTCATTTCCTTCTCAAACAGCATATTCCATTTGTAATGAAAATTATTTCTAGGCACCTGCCAAAACAATATACAATTAAATATAATTATATTTATCTTAAGAACTACACAATTCTTGACAAAATGGGAAGTTTCATAAATTCGGATATGTTTAAAACAAATAATTGATGCTGTTTTTTGGCGGTTTAAATTGCAAAATATTAATTTTATTCAAAAATATTTTACGATATTTTCAAAACGTGCTTTCGCACTCCTGTATAACTTATCACCAACATGTAAGTATATAACTCCGTATAGCTTAAGGATGTAATCGACCAACTGAATCAAAAAGATGTTAATAAGTGCCACATAAACCTAATAAAGCAGCTTAACATAAACAATAAAACAATGATAAGAACAGAATGTGGTCTAACAAGAGGACTTGTTTAAAACCGGAAGTTAATACAGCACATTTCTTTCGTCAACTCAATGCTTTAACAGGGGAAATTCAATTGAAACTGATCAAATAGTTATAATTCAATAAAAAAAATTCAAAAGCTTTTTGTAATAAACTGTATTTAATAATATGTATATTATTAAATATTATTTATTAGTACATAGACACTCTTGAAGAAAGCCTGTTGCATTGAATTTTATCAAGTGTGTTCAGACCCACTTTTTCCTATTTTTTTAATAGTTCTAAATTTGCTTTCAGGTAACAATATTATGGGCACCAAATTAATGTTTAACGAAAAATTTGCTCCTTTAATACGTGAGACATGTATAGCTGTAAAACATGTAGACTGTGGTGCAGCAATTATCCATTATTTAAATATGTTTAACTAATTATTACAGCCAACATTTGGATTTCACGAACACCAGCTTAAGTTACGCACTTGTTTAAGTGTTGCAGATCAACACATTTACCACTTTATCAACGTGAAAGCAGCAATTTGAATTTAGAAAAGTTAGTTTAATGTAGGTACGGGCAGAGAAGCGAAAGGGGCTGTAGTAGTAGGGCAACTGCTCGTTTCGAAAGCATTCGTTTTTAGCTTCAGATACTATTTTTGGATTGAAAAAAATACAAAAAGGTTGATTTTTCACTAATGTGGGTAAAATCACTGTCGAGAAATAATTAAACATCAGCTTTTAATTCAATGAGTCTTATTTGTCAATACTTATATGATCCCTTTACAGAAATAATTTAATTTAATGGTAAATTATTTGGATATTTTCTAGCTATCCTAATGTTCAAAATTATTAAAATGGGTTCATAAACTTTTGGGTAGTTACTCTTAAAAACTGTGGTTATACTTTCATATAAATAGTACGAATTGAACAAAAATCATGTTTAACTGTGTCAAATTAAATATCCTGCAAATACCAAAATGTTCAAATATTATATTCGTATAGCTAAACTTAACTATAACAGTTCAAACAAAATAAACTTATCAGCTGATCAGCATTTGCCCTTCATAGCGCCAAAAAATGTATATATGTATGTGCAGTTTCATTCATAAGTTTATTAATTAACATTTTGTGTATAGTTATAACCGTATAAATAGTTGAGTTGTAGTCTTAGTATTTAAGTAGAGTACAGGTATAGACAGCACACTATGAACATTGAGGCCGCTACGTCACGATTAAAGAAAGGTCTAACTAGCGTTGTCCACAAGTGTTTACTTCCCCTGCGCATCGACGATTATTGCAGGATATACACTTTTACTGATTGGTTTTCGCGTTAAATCTTAAACATACTGACTTGAAGCAGAGTATCGGAGTCTTACGCTCTAAAGATTGATCTATAGGTACTTAGCCCAGTGAATGCTCATAACCTCTCTAATAATAAATATACATACCTCTGATTGCTCGGTTAAACCTCGCGGATTGGGAACCATAGCTGAAATAGACAAAATACGTACATGAATTAGCAAGAAACTGAAATAATAGATATCTTACTTAGAGCTGCTCGACGATATAAAACTCTTGTTTGGGGCTGACACAGGCGTACAAAACGTTATCGGTTCAGATGTCTAATGTCTATAGACAAAGTCAAACACCATGCAACTGATGCAGCGCCTCTCACGTCGCCTAGTAACAATTACGGATCGACTGTTTGTACCAGCATATACGATATAATATGTACTTATATACCTATGCCATGGTATAAGTCATATGATCGTGTTTATTCTTATTTAAGGTTTGGTTGATATAAATGTAGGTATTCAGTTAGAGCCAATAACAGTTTATTCGCTTTTTGGGGGCATAAGCAGATTTTGGGTGAGATCTTGGGAGTCAAAACCCTTATGAACGGGATGGGTCTAAGTCGATTTGCATGCATGTTTAGTGTAAACTCAATATCCTAGTCTATGTTGTGTGGATAGATAGTAATATAGTATGGAATAAAGTAACATAATATGCATAAAAAATGGAAGCAGATTTTTTCCACTCTATACAAGGATCTTTCAGACCATTTCAGACGATGAAGATAGGTTCTTCCAATACCTTGAAATGAGTAAAAGTGTGAGTCATGGATATAAACATAGACCAAGATACGTACAAGCGTAGGAATGCGTTGGCAGCAAATACGCAGAACAATATTCTTGTGTCTACGTGAGAGTTGTCTGTGGCAATAGTATGTAGTCTGTGGTCTGTGGTCTGACTGGTTACGTGTTAGGCACGCCACGTGCTGGTAGATACGAAGCTGATACGCTAATCAAAATCCCAATCAAGAGTCAGCTGCAATAAATTCATTAGTTAGACGATGTGGAAAATTTATTGATGTGGATGGACTACATTTCACACAACTGCTTAGATGTTTGTTCTTGTGTTTCTCCGCGGATGAAATTTGTGATTTTAGTTAGACAGATAGCCGAGTTAGACAGATAAAATGGACAATTTTTTATTTCCAATGATTAAAGAATCCAAAAGTTATTTTTGGATAACTTATATAAATATCCTGCATTTCCTTATGACGCCTTATTTTTATTAGATTATTAATAGGGAAAAGGGCATTGAAATAAAATAACTATGTATTTATCTCAACACAAGCAGAACGTATTTTATTATCTTGGTGACACAACGAGTTCTTTAAGGCTCTCTTATTAGACTGAAATTAATCGATATAATTCGGTTGAGCTTAACCATTTATGCTTAGATCAGCGACTCAAAATTACGAGTCGAATTCTCTGAATAAAACATAGATTATGGCTTTTCTCCTTTTTGCTGACAAAGAGGAATGGTAACATTTACGTGGTATTTCCAATAATTTTCGATTCATCTCTATCGTTCCCTGAAGTTTCCGTCCTGGAAACTATACCACCTGGTATATGGCTCATGTTGCCGAACTACTCTTATTTTATCAGACTATGAAGGCTTTCACGGCCGGCCAAATCACATATGGAAATGTTTTTCGGGCTTTAAAGCCGTGGTCCATGGGAATTTCTCTTTTGTACTCTTATTTTTTTTGTAGAAGTTTCACTTTTACAACATCTAAATAATTTCTATTATACATACAGTACCAACATTTACCCAGCCGATCAAATGACGTAGAAACAAACTTTTAAAACGAAAGAAAAAAACATAAAGCGATGTAAAAAGAATCGTTAAAAAAACGTGAAATAAATGTCATAAAAAACCCTGATGATGTACCCAATATCACGTCTTTATGACATTTGCATGACGTGAAATGCCTCAAAAACGTGATATTTAATAGTATTATTATTCTCATAAGGGCCCGTTATACGTATGTATTTAATGTATATCCTGACAGCGGCGGAACTCTATAATAATAAGCCTATATCAAGTTTCAGCCCGATTTCTTGAACCATGTGACCACAATTTGGTAATAGCTGTAAATAATATCAAAGCCAGCTTTCACTAGTAAATTAATTATAATATATGTATATATTCATACAAAAATTAATTTGAATTGTCCTTAAATAACGTTAGATCGCCTGCTTCAATTTGCGTATTAGACGGCATCTTGATATTCATGTCCAAATGTAATCGAAAATCGACATCGGTTAAACGCCTTTGATTCTCATTTGAGTTAGTTGATCTCGGACTGCAATGTACGTATTTTTATATCAGTTTACACTATACTGATTCTGGCAACTCCGATTCTTTGGATAACTACATGTGAATTTTCATCCGCCCAAATATGAAAATATCTAACTAGAATATTTCGCTCCTGCTTTCTCCTTGTCGGTACATTAAATAATCTTATCAAAATGGTGAACAGTTTGGTATTTCTAAAAAATAAATATTTATGAAAAAATCTAATCTTACTGATCTCCCTTTAAGGAGCTCAGAAATAAAACTAATTGGAACTTATGCTGAAAAACTTCTTACAACTTTGCTATATGTATTAGCAATTCCAAATCAAAATCAATTCCTGGGATTCAGTCATTTATTGTCTATTTATCAATTAAAATACGTTTCGGTGTTTTCCACCATCATCAGTTTCTATGTGTAGCGTTGTTGCTACTT
>NW_026018916.1:9946751-9951379 GCF_020466585.1 Dendroctonus ponderosae | reverse complement strand
TATTGTCTATTTATCAATTAAAATACGTTTCGGTGTTTTCCACCATCATCAGTTTCTATGTGTAGCGTTGTTGCTACTTTAAGCCTTGGCATATATCGAAATATATATGAGTATAAATATTTTATTCATGTTCATTGTTTATAATGTTATTCGTTAATTTGAAGTTGGTTTTATATTTAAAGCATGGGACAGCTAGAAATTGGGATCGTATGAACGTCTAAAATCTTTGACCAATAGAGACACTTTTGTACCATCGTATCATCGTATAAACGGATGCATGCGACGGAGGCTTAAGAATCAGATGAATGAGACAAATGACAAATGCCCCAGAACAAGCTCGGTCTTTTACTTGTCTTTATCTATGAGCTCGGTGTGCCGGCCGGAAACATAAGTAGGTACCTACTTAATATAAATGTGACCCAACGAACTTACTATTAAATAAATTACTGTAAATGTGATTAAATACTTGCAGTGCTTTCAATATTGTGAATTATGATATTAAAAGTTATTTATGGGCAATCAATATCAATTTCTTGCATAATATGCATATTATTCGTTAGTTCGGATGGAATTCCTGAATTAAACACATTTAAATTATATACCTGTCCAGGTATATAAGTTAAACCTACCCAGGTAGCAATGACCTACACCCGCTTCCTACCAAGGAAGCGCGTGTAAAAAGTAGTACGTCATCGAGAACCACTCGTCTTTATCTATGAACCACTCGTAAGCACAGGACATACCCCCTAGGGGGGATATTTTGTGGTCGTAAGGGTGCATCGATTTCAGGATTCGTGTGCGGTCAAAGTGATGAAATTAAGGACAGTATTTTGAACAGTTTTAAGGCTGCCTTCTAATCGAAAATCAGTGACTCATTTGTGTTATTTATAACAAGCTTATCCAAATAAATATAGTGCCAATTTAGTCGTTTTGTTTGGGCAAATTCAAAAAAGTTTTCAAATTCCGCAAATTGTCTAACGGCAACTATCGAAGAATAAACAATATTTTCGGAGAAAATGCTACATTTTCATATTTCGCATGTCGGGTTAGAGACAAGTATCTTGTCTCTGATGCATGTTTAGCACGTCCAACGTGTGAGATCTTTGGTTCGGTTCGCTTCATAGATCACACACTGTATGCTGTATCATCTGTAACATCTGTATGCTGTTCCTCACTCATAGAGCACAGAAACGCCTAGTTGTTTTCATCTTTTTAAATCAATCATTTCATCTATCAAGCCTTTATAAAGTGATTTATAAGCTAACTAACTTGACTGCAGTATGTTTACAGTTACAGAAGTTTCAGCAGATCAATGTGGAAGTATTGACCCCCAGGAGCAAAGAGGTTTTTTGGCGAAGAAAATTTTATAACTTCGGAAAACGTCGATGCACAAAGTTCTTTCGTTTTTCTCAGTTATGAGACTGATATGTAATACAAAGTACGTTTAGGAGTTTAAATATATGATGTTGTATATTCACTTTCCATTTATAACGAACTTCGCTGCTCAGCAACACCAATCGTGAGGAGTTGTTTATATTAGTGAGATCGAGAGACAGGCAGTGACTTGTTGTTTTTTGCCGCGTTATGTATGTAAATCGTTTTAGAATGGAAAAACAAAAACTCAAAGCTTTTTCACTAAATGAAAAGTACAAGATTATTAACAAAATAAAAAGTGGAGTAAAGCAGAGTGACATTTGTAAGGAATTAGCACTTGGAAAGTCTACTGTTGCACCAATATGGAGAAACAGAGATAACATTTTATCAGCGTATGACAAAACAAATGTTAGATGTAGGAAGTTAAAATTATCCGCACATGAAAAGGTTGACAAGGGACTTATTGAGTGGTTTACTCAAAAAAGACAAGAAAACATTCCCATAAGTGGCAGTGTTTTGCAAAAAAATGCTAGTGAAATGGGAAGTAAAATCAAAAACAAAGAGTTTGCTTGTTCTAAAAGTTGGGAAGCGCGTTTCAAGAAGAGGCATAATATGTTGGAAAAATTGTTGGAGAGTCTGCCGGTGAAAAATTATTCTTATGAAAACGTTAGAGAACATTTTTTATAAATCTCTTAGATGCAGTCAATTTCATTCATAGAGCTTGGCAAAAAGCAGAAAAAACATTGCAAATTGCTGTAAGCATGGGGGATTTGTGAGAAAAGAAAATGCTTATGAAGCAGACGATAAAATTCCACTTAACAAATGGTTAGAAAAGTATACTCTGACTACGAGTATGACACAGGCGAAGATGTCCCAATGTTGGCGAAAAACAAGTTAAAACGAAATTGAGTGATTTCAATTTCTTTGAATATGTGAGCATTGATAATGGCATTCTTACAAGAGAAATGTTGACCGATGAGCAAATTATAGACTCCGTAACCTCATCTACAGCTTTAAGCGATAATGAGAAAGATGACGATTTAGGTGAAACGTATTCTACTGTAGACACTAATGCTGTTCCAACCATTTATGAAATGACAAAAAAATTGTCAGAAACTCGGAATTTTCTACAATAACGCCAAGTTCCTAATCATATCTGGCAGTCCTTTTGTGACCTTGAAACTACATAAATAACATCTATTTTTGCAGCAGAAATGAACAAACAAAAATTACAGACTATGAAGTAGATTTCAAATTGAATTTTGTTTATCTTTTTGTGTTCTTTTTACTCATACCTACTAACTTCTACTACTCTATGTAAAAATAACGAAATAAAATACACCACGTGTTTTTGTATTATTATTCGCTTATAGCAAACTCCGGATATAACGAACCAGTTTTAGTTCATTTTTCAAGTTTGTTATATCCGGACTCAATTGTATTTATTTTGCCATAAACTGAAAAGAATAAGACACGAAACTCATTGTAACAGATAAAAAAATAAATATTTTTAATCTGTAATTAAACATTTCAAATGCTATGGGGAAATGTATGGGGAAAACATCTCACAGAAGTGAACGCTTCGGACATTTTTTTATATTCGACGCATGTGCATCGTAATACTCATTACCGCGAAGATTCTTTCTTTATAAAACAGCGAGCCCAAATGATTATCACAAATAATTGATATTGCTATAATATTTATGGGTCATGTATACTGATAAACTTAACATGCTACTAAGCAAGAATATAGTTTTTACAGCATTTAAGCGTGCCGTATAGTAAGTGAAGTACTTAAGTCTGTGTCGGCTTTGCTGAAATTCTTTCCAAGCACTTACGTATACATTGGAAAATATCAGACTATTTATAATTACTTTCGGCTTAAGATTTAACTGGAAACTCCGGATTTACGTAAATATAAGATGTTAAATGAGAACATTGTTAAAGTGAGTACTATTCAATTATCAGCCAATAGCGAAACAGGTGATGAAGGACGCGGGAACTTGAACAACGATGAACAATCGCTACAATCAGAACTCGAGCTTAACAGTACTGCAACGGCGGCCTCGGTTGTCATCAAAATGCCTCCGATTCCAATTGAAGAACCTGCCGTTCCACCGAACTTAGAGAAAGATGTCGGGAAGAAACTCTCGGGAAAACGAGTTGAAAAACGTAAAGAGGAAGTGACATACAAGACTCATCTCACCTCACTTGCACACGTGAGCGTAGTTCTTTTTGTGTATCTCATTTTGAAGCTGGCATTTAGAGGTGAATTTGAATTCTTCACTTGGCATCCCATCTTAATGGCAGTTGGGGTAAGTACCTAAGCTAATCATGGGTTTTCCCTTTGTTGCTAGCCATGTGCTACTATTGATATTTTCATCATAAACATCAAGGTTACATTTATTATTAGTCCGTGGGTGAAAGCTGAGAAGTACAAACATGTCACGGTATTAGTTAAGTTGAAGCGAAAATTCCAAAACGCAATGTAAGCATGTCGGACTGGTAAACTATAGACGGATCAAACTCGGTATACTAGTACTCACAGGCTTAATAAACCTAGCGACAACCTATGGAGAATAACATGGTAGAAGAGGAACAGGAGGCGTTCAAAAACCCTGATAAGTCGAAGCTTTTCATCAGGCATCTTTGAGGAGTTTTTGGAAACTTTTTGAAAAAGCCCCAAGACGGAGACCTCGCAGATTCGACCGGTCAAAATTTTTGATCTCCCCTGTATTCATAATAGCAAGTTTTTTTACTGGGTTGTCCCTAGGTTCAAGTGTGAACTAACAACCTAACGTGCATACATAGTTTCATATTTTTACAATACATTGGTGAACAAAAAATAAATACTGGTTGAGCGAGTGCACTTTTAAGAGACGCTATCTCTGCTAGGAGGCACTTTTAGACTATATTTTCATAATGCTTCGTAATTATTTGGGTTTAGAATATGCCACCGTAAAGCGTGGAAGATTAGAATCGATCTCCCTGTATATGTATGTATGGTAAATATTTATCTACTCAGAGCATGATCCAATTAATAAAGATAACGGATGTTATGTGAAAAAGGTTCACCATTCTTTATTCAATAAGGCCGTGCTTGATTACTCTAATAATTCGCAACCAGAAGAAATACTATTCCTAAGAGAAATACTCTCAGATTATGTGTGATTTTTTAGGTATATAGGGACAGTGCGATTTTATATAATAACGAAGTTTTCATTGTAAACATAGGAGTCACATTTTGGAGAACC
>NW_026018916.1:9931165-9946421 GCF_020466585.1 Dendroctonus ponderosae | reverse complement strand
GCAGTACATACTCCAGAGAAAAAATGTCGCTTCTTAAAATATATTTATATGTTTTAAAATATATTCATCTGTATCATACGTTGAAAATACAGAATATTAAACGAAATCATACACTATAAACCTTTGAAAAATGTACGTTGCAAAATAATTTCCTATAGAAGTAAATAGTAGATAAAACTTAATTCAATAAATAGCAAATACTGAAACCTTTCTAACAGAGAATTATTTCACGCAATTTTATTAGATAGCATTGTTTCGGACATTTGGCACATTCGCAATAACATTTGGTTAGTCCCAGTAACCGCTTAGAAAAATTAACTCTCTCAAATCAGTAGCTTTGCTATCCTAAATTTAATAAGCAAAACTGGAATCAACAAATCTACTAACTGTTTTTTTTAGTGGATGCTCCTAATGACTGAAGGATTATTTGCAATCAACAAGAACAACACATACTGGAGGCTGAAGACGAAAGGAGGTTTCCGAGTCCAAATCCATGTCGCTATCTTAGCCATCGGCTATGTTTTATCAATTGCCGGATTTGTTATAGTTTATATAAATAAGGAAAACAAGGGCAAACATCATTTTATAAGTTGGCACGCCTTATTTGGTCTGATAGGGTTAATATGTACGTGTCCTCCGGTAATCAATGGAACTGCATTGTGGTATAAAAAAGAGCTTTCGATTTCCAAACCGAGACTAGTTAAATTTTTTCATGTTTTATCGGGAACCCTGGCGTTCAGCTTTGGTGCACTAGCATTAGTATTAAGTGTTTACACTAAGTGGTTTGCAAGGAAGTCAGATCAAAGTCAAATTACGTTTTACTTCGGACTAATTGCGGTTACTTATCCTTTAGTTTGGGCCGTCTATGGACCTTCGGTTAAGTTAGTGAATGTGATAAAAGATTACTTTATGGGAGATAAAGAGGACTAAGTCGTCTGGATAATTTTAACTGAGATAAAAGGAGTGTACATAATAATAAAATTAATTTGCAGTTTTCTATAGTGATAACCTATATTTGATTTTTTCGCCTTTGATATTGCGCCTATATTGAGCCTTTGTTAATCATATAAACATATAAAATACTTAGCCCTAAATCATATTAAAGATTAAGTGAATATGTATATGTAAAAATGTGAAGTAGTTAAAATATATTATAACTTCATATTGCATTTTTAATGTGTTTCATATATTTACATTCACATCTGTACATTATTAACTTTGAAATAAAGTAAACATTGAATTAATTTAAATTAATTCAGTAATTAAATTGAATTCAGCATTTGAGAGAAACTCCTTTATTTCCAGGACGTGATTTTAGGGAAAATTTTTGCCAACTCTCGTTTCAAATAAATAACTAAATTAAAGGAGTCGCTGATGGCATACTCGTCAAGGTTCATATACATTTCAATTCTGGATCACCCATCATTAATTAATGTTTTCCTTCACGAACCGAGAGTTATATGTATACACTTTCAGTTGGCACCTAATTATATAGTTGGGAAATACATCGAAATAATTAAATGTTTAGAAATGGCAAAATGTTTTGTAATCACCTAACTATAACCTAAGAAGCTGAATAATATGTAGCCAAGCATATAATTCATATGGAGTAACTTATCCACTTATCCTTTTGAGGACTACTTAGTGAAAATAGTACTACAGTCGATCCAAGTCCAAGACCGAACAACTCGGACGTACAAAACGGGATCACCAAAAAATGTATTTACGCTTGGTCTATCAGCCATAAAATATATAAATCTCATTTCACAGCTAGAGTCTGGAGTGGATGATTTAATACTTGATAATATATACTGATTATTATATATTAACATTATTGTTGAATTGTGATTTTGCATGCATATGTTTTTACCATAAAAACGATTCATTCAGTATGTATATGTAATGACTTTTATTATATTTAAGACGGAAACCACCCTGTTCCCTTTGAACACCCTGAGGATAGCTTAAATATAGCCAAAACGTTGGCCCAGATTCTTCTAAATAAATGCCTTCAAGAGGGCCAAATTCCGGATGGATGGCAGAACGCAGAAGTTTTTCTTAATATCGAGAATTACCGGCCAATAAGCCTGCTGTCTCACGTGTACAAGTTACTCACCAAAATTATCACCAATTGGCTGAGCAGCAAGTTCGATGAGTACCAGCCTGTGGAGCAGGCGGGGTTTCGTTCTTGATTTACGTTAACGTTTTCGTGTCAGTGTTTAGCGGTTATTTCTGTTCTTAATTTTTTTTTTGAAAATGCTCAACAGTTGATTTTTTTTCGACACTGGCACGAAGCTGTTTCGTTTTTAATTAAGGAAACTTAGTTCTCAGACACCAAGTCACATTTTTGATGGGAAATAAAAATCCAGAATTTCATAGAAAATAAAAGTTTTTTATGTTCAATTCTAATGTATGCACCCTTCCTTTGGACAAACTTGTGAATGCTTTTTCCCAATCCGGTTAGATTACATTTGATTGATCAAAACTTGGATAATTTATTTGACTATATTTTTAATATTGGGCGCAACAGGAAAAGCACATAATAATATTAACGTAAGTTCTAAATTAAAAAATGCTGCCGTATATTTCAAATAGACTTGCTCTTCATGTAATGCTCGTACCCTAATAGCAGCGACTAAAATCCTGTAGGTTTTGAAAAAGCAAAATAAAATGGTGAGATTGATTTCAGACGCTCCTATGTTATCTTATCTTTTGGATAATTTGCCTTAAATTTTAGCGATTGTCGCTAAAAAAGATAATATTTCCATGTTTAAATATTAAAAAATTTTCATATCATAAAATGCACACTTTCAATGACTCCTTTTCAATTAAAGAGATCATAATGATAAAATGTTTGAATATTTTGAAACAAATAATCACATAAAGACAAGAACTTTTTCTAAATCGATTATTTTTACAGTGCGCCATAAAAAAAATGTTTTGACGATTGTTATGTATATTTTTATTGATGTTATATTTCAAAAACATTTACATATACACTTTTACTGTCATGTTCAATTTTTTTGCCGTCAGAATACTATAATTTATTGTGGGAACAGGATTCAATACAAAATAATTTATTTTATAATATTGCACGTGGTAAAGTGTGTTTCCAACATACTTTTTACTACTACGACTACGATTTTCATGATTTTTGCCTGTATATGTACGATTATCTTCAGAAGTGACTTGCACCCTTTCAGCATTATTGAAATGAGGTTGCCTTTTAATAAAATAAAGCTCTTTTAAATTTTCTCAGTTTTATTGGCAATTTTTTTACCTAAATTCGATTTTATTCAACCGAAAAGTCTATACTGGATACTGTTTGACGCTTTAATGGAGTGCGACAAACGGCACATTTTGGAAGCTTTTTTAGCTTCTATGGGAAAATATAAGAGTATTTCAGATTGCTAATGTAATTTATATAAAGGAGTACTAAATAACATGCCCTACCGTGGTACATGTATAACAGCTTTTCTCTGACACCCTGTAGATATTGGACTGAATTTATATCAAAAGAATACCACATCTAAATGTACTTCTAAATAAAGATTATTTCAATGTGCCCTTCAGAGTTAGGAAAACAGGCATTTAATTGAAGAAATGTAACAATATTCTAATTTACCACCTTAAATTTTAACCCTGTAAAGTCTGTAATAAGCTCGTCATGAGATATCCCAGCTAAATAGCGTATGGAATTTCCCAATTAGGATGTCTTAAAATAAACATGATTCAAAAAGTTGCCCAAACACAGGCCTGGAACAGTTATCCTCGACTATTTTATGAATACTTTCCGCATAATTAAGCGCACTTTTTGTCCTCCATTGCTGTATGATTTTTTGGAGTTTTAATAAATGTTTGTTTCATGTTGGATTATGTTTTTTCAGCCGCTTGGAAGTCCCGTTTTTCCTGATCCAATTGAGGGATCAAAACTTGTTTGTTTTGCTGGGATTTGCAATTATTTGCATATATGGTTGACGAAAATATCAGCTTCTACCAAAGTTTTTTTCTGAATAAGGGTAATAATGCCAAGCAAGATACTCATCGGAATTTAACGTATTAATTAGGATTTATCATATTGCTCTGATTTCATCAAGGAAAATGTGTGATCATACCAAGTAAGTTCTTCCAAAAGACGAAAAGTTTTTGGAAACAATTACATACTTCAAAATGAATGTTTGCAGCGATAGAGATACGATACAAGACTGGTAGGTACCTGCATGTAGACTGCAGACTTAAAATTAAATTTAAACTTTCTAGTATATACGAAAGCAAAAGGCGCGACTTGTCTTCACTTACGTTATTGTTACAATAACAGTTCGAACAGTCTGGAAGACATTCAGATTTATCGCAAAACCATTTGGGAAAAGGCATTTGTTGAACGTTATTTTAAAATAGAAGACCGAAGTAGGGCTTCAGCCACTTCGAAGTATTTACATTATTTAGCATTAAATACATATTTAGCAGAAATTTACGGCTATTAAATTACTAATTTGTGCAAAATATCGGGTGTACATGTTTTTAAAATTTGATTAATTTATCATTAAGTCTTTCATCGTTTCATATCTCAAGAAAAACAGAGTGGGTTTTCAATAATAATACAAATCTTTGTTTTAGAGCAAACTGTATTCGTATTATATGCGAATGCAAAATTTAAATTTCACTCCGAAAGTTTCTGGTTCTATTTATTACGTAAAGTTTTCTAACTTTATTAGAGTTTAATATCCAGAAAAACTTACTGAATGCACATGAATTTATATAAAACCATTAAAATAAAATAACTGAATATTCTAATTGAATGCTGAAATTCTAGTTTTAAAAGTGCACTCACGTTCTTATTGCTATGTAAATTTGCAGTTGAAACCGAAATATGCTACTGTAAATAAAGCACACTGACCTAAATCTAAAATTTAAAAATTTATAGGAGATTGGAGGCAGAATAAGCAATATTTTCTTGTCAATCGTCCTGGAGATCACCAAGTGTTTCAAGTTCATATTAGAACGACATTCTTTACTAAAAACTCACTGGAATATTTACAGAACCCGTTTTTGGCACATTTTTAAAAGTCTATTGGCATACAAAAGCCATAATCATAATACAGATAAATAAATAAAATACTGCAATAACAATAATAATAAAACCCCGACTAGTGAAACGCACAGCTTCGAATATTGTAACTTCATAAATTAATTGTCTTTGTATAGATTTCGAAATATTTAAAATGCACTGACATTCAATAGGGATGTAATTGCATCTGAAATTACGCTGCATCTGCATCTTTCGCCAACAAGAAATATTCCCTAACGAACACAGCCGAATGCTTTTATTTATTGGAGTCGCAGGAGCTTGGCCACCAATTTTATTTCATGGCATTTCGTTATCTAGTTTGCACGTGTTATATTTAGACGATAGTCAACTTTTGGGTAGATAATGTTAAGGATCGTTGGATTTGACCAGCGGGCTGTTCCAAAATTGTTGGCCAAGAATAATGTTCTACTTTTGTTCTTACATTATTTTCAATAACCAAAAACCAATTTGATATTCCGAGTGCCACTGAAAGGTTTAAACCATTTTTTGCAGCGCATAAACCATTCTGGACACTTATCTTACTTAGGGACAACAAAGTTTTGATTCAATTTTCTCATACTGGTTTTTAAGTTACGTCAATTTTAATCGCCCAGTATACAAGAGCTTCTATGCAATATATAATAAAAAATATATGCATATATAATTATTAATCTGGAGAGACTAGACAATTAGGCAAATTAGGTGTGTATTCTAACACAAAATATCAGGACTCCATCGTCCCAAAATATACAATTTTCCTTTGTCCCGGCTCGTTTATAGCTTTGGTCATTAGACCTAATATCATCCATTCATTTAGTTTTCCACCCCCAGATAAAAATAATATATGATCCACTTAAAGAGAAAAACTTAATTAAAGTGCGTTTTATCAAATTAAATAAATAAAGTTGACGTTTAAGGGCTGCAGTGATTAATACGCAGGATATTTGATATGTCCATTATGAACATGGCATATTGTTGATTGTTCAAGTAGGAAAAGTCCCCCACATTAGACCGGCTCCAATATCAGATGCACATCAATATTTTTTTTTATAGATATTTTCATTTACCGGCATTCTCAGAATGATCTAATTTGCTTTTATTTGCATTTAAATGTACCATAATAATGTTATGCGTTGGTTTTAAAAACAAAATTTAAAGCTATTAAATTCGTTCGTTTAAAGCTATTAAAAGCGTTAAAAAAGTTCGAATAATTCTCTTCAAGATTCGAGTTCATCTTTAGGATATTGTTACGGAAATATTTAGGACAAAAGTTAGAATTTTGTCTTTTACTGTTAAGTCCAAATGATATTTGAAACCACTGAGATTTTTAGCAAAGTTTAGAAAATGTTTACTATTTTTTAGAACTAAATATGGAATAAGTAACAGTCAAAACTAGTCAAATAAGAAATAAGTAAATACACAAAATATATTACATTTTCAAAAGTAAACTATTCAAATCAAGATAAAATTTAAAGAATTTATATAAATTAATATTACAGTTATAGATAGATTACATTCTCTTTTGGCAATGTTATGTGCAGAAATAACAATTCATGCAGAAGCCCTTATTTGGTCAAAAACTTGCTGCCGTTTAAGATGTTTCTAAATACACATTTATTTTAGTGCATTTGCTATAAAGTTAAGGCTTTTATTAGATAATTATCAGTATTATTATATCAATTATCATCACGGAAATGAATATTTCCGCATGTTCCTGAGAGCGACGAAATAATCGCCTTATTAAGAAGCATCTAGCGACCTTTTCTCAAGTTTCAGCGCTTTATGTTTGGCCATTGTGGTTGGATGTTTTTATAGCTTTTAGAAGGATATAAAAAGAACTTTCAGCTATAGGACTAGAGCCTCTAGAAAATAAATATAATTCTTTCCACATGCAAGGAAAGTTAATAAATGGGTATTAGAAAAAAACACGTTATGTTGGACTACCGATATAATTTCAAAGCCAATTGTGATATCAGCCGATTTATTTATCGGAACTTTCGGAATTAAAAATGGTCGTAAGTCACATTGAATTATGATGCTGAAGTATTTTGCATTCACACAATTCAGTGCTTATTGCAAAGATAAATTTTTAAATAGGCCAGTGGATTGTTTCGTTTGCCATTGAAATTATTTTAGAAAATTACTTATTTATTCGATTTCTGAAACCCGTTAACAGTTTAAAGTGTTACAAGTTACTGATATAAATTCTTTGTTGGGTATTTCGCGTCAAAACATTTTTGACTTAAAAAGAGACAGAATTTCCTCACGTCTTTTAATACAGATTGATAAATAGTTTTCTTATCTCGCAATAAAAACGAATTATTTATCAAAAATATTTAATTATTTATCAAAAAATCGTTTCGTTCTTATTGCGAGATAAGAGCACTATTTATCAATCTGTAATAAAAGACGTGAGGAAATTCTGCCTTTCTTAAGGTCAAAAATTTTTTGAGGCAAAATACCCAACAAACATTTTGTGAAAACATGAATCCGCCTCAACAATATAGAACTATCTACGTATCTAGTATCTACGATATGAATTCTGTTTAAAACTGTAAAACCATAATTTGAAAAAATTATATCGCCACTATTTCTACCATCATCACCGTCATTGCGAATTTTTAATAAAAAATTGAAAAAGTAACATGTTACTTCTGGAGCCGCATTTTGGAACCTAATGCTAAAGTGAACCTGCAACATTGTAACCAGTTCCAGAAAAATTACCGTTTAGCACACCTTTAATCCTATAGGGTTTTATTACTCCGATTAGGAATCGATTAATATTGTTCGTAAAGAATTCGGAACATTAATTAATTTTTCAAGATCAAATTTTTCTTGTCTTGTGGGACTGATCGGATATTGTATATACGTTAAAGCCGCTCGAAATCCTGGTAAACAGACAAACTTTTTTCCGGTCTGATCTCTCTTATCTTACTCGCACTGCATACGATCAGATTGCTATTGCAGCTTTCAGTAGATCATGTAAATATTGCAGAATCGTTCCAAAATTAAATCTGATTACTATTAAACTACATTTTCTAAAACTGATTTTCACAACATTTCAAACCCTAATATTGCTTAAATAAGAGACAATGTTTAGATACAAAGCTCTTTCGTCCTCATATACAAGATCTAATAAACATTTTAATAAAGATTGCATACTTGTTGAGAGTATTTAATTGAAATAAAGAGCAATAAATGTTAACCTATAGAAAATTACAGTTCAAGAGCTTATTCATCCATCAGTTTTGATTTTTTTGGTTACAAAAGCGTTAAGAAATTAATAAGATCTTTGCGTTAAATTTAGGCAGCTGAAGATCTAACAACATACCCTGATCTATCAACACAATAAAAAATCACCAAATGTCGGACGAATATCCACAAGCCAAGATAAGACAGAGACGATAAAAGAAGATAAGAAGACAAGCACAATAAGTGGTTTAACTGAATTGGGTTGTTTCCCGAAAAATAGTCATGAAATATTAACTACTGCTGAAAGCGAGATTTCTGTTAGTTTCTGTACTGTGAGATGAAGAGTTTGAATTTCTATTTGCATTTCTATCTGCATCTAACTTTTGACTCTCTATTGAACTATTGAATTATGCAAACATTCGTATTAGTGAGGATAATTTATCAAACTTATCAGGCTGATACGGCGATAAATTATGTTTTCACAACGCCTGCAAATGAAATTGATTTTATTTGTAAGACATCTTGGCGGTATCAAAATATCTCAAGTTTCAGAAACCAAAATTGTTGAGATTTTCTTCGTAAAGCCTTACCGGTCCGTTTTGTAAAAGCTGCTTAAAAAACCGTAAAAATCCTTTCATGAATGTGCTTGCTGATTTTTGGACTCAATAAATAAATGAAAACGTTTAGTAATTTTTTAAAATTATTTGTGGTATATTACGACAGTATCATCTACCTCTTTCGAGGGATTCTCGACGACCCACGCCGTTGACATCGAGCCCTAGAAAGGGCTGTGCGTACGCAAAGAGCGGCAATCCAAACTTGCCATCACCAGGAATATATAAAGCTAGAGACACGTTTATGAAACTTATCATTTGTGCGCTTTTCAACAGGTAAGCTAGTGTCTGACCCAGTGTCCGGAGTAGCTGACTTTTCAACTCTTAACATCCAGTAAGTGCAACGACAAAATAATATATGTTTTTCACATAATAATTTTTCTATTATTTGAGAAGAAAAATTTTTTTATAAATGTGCTTCCAACTCATTTATATTATTTTTACACGCAATTTGCGCTATTTTCTACCACTATCATAAAGTGCTTCGTTCCTTGATTGTTGCAAAGAAATTGTTAGTATAAATGAAATATTTTACAATTCACTATATTTTAAAAAGTTTAATTAACATGTTTTGGTCGAAATAGATAACTGACAATTGAAAAAAAACCAATTTCTTGGTAGCAAAATAATTATTGATTTTGCCATCAATGATTTAAAAAAAGGAACGACTCAATTTTTATAGTTAAATGTTTAAATATATAACTACTTTAGGCCTAAATATGCACATGAATGAAATTATAGCACATTTTGTCATTTATAAATGCAATAGAGACAGTGACAATAATGACATTTTCACATTTTCTTAAAAAACTTTGAAATACAATCTGTTCAAATTATTTATAGAAAGCATTTTATATTATGAGGTGATAATGCGCTAAAATTTCAAATCGCATTAAGGAAGCGCACCTGTTGTATTCAGCAGCGGTTTACAAATAATAGCTTTACTTAAAACAAGAATACAATTAAGAACACAAAGTCAAGTTGTCGAAACACATTAAGTAGGGCTTTCAGCGAATTACGGTCAGGAGCGAGAACAATTGCATTCCTCATTTTCGCAACTCTTGCTGCTGGCATCCGCTTTAATTCGCTTAAATATTCGAAATAAAGACACAAAAAGTTTAAAGTGCAATTCCAAATTTGACACCCTCACTTTTATTAATATTAATATTCAGGCTAAATGGACCTTTTGCAAATTTGTACAGTTTTCATTCAGAGAACTATTCAACTTAGGAAAAACGTTCTGCAATTTTAAATGTGCCGCAAAAATAATACTCGATTAAAATTACATATTTTTTAAACTTGTGCCATTTTGTAAGCTTGAACTTGATGTGATGTGTTTCTAAGTAGTTAATATTTTACAGTTTTATTATTTGGTAATGCCTCTTAATTCGTATCGTCGTAAAGTAAGATTAACAATCAAAGCAGGCAACGAGAGAACATTTATGTATTATTTATCCCCTCGTATTTGAAACGTAGTCAACCAGATAAATAACTGAGCTGCGAGATAAATAATTCAGGTTCATGTGCAGTATGACTTTTTTGTGACACTGGGAAACATGTACTTTTATTTGTCTTTACACCGCAATATTCCTTAAATAAACCAACATATATCGTGTTCAAATTTCATTTTATTAGATCCCATGTATTATAGAACACATTTTTTTATTAGAATTTAGAATGCCCGAATTAAAAAGATCATTTCCACGTTGCAGTCAAATTTTCCAAAACAAAACCCATCAGATTAATTCATAATAATTATAGATAACCTATGAGAAAGACCAACTAGCGGTTCACAATAATCAAACAATAATAATTTCTAAATGTAAAAATAAAACACTAATTCCAATAAAAGTATTTTGAATATTTCACATTATGCGGCCAATTTCAATCAATCAAGTTTAGCAACTTCACACTAGATCGGAAAAAACATTAAAAACGTGAGTTATGCTGGTCTAGGGACTGACACGCTATCGAGCTCGATCGTCTCGAGCCTACAATAAAATATCGGGTCACTGTTTTTTTATATCGTTTTAATCCTACTCTGCAAAAACTATACATATACACATCTGATACTCAAAATCATTATTTTATCTATACACTTGAATTTAGAAAGAATTTTTAATTTTTTAATCATCTAAATTCAAGTAAAAATCGCCGTTCCCACAAATTGTGACTATTTTACTTTTCTTACGTCAATGTGAAATGTACTTTGCTTGTACTTCCATTACAAAGTTTATTAAGCAACGAAGAGATTTAATGATGTTAACGTGCTCACTAAGAAAAAATTGCAACGTAACATGTCTGAATAGAATCCTGCACAAAACGTTCAATTACTCAACTTTAGAATTTCTTCCTTCTTCTCCTGCTTACGATATAAGTTGTGGGAGTCATGAATATAAAAAAGCATTTGATAAGAGATAATGGGCCGCCGGCTTAATGAATGCTACAGAGATTATTCCCACAACCCAGTAGATAGCGACATATTATGCATTCATAACAAAGTTTTCAGAAAAGTTTAATTATATTTACAATATTAGTATTGTTGCGTAAAATAAGGATTGTAAGAGAATTAGGAAAGAGGCAGTTTATCATGATTTTTGGACGAAATAATTCATTCATGATAAATCAGTCGAGTTTGCCCTATTCATCAAGTTAAACATTTTGTGGCTAGGAAATAAATACATCCACTTTCTAAGATGACAATGCTAATGGATGAATGTTCTTGAAATCATAAGTCTAGAGGAGTCAGATCTGAACTTCAGACTGGCCATGGATCGTGCTCTACTACATATGTTTCCGTAGGCATCTCCTTTCACTAAATCTAGTAAATCTAGTTCTATAGTGAAATTTTTATATGGGTTTTCTCATACCATTTCCTGAAATGTTAGTAGACTTTCAATTTGCAAACAAGTTAAATATTTACGACCTAAAAAATTAATTTCCACCTTGAAATGAACGTCCTATAAGATGATCGTATAGCAGAATTTTAAACCCAATATTATTACAATATAAGTTTTTACATTTAATTCGATTTGTTTTTATACTATACTAGAGCTACTTGAACAGTTGAAATATTGATTTGAGAAGTCACGGGTTTTGGGCACAATATAAGAAAATTGTCTGAAGTTTTGTGCATGTTTCAGTATCAAAAATAGGAGTTAATTTTTAAAGCGTAGAAGCCCTATTTGACCAAAAATTGGTTCCGGATTTTGTAGGTTTTATTCTCCTAAATGATGATACACATTCTTCTAAATCATGAAAAAGGTAACTTTTTTCGTATTCCTAAATGTTTTTCTGTCCAAAGGCGTGCAGGAGAGTTTAAATGCAACAAAAATTAACGAACATAATTTCAGAAATACTTACTTACCTTACTTACAACGCAATTTTTTCTTTTACATTTTTGACGCGAAAAAATGTAGAAGTACCATCTAGTATCCATTTCACATAAATAAATATAAGATGTATTTAATTATAATTGCTAGGAATGCTGTTAAAATGCACTGAACTAGAGAGTGATCAGAAGATAATTAAGCCATAGTAAGCTTGTATACAAGACCAATATTATTACAAATAGGAAAAATTTCCGACTCTAAATCATATATTAAGAAATAGGGACAACCTATTTTCTAACGATATTTCGTCTAAACGTTGAAACATCCTTATTTGCTTAGAAAACTAAATTTTAAATAAAGTAGCAGTGCTAGATTTGTATCTGTTGGAAAAGCCAAGCTTTTTAACTTTATACAGGCAGCTATTACTTGATTTAGTAAGCTATGCGTTACTACTCTGACATCATGATAAAGTGACATCAGATAGGAAAATACTTCTACCCCAAGCTAACCAGATTGCTTACAAAACGGAAATTTCAAATTATATCGCTGAATAAAGTGATCATTGTTTCCGATGATTCCGATGTAAAGGCTTCAAATGAGGTTTCGTATCTGATCGATAAATCTAATGATTTAGCGTTCATAAGTTCAGAAAACTTTTCAAACATTACTTGAATTTACTTAAACTCCATTTCTTAAATAATGTGAGGCCCGGATTTCTATTACATAGCTTTAACTACTTGCCAAATAAATTATTCAATGAAATGCATAATTGCAATTTACGAGTAAATAGAATAAAGAAAATTGAAGTTTTAAGATTTACAAGAACGCAATGTTTTTTAGGTCATAATATATGAGAAAACTGACTCCAACTCACATAAACGGTGGTTAAGCTCAAGGGATCTGCTAACATGTGAATCTAGGGATTTCGTCATTTCTCGAATTATACAATTTAAAATTGTTTACTATAAACCAGTAAAATCTAATATTGTATGAAAGCTGAAAGTGAAACGTGTAGTCCCTATTCGAGGATGAAGATAATATAGTTAAAAACAGTAAATGTCCTTAATTAAAAGTTTTATCCTGTAGGTTTGACTTCAGGCATTACTGCCACTTAAAAAATATGCTCTTTAGCAGTACGAAAATTCCTTAATTGGAGTAATGGTACGTTTGAAGTATGAAACTTATCTATTTGAAGATGGGGAAGCATCCATACCCATTTTTTGAGCTTTCTCTCAGGTATTAAATTTGCTGCATTTCCACGTGCCAGATAAAAAAAATCCACCATTCTTAAGGTCGACTTTATCAATTCGCAAGTGTCCGCATCGAATATAGAATTGCGTGGCATTAAACGCAACATTCTGCACCATGCAATCTTGTTTCGCTTATTAAGCGATAGTTATCAATATGGATTTATTCGGCATTCTGCTCGACATTACCTATTTATACAACAGCTGTGATATTATACGGTTGATGCAGATAATACTAGAGTAAATCGCTGCTACGCTGTTTGCATTTGACCCCAAGTATTAAAAAATCGGGATAAATCTCACAAAATAACATCACATGTGTGTAAGCGATATTTCAATGATTTGGACACATCGATTCGTTTGAACTGACCCACGATCTATTTTAAGAGTCGAAAGTGGGTGCCAGTTTAAAAATGTGTCCATACAGTAGCAATAGTTATGATTGATGGCTCAGTCTGAGGTCCTCAAATAGACTGTGTTTAAGATCGTTAGAGCAACAATTCTTCTCAGCGTCTTTGGAAGACTTAGGCTCTTCTGCTTCAATCATCTGTTCTGAGGATAGAGAAAATGACAGGAAATTCGTGAAGTCATTTTTTTGGAAATAGTATTGTACAAATAGATAGTTTGCAAATTCAATTCTTCCAAAAGCTGTGATGTGAGTAAACATTTTTTAACTACGTGTGAAATAAAATGCTCATGCAGCTATGGTGCAACCTCATGAGTACCTCTGAATATAATTTTTCGAAGACGGTTATCCTATCTTCGAATTTGTTTAGAATTTCTTTTAAACGTGCAGCTTATGTTAAACCTTTAAATTAATGATATAATTCAGATATAAAAAAAAGTTGTAATCATATTTTTTTTATAAAGACTGCTTTCCAGTTTCTTGAGCTTCTGACTAGCAACTGTAACAGTTAATGATTTGTGAATCTACATATTTGAATCATCTGCAAGCTGAAGTACTTAAAAACACATTTCCCATCTGCAAGCAAGAAATATTATTCAATGGGTCATCGTTGCAAGCTTAAACACAAGCTAATTTTAAATAAATCGATTAGTGCCATACAGTAGAAGAGCAAGGGCTACATTTAAAAATGTCATCATTTTGATCACTAGGTGTGGTGAATAGGTAAACTTTCAATCCATTTTTCCGAATTTCTTAAATTTATAACGGTGGAAGCCGAGACAGTTTAGTAAGTGCTCGCCCATCTTTAAAAAGCGATTTAAGGTCAATTTTACTGTGTCCTATATAATCTGAAAGTGTAAATTGGGTCAACAAAAGTAGCAGAATATTTGTGGGGGGTGATTGGGCCAAAAAATTCGATAGTTCGAAGTTAAGGGTTACATCATAATGTGGATACATCCACACCATGTTAGTAATCACAAGCAACGTAGCAAAACTTGAATTATGGATTTAATTATTTTGTATTTCTTTATATTGTGAACAATTTTCCTGCAAATTTCCATTTGAAATTTATTATTTTAACGGCTTTAAATAAAATAATGTTCAAATGAAAAAAGTTATGGAACCATGACGCTTTCAGATCAAACTTTAAAACCTGCTTAAAAAGATAGACACATTAAATACATTCATCAATCTAACCATCAAAACGAACAACAGAATTGGAGTATTTTTAAGTTTTTTGGCATTCCGTAAAAATATAACTGAGAACCACCTTTTTTTACAAACTTCTTTTTGGGTGTTTCGCCTCAAAGACAGAATTTCCTCACGTCTTTTATTACAGATTGATAAATAGTGCTCCTATTTCGCAATAAGAACGAATTATTTATCAAAAAGTAATC
>NW_026018916.1:9916707-9930166 GCF_020466585.1 Dendroctonus ponderosae | reverse complement strand
TAAGGACATTAATGCTTTTTGCTCTATTGAGCTTATGTTTTGTTTAATTTTGAAAGGTTTTTCTAGAATTATTTTTGATCTTATACGAAATTCTTAATAAAAATTTAAAAAGATAAAATTTTTAAATAAAAAAGAAGTTAAGTAAAAAATGAATCCGCCTCAACAATATAGAACTTCACATCTTCTTCATCTACAACTGAGAATCACCTGTAGGTCAAAGTGGTTCAAAATTGGAAATGAGCCTCAACTAACGAGTTTTGACCGGAGCGAATTGGCATGCGGTGATCATAGGTCAAAACCATAGATTAACTAAGTACTGGTCAAAACTAAACCAGCGGATCCTCAGTGTGGATTTATTTCAAGTAAATCGACCCCGAATTGGATCTGGGTCAGAGAGTTAATCACGATTCGAGATTACATTTAGGCCGTTTTGGTTCCAGACCGATTAATTGACAAATCCATTCCAATCTTAAAGCATTATTTGCTCTTGACCGTTCTAAGCCAATCTGATAGAGAAGATAGACGTTTTCCCTATATGTATATTGTGGAAAATATTGAAGGATTGACGATTAAAACAATGTAATTGGAAATTTAAATTCAGAACATCCACGTTCCTGCACGCAGGCTAGTTCTGTTGCAGCTCTACTACGGAGAAATCGACGTCCAAATAAAATTATTAGCGGTTCAGAGAGTCATTAACTTCTACTTGGAAGGATAATTATTGAGTCGGAGTGGATGTTGTAAGGGTCGGCTATGAAAAACATAAAACGTTATATAACAGCAATTTAATTTAAAAAGTCACTTTGTATGAAAGTTACGTTTTCCTGTCCATACAGAATTAAGGGATTATTAACAATTGGCCTCATTGGGCTTTAAATTCAATTCCAATTTCGAGAACAATTCAAGTTAGATTTTTTTAGTACCATCAAGTTTTTTACTATCAAATGTTGATATTAGTTGAGAATTGCACTGCAGTGAAAATTTTCGATTCAGATGTTGTCTAGTTAAGTTCTTCATTAGCACTTTTATTATAGGAATATAAAAATATTCAAAGTGATCTCCTAAAAGGGGTTCAATCCAAATAAGAAATATGTTCAAAATGTATGGGCGCTGAGTATACCATGAATTTAGAACGAAACAATCGATATGTCGGGAAAACTTTAAGCTTCAAATATCTTAAGTCTGCTTCTAATTGTAATGTTTGGAAGTATTTTACCAAGCGAACCGGTTTCATTAAAAAGATGTTCAATAACAATTCTGGTCAGAAACAGTGTCTAAAAATATGTTATGAAAAGCCTTTCCAAAGAGGTTTGGTATATTATTGACAAGGATTCTCTGCAATCAACATACGATTTTATGCTAACAAGTTTTATTTTTTTTCCGATTTTTGATTTTAACTCTATTGACCTAAATTAGAAAACTGTTCGCGTTTTTATTTGGCAAATTGGGACCCTATATTAAGAAAAACGAATCATTCTGCTATATATTTGAAGTTTTTTTACGTTCCAATTATCCGGTATCAGTGGAAAACAAAATCATTATCATGAACCAGCAATTCAGTGTAAACGTTCAGCAAACCACTTTAGAGGATCAACCCATACGTCGAAACATCTGGAAGAAATTCAAATTCACGGCGTCTTAAAACCCGAGAAACTCACCAGTTTCAATCAATGGACCTTTTAACAGGAAAGAAAGTAAATAGTGAACATCTCGGTTACTTTCAGAATAGCCAATCTAGACACAGTGAAGATTGTAAAGTATCTTATATCATCTCAAGTTACTTCAGTCGGTGCAGGCAGTGGTTACAGTTTGAAACCAAGGTATTTATTATTAATCAAAATTATGATTTTTATTGGTAAAATCGTAGAACGCAAAATCTACATTAATTAAATTATAATCATATTTGTCATGTGTAATTGATAAATAAACATGGATCGCTACTGTGCAGCTTACTGTATGCTAACGTCTTAGTCAACATCTATTTCCTGATACTAATCAACACCAGCGACAAGCAACAACAATGTAAAATCAATAAATTCCGAAGTGTTGCATAATCAACACTTAAGCACTCTTTCTACAGTGGTGTAGAAAATTCCATATGAAAATCGCATTCCATCAAACTTTGAAATAATTGTGGCAAAATGTCGTTTTCTTTTCCACGTTTGTTTCAACTCGTTGTTCTTAATGTTCTTTTGAAATAGACTCAGTAAAAAATATCATTCACATTTGATGGTCAATATCTTTTAGTCATCCACTTGGTCCATCTTGGTCTCTTTTTGAAAAAGTTCAAAATACTAAGCAAAAAGTTGTTCATGTTCGTTTCGATTAAATTGAGTTACTAAATTTTGCGAAAAATTGGCATTTTCAACTTGACAACATTGTGTCAAGGTATTTAGGAAATGCATATGAAATAAATGAAATAAGGGTGAAAACTGTTCACTAAAAACAGTGATGCCGGCAAAAGAAATTTCCCAATAATGTGTCTCCCTTGCATGGGCAACCGACGTTGTCTCGCTAGCATTGCATAGTTACCTGCTAATTTATACATGAATTAACAAAGTTAACAAATGAAACTAAAATGCAAATGTAAAAAGTTCATTTTACAGGTGGAACTATAAACTTGTGAATCTTTCAAGATGTAGTTTTCAATGTGTTAGAATGTGTCTTCCTTAAAGAAGCTTGTGAAGTGTTTTATTATTCAAATGCAACTAATATCACATAACAGATAAGTTAATTTCATAACATTACTTCACAACATCAGTTTTCTTGATTTTGCTGAAATTAGTGAAGTTTAGTGAAAACACTCCACTTCTAATGGATATGACGAACATTCCCCTCTAATTCCCAAGTGCAGAAACCCAGAATTGTCAGAAGATCCAGAAGGAACTTTTATTGTGAAGGAAGTCATGTATAATTTTGGTTATTTGCAATTATCAAATGGATGTACGGCGGCAAAAGTACCGTGGTTTCGTTTCAAACGGCCGACTAATTACGTCTGGGTGGATTCTGAGGCAAAGTTATGCAGTTTGCAAAATTGGAGTTTGAGAAATTAGGTAACTCTATATGCAAATTACTCTTAACAACCTTCTCGGGCATTAAGCAGTTTGAGCGTCATATGTGATAAGTCTACACTTATTAAGTACAGCCAGGGCAACGACCTACTCTTGCTGAGGTAGATTAGATCATAGTAGAAACAAATTGGGAAATGTTTGCAATAAACTTTATAAAATTTTGTTAAAACGTTTTAGTAATTATTTTATTATTTTCTAATAATAGATTGAATATTTTAAAATTTTCGAGGATAATACCCTCACACGAGTATTTAAAATCTGACAATTATTTTCATCAATGCCCAAGTTTTTTTGTTTAATTTTTTAAATGTAGATATAATAAATGTAAAAGTGACGATTTTTAACCGTATTTATACAACCTGGTTTTGCTATTTGCCTGCAAATATTTGAATTTAATTCGGTCAATAAATGTAGCTTTAAGTACTGATACGTAATAAAGGTAAGCACCAAAATAATTGCTTTTACTAAGTATGACACCTGGATTACAAAGGTTGAAACTAATGCGTTTTCTACGCAAATATCATTACCAACGCAACCTAATTAGTAGGATCATATTTTCTACCGGCAAAAGCTCAATAAATATTGCCGAGACTAATCTCTTATTACCAGTATACGTGAGGTCGAGACAACTTCAAGATTTAACCCAGAGTCCATTATAAGAATGATTGATTCTTGGTGCCAGTCTTAAAGTAGATATAACAGAATATTATAGATACACCAGTGCAATCTTGTCTTCTATCTGCTTGACAAGCAATAGAATAGAAACATGTTCAGTTTACTTTGACTTACATGTGAAGGTCAAGAAAGATTTCAGAATTTTTTTTTATCAAAAATCAACTCAACTGCTTAATAAAGAGCATTTGAAAATGTTAAGAATTTTGGCATCACTACTGGTAGAATGATAGAAGCAAAAAGAAAATATGTTTTTGCTTGGTTTTGATTTTCAACACAATCAACATTTTCTTAATATTACAAAAAAATTGTATGATGCAACAACGCATGTAGTTTATAACAAACAATATGACCAAAAATGCATTTTTACGAGTTCTGAAAAACTTTTAGTATTATAAGCATATATTTTTTATTTTAAGTTAATTTATTTAATAAACATGAAAATTGAGCGGCAATAATCGGACGAAGCAACCACTGACAAAATTAAACTACTGATTATTGCGTATAGAAAACTTAAACAGATTATTAAAACTCGAAGAAATGTTCACAGCTAACGAATTCATTTACTGAGATGGGTTTTTCTTCCATCTATTTCTGCACTGAACAATCCCTATCAGTTTGAGCCCATGCTTTTGAATCACCCTGTATAAAGATTTTTTATTTTTTGAAATAAAAGGTGAAACCAGTAAAACTTTGTCGTAAATGTTCTTGCATTAAAGTTGTACTATGGGTGGTTTATTTCATATTTATTAAGTGAAGAAAAAATGTGTTTTCCTCTATCTTTTTTTGCACGAACATTTCTGTTCTCACTGTTAAGATTTTACGCGTTCGAGAAAATAATTTAAAATATATCACCTTTCAGAAGAAGTATTGACATTCCTAATATATAGCAAATACCCAGTATACATTTCCATAAATTTAATATTTAGAAACTACTTTTGAAATTCCGCAAATGTGCCTAAATCACTAGATTTTTTGACTCTCAAATTCAAAAAAAATGAACAACAATGAAAGAGAAATTAATATAAAACTTGTGAGCATCGACTACTAAAACATACATTGTAACTAAAACAAAGGCGAAAATTGATATTATAATGAAAATTGATATCAGCTGTCACAGAAATTAAAGTTGCAGTGGTCGTAAACTGTTCTAAACCCACATCGCAGATTAAAAACCTGTAAATTATTTGCTTCCTTGAGCTTTTCCAGTTTTTTCATCTATAATTGCCGTCCTAAATTTCGCACATATTTATCAACTAATGCAAGATAAAATTTATTAATCTGGATAAACTGATACATAAGCAAATAATATTAAGTCATAAACATTTTATTAAACGACTAGTCATTGACATTCCTAGAGAAATAGTTGTCTGGTTTATGCACTTACTGTTCCTTAAGTACTGGATGTTTTGTGCTACCACGATAATTGCTTAAAACTATTTGGTAATATTGTTCAATATTCGTGCCCTGGCCAAATAGCGAAGAGTCCAGTTAGTTTGGAAGCTAGTTGATGAACCAGCCGAGTCAACACTCTGACCTTAACATAAATATACTATGCCAACATTGCACTGGAAGCCTAAAAATACAGGTTTTATTTTTCTAGTATCATGTAGGATGGGTCCATTATATAGTCACATAGATAAATCAAGTTAGGACTTGATTGGTTTGAATCTAATAATTTTTCCGAACTTTACACAGTTCTGAGTGAGAATGGTAATTCGAGGATTTCATCTTTCTAGTTTGATGTAAATTATCCAATTATTAGCAGATACTTTGGATTGAATATAAGCCACATTTCTTATCAGATTGCTTCTACACACAGTAAAACTGATTGAATGAAAAATTGAAAACAATTAAATTGGACAACCAATCCAGAAGAAATAGCTCCTCTTAAACACATATACAATATACCATTTAAATTATATAAACCAAGTTCTTCAATAATATAAAATATGTGTTTGCACGATTTTATAACCAGAGACAAAACTTTTCTAACTAAATAAGATGAAAACCGAGTTAAATTAACTCCAAAGTTCAATGAAACTCACGTACAGCTACCTGGAATACAGTAATTAGATACTTTTCGAATAAACCAATACCCCAATGATACATTTGATGGCATTAGGCATCATTTCACGTCTAAAATTCAGTTAAAACTTCCAAGGCAACATCGAAATGAAATTTTAGATATATTCTACGTATTTGAATAAATTTTATTCCCTACTGGCGTCTGAAGTATGTTACAGCAAGGAAATATGTGTGTCATACTCTGGACAGTTATGGAAAAGTATTGTTAGCGTTTGGAATTTCAGTCGAAAGACTATGTAAATGTAAACTTATTTGTAAATACATATTGATGGATGTACTCTGTAACAAAGTTACAAAATAATTTTACCAAACATTTTTAACATATTGAATTACTCCAGTTAGTCGGGAACCTTTTAATATTTTTATTCTTTTTAAACGCCTTTTATTCTTTTTAAATTAAATGAGGCTATGCAAGTTTTAACTTTCATAATACTTATACGAAAAGATCAGACGAATCTTGTTTCATGAGAAATCAAACGCTGCAGAAATAAATGTGCTTAAATAAAACCACATGCTTAAATTTGCTGTAAACGAACATTTTGTCATCAATTTCCATTAAAAGAACAGCAGCTCGCTGGAAATCGAATATATATTTCTCATTGTACTTTTATATTCAATACACAATTCATTTGCCTCATTGTAGTTCGTATTATATACTAACAAAAGGTGCGCATTAATAAAATACAAACAAATTCGACTTTACATTGCACTTAAAAGCCATCCATTTGAATTTATTGAATGTGTTTCATTCATAAGGCTTTTCCTTTTCTATTTTTACTCCTGTTTGCCCTGCATAATTAGCCAATAACCCTGGTTTATTTTGAATGTGTGCTTTGTGCAATTATCGTTAAGTGATAATTGTACAATGTGCAATTACGGCTATCATTTTTCGATACTTGCCCACTTCAAATGGACCAAATGGAGGTTCGTAAGGGTATCAAAATTATTATTTTGATGTACGAAGTCATATCAAGATTATTCTCCGAATTAAACATTTAAGTGGCACAAAACATGTATAAAATATAATTTCGGTTTCCACTTAAATCGAGCGACAAATATTATTGGAAAATGTATGCAAATAATATATAAAGTAATTATAATGTTTATGCAATCGCCTTCTTTCGTATAAATGGATATAATTTCATTCAGCTACAAAATGTTTGAGAATTCAGCATTTTCAGAGATTTCAATTCTAAATACAATACAAAAAAGACAATATTTCTTTAATATAATTAGGTTGGTTTTTGGCAGCACTCTTTGTATTTTGGACAATTTCACCGTCATTTCTGCTATCACCTTTCCGTCCAAAAATCACATTATCCCTTAAAACTGTAATTCGTCCAATCATAATTGATAAAGGCTCACTTACAGAAGCATGACCTGTCAGCTCGTAACTGACACGCTGCTAACAATTATAAATAGGCTTTCCAAACAATTCCAGAGTGCTGAATTAAAATCGCGATGAAAAAATTATTTTTGTCCCATTTTTAATACACGCGTTTTATTAAAAAATAGTTGCACTTTATCTAGTAAATATTTAGACATTTTTGAGGTCAGAAGTACAAATCTGGCGTTATAAAATAGTTACTCACAATAGAATAGGTTGTTAGAAAAGCAGGAAATACAAAAACAGAGAATTAGGAGCAGAAAAAAATTATAAAAACAGCAAAAACAAACTTGCGCATGATGGAAATGTTAAATTCGTAATCAGAATATTTTTTATGTTGCAGATCTTCGAACATCACTATGAATATCAACAACGCAATGAAAGTATTCTCTCTGTTTGTTGCTCTTATGTTATTCATTGCCAGTGCCACCTCAGCTCCCTCGTATTCTGGCGAATACGAAAGTAAGTATTGAGTAGCCAAACTGTTTTTTTCTTTTTATCGTAGTATTAAATATACACAGTGTATTTCATCCAGCAAGGTAAATTTCGTTGAGAAAAAAGTATAAATTCTTAGTTAAAAAGTATACAATTTTATCATCGAAATTATACCTGTAAGATTTTATAGAAATGCTTAGCGTCCAAAGCAATAATGCGCATCAGACGTTTCATATCTATCGAATATTTATACAGTTCTTAAAAGCAGAAGAAATTTGTCGTTTTAAATTTTTCTGAAGCATAACTTTATGGTAAACGGGTTTCAATTTCCAGGTTTTGATTACTTTGTACTTTAACTAACTATTTTTGTCTTAAATATATTTAATTATTGTGGTCAGTTATTTCTTAAAGTTTACTATTAATCAAAAATGTTGAATACTTATTTCAGTTGCGGATTCGTTATCCAAGAAATCTTCGTCTATTTTCTGTTTTATTATTTTTTATCATATAATTTGGTCGGCTCAATCAAAGTATCTTTTCTAAATGGTGTATGGCCGGTATGATTGTTGGCTTACATGCAAAATTTTAAAGCAAATAAAATAATCATCGTTTAGATATTACCTGAGCAATATTCTATCGAGCTGCCTGCATCATTTGGTATCGTCTGTTCGTATAAAAATGGCACTTGGGCTTTTTCGGTTAATTGAATCAATTTATGGAAACTTTTTAAATTCTATATTCACGCTTTTGTACTATATCTATTATATCCGATTTTAGAACTATTTTATTTTTAGAAAATTCTAAGCAATTTAGGAGCTAAAGAACGTACACAGAGGTTTCTATCACCTTCCTTTATTCCAAAAAAATATTTTTCTTAAACTTGTAATTCTATTGACTTTAACATTTTTTTTTGTGAAAACCGATAATTATAATAACAACAATAAAAGTAAATAAAACCTACTGGAGAATAATTTTTGATGCAGTCTGAAGTCCAGCTTGATATCCAAGCGAGCAAAATAACAATAATGTTCCTGAAGGTAGAAATGCTGCCAGATTTTAAAGTTTATTTAAAAGTTGTTTTAGCTTGCATAGTAAAGTATGTCCTTATTTATTGCTTCTCTTTTTATATTTTTTGGTACTAAGAGGGTTAAAGAGGGCAAAGTCTAATTACACATTAGAAAATTGTCTACAAAAACTGTGCTTTAATATAAGTCCAATTAAACAAAGGATTTGAAAAATTGAGGTTTTTTGTGTTAAGAAACATCCCAAATCGGACAAATTTGGTAAGACATTTCATGAATTTTTACATTAAATATTAATATTTGAAAAATGCATATACAAAAAGACTACACCTAAAATAGCAGCGTGACTGAATATATTATTTTTTAATCAAGATGATGGACATTCGATTGTAGCATGAGACTTGCTGGTTTACTGCCCATAAGTTATTAAAGCGATTTTCTGCTATAGTCATTATTTTCTCCCACAGTGACTAAACTAGGTTTTGATACTTGAAATTACGATTTTAAGTCATTACAGATGAAAAGAGAAATTTAAAGAATGCAATTAAATTTATTAACTGAAGGAATTTTTTTTGTAAATCTTTAGCTCATTTTTAAGGAGTTGGTCACGATTTTCGACGTTCTACTCCAAAGCCTCAAAAAGTGAGACCAGATTGTTCAGTTTTTAGGCAAATTTATAAATACGGCAACTAAAATAAATAAATGTATTTTCATCATGAGTTTTCGGGATATTCTGTATTGTAACAAATTTCGGCCAATCACGATCTCGTGATCGTGATCGTGACTGTTTACGTTCATGACCATTAGTGAATGATCAAAAATGAATTTTGAAAAAAGGAAAAAAAATGAAAAGCTGGAAATACTGATCAAATTGCTTCGAAACTGCCAAAAGTTCTGTAGTGGTTTCCCGCTTGTATTGATATAATATCTGCATTTAAACACACCGATTTTAACTTTCTGCATGTTTTCCATCATTTTAAAATTATTTTCTTACTTAGAATAAAGGTCAGGTACTCAAACTGCGATTTCTGACCATGACCGTATACAGAAATACATTTGGTTGAAGATTTTATTTTTTTATATAAAATTTTATAAAAGGAATAGAATACAAACAGGTCGTAACTCTTAGACTTAAGATGCAAAAATTAATGGCAATAAAATATTTTCAATCGTCATTAAAATAACATGAATTAAATTAATATAACTATTTCAAATTAAAACCTTTTCATATCTCGAGTCACAAATTTCTAGACCTATGTAAAAATAAAGCGTGAAAAATTGTTAAATGATCTGCGGAAAGATGTAATCGAGAAGCTGGTCATTTTTCACACACCATACGTTGTCATTTGAAGTCAAAGTCGAGCTATATCGGCAAAGAAAACGTTATTTAAACGAAATATAAAAATGACTAGATAAATTTGTATATTAAGCAGAATAATTATTTTTTTTCTCTTGCATCAATTAAGACAAAATCTTTGCCAAAATATCGAAAACAAAATTTAATTGTTTGATTTTGACTTCTTCAGAGATGAAATGATTCGAGTTCAGCCGGTATGGGAAGCAATCTAAATTTAGAAATGGTTTCTTGGAAAATAGTGAACTAACCTAGGCGTTCAAGCTATTTTTAGCACCATATTTAATATGTGGTAATTTTTTTCTAATTCTAGTTTTTTGTTATGCGGTTGATGGATTCCCAAACCTAATTCTGCTTTATTTTTATGACAAATAATATTTCCAAGAAAATAAAATGCCTATGTCGTGCATGAATGCACGAATAAATAGGGACTTACAAAAACTTAAATCTGAACCAATGGGCTGATGGTCCAATAGAAAACCTAGACAATATTACTATATATCGTATTGTATATCGAGACATATCTAAGTATGTATAAAATTTATCAGAAAATATTTTTATAAAATAAAGAAATTCAACTTTAAATATTGATGATTAAAAACAAAAGGAGCCATATATTGGCGTGCAAAAATATGTCAGCAATAAGTTTGTCAGTTTATTTGTAATGGAAATTTCTATTATTTTACTACAAAGCAAAGGAGAGTTCATTCTTTCAATCTGAAAAAAGGATGCTATTGGTGATTCTTCCACTTCTTGAATATTACCTTAAGGGAAAGAAACGGATGCCTGTTAGAACATTTTCCAATTTTGGTGTCGATCAAGTCACCTGCAGATTAGCTGAATTAACAGTT
The DNA here is from genome assembly GCF_020466585.1 of Dendroctonus ponderosae. Taxonomy (NCBI): domain Eukaryota; kingdom Metazoa; phylum Arthropoda; class Insecta; order Coleoptera; family Curculionidae; genus Dendroctonus; species Dendroctonus ponderosae. The sequence goes on along the minus strand of NW_026018916.1, from coordinate 9,919,286 downwards.
TTGCATAACAGATCGTCCCTCGTCATTCCAACGGAGGGATTCAACAGCATCTTCATCGTTTTAAATATCGGTGCCGACCTGTCACCTACAGGCTTTATCAGGGAAATTTTGTCGATTATACATACAACATTTAGTTTTAAACGAACGTCTGCAAAAAACATCTCCTTATTTATTCTGTATCCGAGCCTGTCTGTGCTGAGCGCTGAGCCGACTTATTAGTTTATTTCAGTATATTGTATACAGTTGTTATTCGGAAACTATTGACTGAATATGTATCAGGTGCTAACTAGGAGTTTGGTGCCTTCTTCAATGATTTCTATTGTCGGGAATTCGGAGAGATTGAATTGTTAAATACGTAACAGGCTAAAGGGCCCATTAAAGTCGACAGCATTCATAGACAAAAATGTGCATGGATAGAAATTTTACAAAAGTAATGGAAAATCTGGACCATATTCGGATTTCAGAATGCGAGCACTGACAATACTAGAGTCACATGTATTTTATTAGATCTATGCGTTTTCGCAAGAAAAAGTTTTCATATTCGAAAATTATTTTCGCTTAATAAATTTCTTGATTTAACTACAAACAAATTATGCTTTAAGCTAAAATCCATATTATTATAATACCTATAGTCACTTCTTAATTTAGGAGTATCAGTGACTTAAAGCAGGATTTTTTGAAAAAACATAGAAATAAGCAGATATTTCATTTGACTACTTCCCAATAAGTTTCGGAATTTCAAATTATCAGGTAAGTTTCTTCATAATAACTTGAACTTGCCATCTAGTCACAGTGTTTTTCTGGGTGAATGTATAAAAATAGGTTGCAAGAAACAATTTCCAGTTTTTCGGTTGTTTGTTACGAACGATGCGGCTCATCTTGCGGGTCGGAAGGTCAGCTGCCTCCTCCAAAGTCCTCATTACTTCCCCCATTGGCATATTTTTTGAAATTTTTAATGTAGTCAACGGATCGGACTGGTAATCGTCCTCTACTCCTTCTTCGGTCGACTTTGCACTCAATGACCAGCATCTCGATTACATCTTTCCGCAGATCATGTCCGAAATACCTTAGTAAACTTCTTTGTATAGTTGATAGAAGACGGTCCCTTGCATTTATTTTTCATTGCTGCGTAATTGTTGCATTTGTCTACATTTCCAATTCACTCAGTTAGAACTCAATTTTCCGTAGGCAGAAGCCTATAAGATCGAATGAGTCTGCTTCATGTGTTAAAATAGGAAATACAAGAGACTTAAGTTTTGTATTTATTCTTTGCATATTTCAACTAGTTTTGTGCTTGCAGATGTGGTCCTTTCAATTCGTCTTTTAATTTTCTCTTCACTTAGTCTTCTTTGCGTAATAAGTCCTCTTCTTCCAGGTAAATTACTTTTTCTTTCCTTCGATTATTTGAACAGTTGGAACAGCCTGAAGCTGAACCCTCTTGGCTTTGTCGATGACCGTCAGAAAGCATTTATTTTTATTTACTTTTAGGCCTACCTCTGCGCTGCAATTAATTCAATTAGTTAAATTTCAATTAGAAAATGTAAGTATCCTCAATGTCATTAAAACTGCAATATAAATTTGTACTACAAATTTACGAAAACTTTGATATTATAAATATTTTACAAAGCCCTAAATAAATTAAAACGGAAAAAGTGAACAGAATATGAAAATGCTCAAATAAAAACTGCTAAACCAAAAATAAATACCGTCGGGAATCTTGAAAATCATAACAAAAAACTTTGCTAATGAATCTGAAATGATAATGAAACGCACAATACTAGATTTGTGGTAAGGTATATTCAATAATTATTTGTGCAGAAACTGTAGGTCTGACGAAAATTGTACAAGAGATAAATCAACAAGGAGAACTGGGAGCAGAAACGTTTTATTCGTTCTTGCTCCGTGGAAACGCTTGACTACAAACTTCAATATTCAATTATTCTATTGAGTAATTAATTTTTGTGCTTATCTATAAACACAGCAATATTTTTTCAAAGGATAATTCTATCGAGAAAAATGTTTAGAAATCTTCATATCGAAAAAATGCTTTGCAGTAGTCATCCAAAGAGAAAAAAACATACATATATGTTATACTCTCCAAACGATTCAGTAACTGATTACTTTATAATGTAAATGTAATCTCATTGGCGGTGACATATATTTTAGGGTAATTTGTATTCAGTCGATATTATCAAGGATTATTCACAGTTTTCCGCTGAATTTGCTGAACCATTTCCACCCCTAATTGTAATTAAATGGCTATTTCTAAGTATGATAATTATACCACCGTTGCCAGCTGCACCTATTGTTTAGACTAATTAGTGCAACTTGAACCCGATTCGTGATGGCTGGCTGTTCTTAATTTAATAGTTATTGTGCGTCATTATAATTATTTTTTAGATAAGTCACAACTTGAAGTTTTCTAGATAAGTCCTATATTGTTAAGGCGGATTCATTTTTTACAAACTTCTTTTTGGGTATTTCGCCTCAAAAAGACAGAATTTCCTCACGTCTTTTATTACAGATTGATAAATAGTGCTCCTATTTCGCAATAAGAACGAATTATTTATCAAAAAGTA
>NW_026018916.1:9897062-9916657 GCF_020466585.1 Dendroctonus ponderosae | reverse complement strand
CACCTAGAGGGTATCCTGCGACACACTTAGGTTCAAGCTGTAAGAGAAAATTCCAATTAGTAGAGAAATTAATTTGAAAAATTACCTTGACGTTTGAGAACGCAAAAGAACCTAAATGAACCTAAAAAAGAGTATGTTAATAAATTGTGTAACAATAGTAGGATAATAAATACATAAAATTGAACTTTTCTTATATGTTCTTTCTGACAAGAAATTTTAACTTGAAGGATTATTTAATATCAGATATTGAAAGTAAACATAACAGTCCAAATGGAAAGCGCAGTTTTGGGAATTTGGTCTGGGCAATAGTAGGGAAATTAAATTACTTATGCCAAGTGAATGTATGGCAAACAAAACTGATTAACAGAAAAAAAAGACTTACTGTCGAAACTTCGCACTAGAAGCTCAGAAAAGCAACTAGAAAACTCAGATAACGCATCATATTGTAGCTATAACACACCCAATAATTGCGCAGTTTTCCTGAGTGAGACTCATGAGATCAGTGGCAAGCAGCAAAATAAAGACACTTGGAGAAAACCAAACATATTTTGACGGTATCAAGAAAAAGTGTAAAAATTAATTATTCGAATGATAGCAATAAATTGGAACATTGTTGATTGTTTTTTTCTAATTTTCAGGTAGTATTAGAGAACTGATCGAGATGCTTATTCAAAGAGAGAAGGAAAACGGGCTGGAAGATAGCCGAGTCGGTTATCACACAGTTTCCAGAAAAGCTGGACGATCACCACAATTACGTTTGCGATTTGGAAAACGCATGGACTCTCAATTTCCCGTAAGTATAAGTTCGATTATCCAAAACCATTTAAAAACCACAATTTTTACTAGTTAGAAAAAGGACGTAATAAAATGTCCAGTAGACAAGTGAATCAGAAAATGTCCATTGAAACTCTACCAACACTGCGGTAGGAATCAAACAACTGTCTTCCATAGAAAAAAAACAATTTTCAACCTTCTTGATGAATGTTTGTGCACTGTGTCCCTAGAGCAATATTGCCAATTAACTCCTAGACAACTTGTCTCTAACCGCAATCATGTGGAGCCGGGAAAAAATTACAAAATTAATACTTTTCTAGCGATCATATATTTTATCATGGCGATGATAGAACACTAGCTTTTGCCAATATATTAATGTCTGGAAAAAATAATCCCAGTAGTATTTTGAGAACAAGAAAAATTGTTAACATGAAAACGCCGCAGTTCCCCCCGCTTTAATTGAAAATCCATTAACTAGTTTGTTTAATTCAATCTGAAAGCGGATACCAAATAAACTGTTTTTAAGGAGTCTGGGCACATTTTTTTACAAATTTATTGGTTATCCAGCAAAAGTTCATAAAACAATTTACCGAATATTTATTTTGCTTTTAACAGAATATACAATTTTATTTGCCTGCCAATTATAAAATAATATTTTTCAATAATTTTATGGCCTGAGGATTGAATAAAATAAATATCTGCAAACGATATATTCACTTATTTAAAAGTTCCGTCCATTAACTATGCAACTTTCTGGTATGAGTAACATATGTAGTTACTATTTCTCTACCTCCTTGATATCGATATATATTTGGTAATCCTGAATAACCTGTTATGCTATTGACATAGATAAATACATTGTGATAACAACCTAGATTTCCCAAGATTCTCAAATTGTTCGTTTAGCTGAACTTTTAGAACCTCATTTTCCTTGATAAGGTCAATTAGTAGACTGGTTGCTAACATTTTTTGCATAGCTGATGCTTAATTTCCGCACAATCCCTAATTTTCAGCATTTCCATAGACATAGCTTTTCTTTAAGGTCATTATCTGGAATTAACATTTTATCTTTTGAATTTTAAACAAAAAGATAAAATAATTGTGTTTGACTTTTTCATTCCAGGTCCCAGCGGCTTATATTACCGGCTTGAACGACATCACTAACGACAACTAAACCTATTCGTATATGCAGAAATATTTTTATAGTTTAACTCTTACACGCTTAGTTGGATGAATTACTTTCTAAAGTCTGTATTAATTCTAGAATTAAGATAAATTAAGCGAGCGGTAGTTGACAATTATTAGCAAATCATAGATTTCGTTTCTCAGTAAAAAAGTATATACTAAATCAATCAATACGTTATAGCCATATCACGATTTCTATTTGCTGAATAGTTGATATCAGTATTTCAGATACAAAGCTGGAAAGTGTAATGAAAATTTTCGATTGTATATGTTGAACTGAGTTTCCGATTGCCTGGAATATTCTCAAATATGTACCATACTACTTACGTTAATTATATGCTATAATATTTAACTTGAGTGGTTTCATTTTTTAAACGGAAGTAAAAAATAATTTGCGTTTACTCACGATATTTCGTGCTGTATACACTGAAACAAATCTCAAATAGATACCATAGTTAAGCTGTTAGTTAATTAAACCAATAAACTCCTCAAATTCTTGATATTAAAATAGACGAGTTTAACAAATATATTTGCTAAATAATCTGTTATAGTATACATGTTAATATAGTATAATTTGTGGTAGTTAATTGTCAACTTTATGTTTAAATAAAATATCCCTCATGAACAAATAAAATACAATTTTGTCATTAATTAGTGTCCTATTATTTCATGTGTTATGTGTTCAGTGTTACTTTGGTAATGAAATTGAAAAATTGAATTTAAAAACACTGAGTTCTCTCGACTCTATGCAAGAAACAGGACTATAGATGCGCCAATGGCGGTTTCTCCATAGCTTAAACTGTGCAGTGAACTTAAACAGCACTATACATAATATTTATATATCTGTTTAAAATATTGTCCACTATTCCACTTTTCCTAGTGATCGAGTTGCTTCCAAAACGTGTAAATTGAAGATTTTATTTTATAATTTTTACACCCACGAGCCTCATTGTTGCATTTCAAGGAATGTTTAATCAAATGAACCACTACTGAAGCAGAGAAAATGTATTTCTATCCATCCACGGAGGAGCTCCAGCTTATACTGGAAGAAACTGAAGAATTCGAGGTCAGATATTTCATTCAGAAGCTCCAACTGGTCCACAATTCAAGCAAAATTCAAGCAACCCTGCTAAATTTTTGATTCACGCAGATTTTGCAAAATCAAAAACGAATGTTTCTTTAGATTATGTTAGGATCAGAATCTTTTTGAAATAGACTTACAATATTCAGAACAACTACGCTAAATAGCGCGTTCTCTACAGTTTATGCCGCTTGATTTGTTTTTGGGGGGTGTAATAAGACACAAAATTTTCGAAAAAAACAATGGAAACTTACATGAATTAATGAAAGCTATCAGAAACTTTATCGTTGATTTGGATGAACGACAGATGCTAAATCTTGCGAAAAGCGTATGGAAACGTGCATCCAACAAGGGCGAAGTATTTTTTAATCTTTGTTGTGATTAGTTGTTAATGTTATGGATAAAAGCAGTAGAATTTAACTTTGGATTATTTTCTCATAGTTACTAAAAGTTTAGTATTTGAAATGTGTAATGAAACTGCTTCTTAATATCTTCTTAGATTGTTACTATTTTACACGAAAAATAAGCTCTATTTTCTTCCTTTCATGGTCGTAATAAATCACACTATTCTTTCCCATTTTAACCCGTCCACCAACTTTTCCATTAAGAAAGTTAAAATTGTCTCAACATTGTTATTGGAGTTATTACTTAATTTGGCGCAATACACTTTAGTTAAAACTCATAGTTTACGTTAAAACTGTAGGTGCCGTGTCTGACATCATTAAATAACAAAATAAAACTGAAAGTGCAACCAAACTAAAACTTTATGAGTCTAAGATACTTTGTCTTGAAAAGCAAGCCACCCCAGTTACCGGAGTGCAAATTTCAGATTGCATCAGCCACAATTGGAAATTCCCAAAAAGCGATTCTAAATTGATTTATTCGCCTCACTGCTTGATGGCAATGAGCCATATAACATTCCCGACAAAAAGAATATATTTTGGCAAATCATTTGAGAAAAAATCATATGGCGATATTTAAATGTGTGCACCGAGCCGGGTCTAAATCCTTAAAATTTACTATACGGATCTCGGGTGGGAACGGATCTTATTTATGTGCTCAAAGAGAGCTGCGTTCAACTGCATACTGTAAAAAATATATTTAAAATATTCTGCAGTTATTATTAAATTATAAAATGCATTTTTTATCGCGAAACTCTACAGTAATCTACCTCCATATCGTTTAATGGTATCTAGTTTGACATAAAAACCATAATAAATAAAGTGCCTACTAGACCTTCAACATTTAGGAAGACATCTTTCTAAATGTTTAACAAAATAAAGTTTTTTACGTGGAATTAAACTTCTACAACGTGATAAAAACTGGAATGTAAAATATAAAAGGGCCAATATGAACAACATAGTTAGTAAACGTGGGTAGCAAGTTAACCCTTTAGAAAATCTAGTTTTTTTTTATTTCGATGCAATTAGTGTCTAATAATTTTTAGTTTTCAATTTAATTAAAATAAGTTGATTGATGATCACAGTTCTTAAAAAATCTCGCATTTTTTTTACCATCGGGATGTATGAATCTCAAATCTTTGTTCTTATGTAAGACTCATATTTTTATGAAGCAACTAAGTCCATCTGTTTTAGGCCTGAGTAACATTGTGTTGAGTTGCGCTAATGAGTTGTTACCGCTCTCTGAGTTAACGAGTTTTATGAGTGTATTAACTCATCGGTTTATGAGTTATAAGTGATTTATTAAAGCTTTTGCCTGAGAATGGAATTTTCACATATAAAAAAAGGTTATGAACATTTTTTTTCTGCGTAACGTTTTACTACCTTGTTCAAACAACTAAAAAAAGTCATCTAGATTTTCCCAGCAACAGAACTGAGTCCAAAGAAAGTCGTTGAGGATGACGTGGCAATTACTACAGCTTTTCACTTCAGGTAAGTTTAATTTTATTCGTGTTGAATTATAGAAAAATATCATCACACATGTCGATAATGGAGAAAGAAATGCATCAGTTATAAACAAGAAAATAAAACAAATGTTATTAATCAATAGAAATTTATTTGCTATCTTCATGTCTCCGACTTTTACAAGCTTTACTCTTCCTGTGACTCACAAGTTTGTCCTTTCTATTAAACTCCTTTGCGCAATGTTCACACTTGTAAGGCCGATCGTTGATATGGCTACGTTGGTGTCTTCGCAGATTAGAGCTATGAGGAAACGACTTATCGCACTGCAAACACGAAAACGGCCTCTCCTTTGTGTGAGTTCTCAAGTGTTTCTTAAAGTCTCCAGTGTGGGTAAATTCTTTTGAGCAATGACAGCAGACTTTTCTAATTTTCCTGGAATTCGGCTCGTCTTCCAACTGCCCTGTAAACCCTTGCGATGTAGACGGCTGATCTCGATCTCTCAGGCCATGACTTTCGAAGTTTTGAAGCGACACTGGAAGACTTGAACCCTCATCTAAATTTGTTGAAGGAACATTGATATTGCTTTGAATATTTGAGAACACATCTTGGGGTTGTTGACTATGTTGAGCAGATTGTTGTTGAGCGAAATATCCAGCCGCCTCACCCGAATTGAAATTTGTCTGTTGCCACTGATACGCATAAGAGGGAAATTCAGTTTGCATGGGTTCCTGTTGAGTCTCATAAGAAGTTTGGATTGGTGGCAATAATGTTTCTAAATCCAGCGGTGGGTTTATCGCAGAAATATTCTGGAAGTCTCGACTACCTGAGGCTTGCAATGGGGGCGGATTCCACAATTCTCTACATTGGTTGTAGCAGTTCACGCAAGTACACTGCGGGTCATGATTATTCATGTTTTGTGTCCGTTTTACCTTATGTTTTACTAGTTTCTCTTTGATACGTTTCCTGAAGAGGGTAATCTGCGTGAAGCATCCGCTGCAAGCTTTCTCCGGAGTGAGCTGCGGTGCAATCTGAAAATCGAAAAAGTCATCAGGTCTCTGTTTCAAAATGTTGAATATAATTGATATCACAAGACAAATGGTAATCGGAACTTATAATTTGCTAATACTCGTATAAGAACTGTGATTTGGTTAAACATGTAATGTTAAATATATTTGTATAACACTTTATTGTCGCCACTATGATTTGACTAGGTAAAGTTAGTCAGAACTAACTAGAAAAAGGTTGACACAATTTCTCAATGAATAGTTGAAAATTGGGAATCGTTAGCGATTCTGCTCCCTGTTTTGCCTGTCACTGTAAAATTCGGAGTGATTAATTTAATTAATTAATTTAGTCATATGGCACGGAAACGATATTTGTGGTTTAAGTTATTCCTGCTGGAGTTGAGATAACTGTGGAATCTGTAATCTTGGCAACTTGTTCTGGCTTATGGATGTTGGATTGGTGGCATCATTTGATTGGAGCCCTCCACTGAGTTGTTATTCCTACAATTATCGGTCTTAGCGGAGAACGGCCCTTTTAAGAGGTGAACTATCGTTCGATTCTATAATGCCTATGGGTTAAGAAATTTTACTTGACTTTACCGTAATTAAACTGCGAATTCGGGGCCAAAGTTCACTTTTGAAGATTAAATTGAGGTTTGGAGCGCAAGTCAAGGTTCCCTAAGTTCCAGCGAAATTTTATAACAATTTTCATTTTGGCTAAATTTGCTGAAATAATTCGAATTTAAGGTAATAATCTACTAAAATAAGTGAACATAAGAATGTTTAATGATTTGCAAATTAAAGGGAAACACCCATTTTTGAATAATAAAATATATACTTATAATATAAAATGATAATAAAAAGAACACAAGACACATAATATACACAACTAATGTATAGTTGGCAAAAGGTGTATTTTATTCATTATCATTTAGATAACTGATTTAATCATAATATTTATTCACAAATATAAATTATGAACATTAACAGAGCTATTTTACTTTATATTAGATTTACAATAACGCGATACTTAACACACATTGCGGCTATGCCACTAATAGGGCCGCCGTCTTATTAACATCTGTACACGCGCATTTAATTTTTAGTAAGGCCTGCCACTAAGCACAGGTTTGTGCCTGCCGTTATTGGTGCCATATTGCCGCTTGATTTTATTCTTATTTTACTTCGGTTGATTCGTGTATTCACAAGATCGCAAACATATGAGTAATTCTATAATCAATTGAGCACTCTTAAAATAAAATAAGGCCAAGATAAACTTTTAAATGATTCATTTAACACCAACAAAGAAATACTAAATGGGTAAACAGTGATTCATTTTATAAGCTTCAAATTAAAATTAAATACTAAGAAAGGGAAATAGTGATTGGTATTAATTCAGTTAGAGCCTGGAATTATTGTGAGCGGGCACTAAACAAGTTTCTCCATATCTTTTTATACATTGTCTTTATCATATCAAATAGGCATTTTATAAACGTTATAGTAACACAAGAAAAATACTTTAAAATACAAAAGAAAAAAATAAAATTTTCCGACTTAAAAATTATAAATAAACATTCCAATGTTATAGAGTTGTGTGTCCTGGTTCGAAAATAGTGATATTTGAATCAAATTAAATACACAGTTTCAAACCGTATACGTTCTACACTATTTTATTTCCTATTCTGAAATATTGTGGGTCATTAAACAGTTTTAGAGCAAATTAAGATATTAATTTTTTGCCCGAGTGTTTATTTACTTTGCGAATATCCAGGTCAAAGTTATTTAAAATTATTGTTGAATGATGGTTTGTATACAGAGTGCTATTTTGGTTATTCTATGCAATTATAATTGTACATATATTCGATATATAGGGTATTTATGTGAAATTCTTCATTAGCTCCTCCAACCTTTGTAGTAGCCGTTGTGTTTGATTGTACTGTTGTTCATTGCTTTTCCATCGGTTTTCCTCCTTCATAAGATTAAGATAATAATGCCGTTGGTTGATCCATCCCTTCTTTGTTGCAATTTCACCTTTCTTTTTTCACTTTTCATTTATATTTCCGTAGTTTTAAAGTTCATTAATTGTATAACTTGGTTTCTATGTTTTAACGTTTTTCTGCAAGTTATTTTATTGTTTAGTATTCTATAAATATATTGATATCTACGTATTTGAGCTGTTACAGGATTGGCCCAGTAAAACATCTGCTCCCCGAAGGCGGCGTTAATGCGTTGTATTTTACGTTGATTAATATGGAATATATTTGATTTTTTATTGGATTTTATTCACTGTCCTTTATATACTCCATGTATAGGGCCCTAGCTTTTGAAGCTTATTTTAGCTTAGGTGTTAGGTATTATAGTCTTATTTTCGTGGCAAAATCGTTGACACATATTATTGCATCTCCGTTTTCCAATTTTCGCATTAAAATCTCCAATCTCTTGGTTCAAGTGATTCAATTTGGGTTTTTGATATCTAATTTTCGTAGAATATCATTTCTTCAGAGTTGTCAGCAGGAAGAGCATATATTTGAATTCTATTGATTTTTCTGTCTGTACCTAGTTCAAATCGTGAATAAAACTTAATTATTTAGAAAATGTCTTCGAAGAATATATTTTTTGTGCAAAAATGCAGTTGTAGAGAATCAAAATAAACGAAAATCGCTTTGATATGTTCAGCAGAAAAACATCACAAAGTTGTAGTGTTAAAAGACATAGAGGGTTATTCAGAAGCATGAGTATTCTAGACAATATTTTTGCGAAAGAAGATACATGTATTTTGTTCTCGAAAAATCACACTAAAATTGATTTTATGACTAAATATTTTTTTCTTTAAAACGAGTTAAGTTTTGTTACTTTTTCCCAAGCCTTGTTTTGGATTTTTGGTGAACCCGGATTTTCTGCTGTCGCGTCTTAAAAAGTACGAAAGACGTTCAATTAAAACAATAACTACGTTTTTATGACTTGGAGCAGAAGAAATTCGAATAGTTAAACTCTTGTTAGTTCTAGAATACATTTTAACTTATTAATTATAAGTTTAAAATATAATTTTACTTGCCAATTAACTCTGCCCCTGTACCAACATAACGAGTCGCACAGTTTGAGCACGGCTCTATTAAATTTTACATGTAAGTGGGCGCCAATATAGTTACCGATTCCGATTTTTAAGAATCACGTAAAACCGATCATAACTTTTAGATTATAAATTGGAAATTAACTATTTGTTATAATATTTGAAATGCAATTGAATTTAAGGCGTGCCTTGTGATATTCCCGCGATAAAAAGATCAGAGAGGTGTGTCATTTGAAACTATATTCAGCCCACTAACTCCACCCATTTTAAAATCTTTTGAACTTGATACGAGAATGACTGTGGTATTTCAGGAAGCATAAATCATTCGTGTGGTTCCGACGATTAAAATTGCTATCCAATGTATTGCAAAGCTTTTAATGCAAAAATTATTGTGGGGGTTAAAACTCCAAAAATGTAGATAGCCCTGCGGAAGTCGGCTCATCTAAAGATTTATATATTACATGGAGAAAAATTTTATATTATTATTCCATCTTCTCTGCTTCACTTAAGTACTTATGCATTATTTTCCAGTCAATTTATTACATATAACACTGTGCGTCTTTTTAATATTGCAATGCAGTGCATTGAAGTCAAGTCCTATTTAAATTCGAATCAAAGCATGAAATTGTGTAGTTCGTTTGTTACAGTTCATACCGATGATAAAAGTTTAAGTCCGTATCAAACATAAAGCAATCTTCTGGGTAATGCTGATTAAATTTCAGTTTTTGCAAATTTTATATGCTTCGAAATGTGTTTCTTCCTAGAGCAATTCTATTTGCTTCAACATATTGAATAGTAGATTGTTACATTGCTGTTATTGTCAGTGTTTATATTAAGATGTTTTCGTAGGAAATACATCGGGATTTGTCAAAAAATCTGGAAAAGTTGAGTATTTCGACAAATAAGTTAATTGCATATTTACATTTTAAGCGTAAGATGCTCCAACTGATAACATTAAAGTTCAGTTGTTGTAATTATTGCGCTTATTCAGCCGTTTGTTTGTTCGAAACACTGGATATTTAAAATAAATATCAAATCATGCACATAAATTCCGTCTTGGGACATTTTAGATTTGCTCAAACTTGCAAAAGGGTGTTGATTTGGAAAACAAGTCATTTTTGGCAAAACTTTATTGATTTTCTACAACTTCAACTGATTAAATCTGGAAAATATGTATATTCATTTTCCTCCCCAAAAAAGATATGATCGACTTCAGCGGTCGATTATCTATCAGGACAATTTTACAACCGACAATGGCTTCTTTAGTTTACGATTTGCAACCGACGGGGAATTTTTGTGTCTAATTTTAAACTCTTTAGAGACCTTTATCTGATTATAGACCTTCTTTTTGGGTGCATGAATACTAAATGTTATGAAGCGTCGCATCGTTTTAATTTATTTACTATCTTGTCCTGAGTCAGGACAAAATTTAAAAAGCCTAAGGATTAAAAAGCCCAAGTTTTAAAAGCGTCCACTCTTTTCTTCCATTTTTTGGCATTCGCTTAGTCGAGTCTGCAGTCGTTTTCCATATTTTGTTTTATTCTGTTCTTCTATTTCTTTCTTAAGCCCCAGTTCGACAGCATATACCTTTTCCTTATGCCCGTCATTCTTCTTTTCTTAGATAAAATGTAAAATTTAGTCAGAAGATTAAAATTTCATTCCACCAGCTTTCCAAGAATGGTACACACCCAAGGCGCTTAGTTTGAAAAAAAATCACAATATAGCAAATATTTAATATTTTTTGAGGAAATTCTTCACCAGTCGGTTATCGAACTTATTCCAGTGCAACTCTTCACCTTGTATATATTCACGATAAATTATTTTCACTTTATATACCCGCTTTACACTCGATTCCAGTGGTGTAAACAAGACAAGGATATTGACGGGTTTGTCTTTATTTATATATTTGCCTTTAGAGCATTTATAAATGTGCATATAAGACGTATTTAACTCAGTTTTCTTGGAAATATCGGAGCACACACAAGTGCACTTGTGTTTTATTTTAAATAGTACTCAACACATTAATTTTGATACATAGAATTGTCTCTGACGCAAAATCTTTTAACCAAATGGTTCCTGTTCTGCTTTTAATTAAGAATAATATTTACCATAATTTCGTATTTTGTGTAAAAAGCATAAAATAGAACAGGTTTAACGGATATTTGAGTCTTTTCAGTACCAAGAGTTCTTGAGGAAAATTGTTAAGTTTTCTCTTAGGAATTGAAAATTTATAAAATAAACAAAGATATAAGCCGCCGATAGAAATGTAGGTTTATGAACAAAAAAAAAGTCGAAATAAGAAAGTTCTGAAAACAGAAACAGAACTATAGTGTCGAATCTAACGTTGAACACAGTTGCAGCCAACAGCAACAGCAGCAAAATAACCACTGAGCAGAGATAGAGAAAGAAAGTATGTTTTTTTATGACTATCTCTTCTGAGTCTCTTCTGTCCATACCAGTATGGATTATCTGGATGAATCTGAGTCAGAAGAGTTCTGTTCCATCCTCCATAATGCTGAATTGGTTTGCCCAATTGGAACTAGAAATATTTAAAAATTCATATCTACAAAGTAATAGTGCCTACTTCTGCGATTATTGTTTAATTACATATTAACCATTTTATTTATTTTGCATGCAGAATGTAAATAAATATATTAATTAATTGTTCTGCTCGGAATTAAAAAATGTTAAGTTAAAAAGTTAATAACGAATTTATTCCAGTGGGCAAGTTTCAAGTGGATAAATTCCACAAGGATTTTTTTGTTTTAAAAATATTTTTAAAGAAATTTGAAATAAATGTTTAGCTAAAATGTTGATTTTGTATTAATAATAATTATGGTTTGGCATATCATGCAATAGCGCTGATATCTGTAGATATTGAATTATTACCGTTTCTCAAAAATATTTCTTTGCAAGGAAATAAAATCAGAACCAAATATGTAATATTAACACCGAAATGTGCTTGTTTGTAAACTTATCGCCTTTTTAATGTTTGATTAAGTTGAAATTTTGCACTTTTCCTAAAGGGTTTTTCGTGGTTTAGATTAGTTTATCGTAATGCAGTAGAAAGTAAAACATTTCTTTGATAATCAAATAGTTCTGCATGCTCAAGAGCATACAAATATGAATACTAATTGTGCGAGACTTTCAAATTGACTGGGTCCACTGACCCAAAATTGAATTCAATTAGGAATTTCCCGCGTAGCGCAAATTATAACACCGGTAAAAGCATAACCGATAGGACCACGTTCTGGGAATTATAGAAATTCAGTGACCGTCTAAGGGGAAAAACCCATTGGTTTTTTTACGGTCACCACCAACCAAATATCTGACATGAACTAGTTTAAACGCAGGTATATCAAAACTCAATACCGCAGTCGATTAATATGCTTTTTTGCTAAATATATACTTAATTGTCAAAATAAACAGCATTATAGAGGGTGTGGCCAATATAATGGTAATAGAGGGGGAAGTCAATTCTTTTTCTGCAATTTGGTAGTTTTTTTTCATGGGATTTTATTTATAGTAGTATCTATCGCCAATCTAACGCAAAAAAGTGTCTTTTAGTGTTCAACAAAATTAAACATACTTTGGCACGTACACATTATTTTACAAAAAAGTTTAACCTCTCGATTAAAAATGTAATAATTGTGCAGTATAAAATATTTGATTTGATCGAAAAATTATTATAATGGACTTAATTAATTACTAAGATAAAGAAAGAGATAAAAACACATTTCTTTAAGTACTCTAAGCATTTTTCTTGTGTAAATACACTATGAAGTAACAAGGTTTTAATCAAACAGATTCAGCTAATTGATACAGTTAAAAATGTATTAGCCGAGTTCAAAAAACCGGTAAAAATTATTTAATTTTTAACACGATAAAAAAAAGCGGATTGTGGTGTCAAAACATATTTTTAGATTATGTATTAGTATAACATATTATTATTATTACACAGTAATTTTCAGTTAATATAAAATAGTTAGTTAAAACACCAATTGGCCTTATGCAGAAATTAAGATGCAAAGTTTGCCTTCGAGTCATATGAGAGCAAAGAATCTTCTGTAGGTATGTGTCGGGTTCCATTCAATTGGCTTTCAACTCGTACTCAAAGATGCTCCGTTTCAGCGATAACATTTCGTCACACCTTCCAAAAACAAAAATTTTTTATTGGAAAAGTTGCGAACTGCACTTTCTACTGTCAGAAAACAAGAATTTTATTTGAAACTGTATCAACGAAACATCAGTAACAAGAAACAAATAAAATAAGTGAACCACGAGCAAAAAAAGTTAGTTCTGCCTAAAATTGTAATGAATTTAATGTAAAAATTTTTATGCCGGTATTAAACTACGCACTTTTCCCTAATTAATTGGCCACTAAATTGGGCCAATTACTGAAAATCGCGATCGATAAATCGTACGAAGTTAGATCATGTTTACATTTATTGCGGATTTTTTATTTTTTTATTGAAAATTTTTTAAAGGAATTATTATAAAATTATTCAATTTTTTTTAAATGATAATAAATCATGTTCATTAAACTTGAAAATTATAATTATATGTAAGTTATTACAATTCGAAATGCTACCGGCAAAGGATCATAATAAAAACGCGCAAAGCGCCCAAGAAAATTAGCATAAAGCATCATTAACCACTTAAATAATATACATATTTACATAGGTATTTGGAATTAACATAATTTTTCAGGTAAATAGTTTAAGTGTCTATACAAGTCTTTAAAAACTATAATTCTGTTCGCAAAAATGTATTAACTATATCAGTAGAAAATAAGTGATAGATTGTGGTTATTTTCCGAAATTCCTCGAAAATTTCGTTGAGCATATTCAATCAGGTGTATTAAAAGTCGAGTGTTTTCCAAGAAAATTCGTCGAAAGTATGGTAGTTCCCCTTTTAAAACCCACCCATGCCTCATACACACAACTTCTGTAGTCCACAGGCTTATAGCTTATCAAAATACCGAGAACTGTTACTTAAAGTAATTATTTATCCATTTTTTTTATCTATAACCTGCATGGCTACGGTACTATGTGAATATCAGAAATCGTACATATTGATGTGAAACCCATAGATGACGACAACCTAATGATATTTTAATTGGATGGTGTTTTTCGGGCAGCAGAATGGTTTTCATTATGATAGTTAATTAGGTCGAATTACTATTGCAAATGCAAATAATTCGTAAGGTTTGATACATTTCTGGGAATATAATTACTCACGCTAGTACCTATGTTGATTTGAATTAAAGCAGGAGATAAGATAAATAAATAAATGTGTTATATTATTCATTTCGTAATTGAATTTTGGACTATTAAATGCTGTCATATTCGTATCATGTTTAGGATCTTAACATAACTTTATTTAATTAGACATCACTTAATTTTGATTTGGCTTCGTCATTAAACACAATTTTATTTTTCATTTCCTCATACCGTTCTCTAATTCAGCCGAATCATTCATATTAAAATAATTCATATTAAAATAAATTAACCAGTTGTTGAAAAGAGTATGAAACAGAATATTTCTTGCCATTAAATAAATGCCAAACAATAAAAATTGTCATGTTTTAATAATTTCTTTAGATATTTTGGAAAAAAACAAAAATTTAAAAAAAAGCAATTTTAAACGACATTTAAAAGCCTTTTTTAATAAGTGAAGTTTAAATTTGTTCAGTTAATTTCCAACCAATAAAATATTTTTTTAAACCACAGACGATTTAATGGCGAAACAAAACATCTATAAATAGGTATATTTATGTACCTATATGGAAATTAACAATTCGGAAACTGTTGGCAGAATATTTTAATTTGAATTACAATGTTCTATGGGTTTGTCAATTTCGTGCTATTTCTGGTCCAGCCTTACAGAGCAGACAATTGATCTGTTTTTCACAATCACATTTCTTTATTTTGCTCTCCTGAATAAGTATACAGGCACTCAAATAAATAAATAATATTCACCATGGATCGACTTTCTTCGTGAATATACTTAAGTACTTACCTTATACCGTTCTCTGACACAGAAGCATTATTTGTATAATTAAGATTTACCTTAACGAAGCAAATACCTCAAATGCTAAGTCTAATTATTCAGTTAGTAATTGTGATGTTATAAAAGATAATTTCATTTTGTCCACATTTTTTGTGCAATCCATCACGCATTCTATGTAGTCAAGAGCCAAACGGTAGACTTTTCAATATAATTAAAGTTTAATGTAATTCAAGTTTAAAATTTAAATTACGATTCCTCGGGTAATTTTAAGAGAAAAAGTACATTTAGGCATGGGTCTGTAAGACCTCACTTATAGTTATACAGTGCTAAAAATAAATTTAAATTTTTGTTTTTTTGTAAGTAATTTTTGAATTAATGTCGACATTAGAGAGCTTTGTAACATCACAAACTTAAATTTAATATGCATTTAACTCTTGCATGTAGTTATAATTTTTTCGTGCATGCATAATTTTTTCGTAAAAACTATATTCTTATTGAAAGTCGCTAAGGTCAATCGTTTTCAAGATATTTTGATCTAAAGTGATCGACGCATGTGTTTTTCAAAAAGTAAAACTAGGTATTTTGTAAACTAACGTTTCCATTTTATGAAAATATGTACCATGATAATGATACTGTACGCCAAAAGAATTAAAATTAAACTTAAATAGTAAAAACCATTAAGTTCCAAAACAGTTTTACTTTTGAAAAAACAGATTGACGCATGTGTTTTTGTTTTAAATCAAAATATCGCGTAAACGGATGTTTGTAGTGACTTGAAAAACAACTTTTTCTTATTGAGTTTTTCCGTACTGAGTTTTGAGAAAAGTAGGTACATTGTTTAGTTAAAAAATTGATACAAACATGGACAAAGGAAAAACGTGTAAAACATGTAGGTTGTTCTCTCTAAATGTAAGAACAAAACCAAGTCTCATTCAACTTTTACATCTTACAAAACCCCCGAAGTACACATTTTGTCCAAATATCTATATTATATAAAACACTACTTAGAGTAAGCAAAAGTAAAAGTTAATTTTTCAACACTCTGTAGCTCGATATAGGCGCGGCCTTGCGGACCCATGCCCATATCAACTTTTTATCTTAAAAATACCTGAAGAATCACCTTGTCAAATATGGGACACTTCAAAAAACACTCGGTATATCATAACATTACACTTATTGATGTTCCTTTTTAAGACAAGTTTCTTCTAGTTAAGACAACTTAAGGGAGACACGTCTTCGGCTCCATTGGACTACATATATTGGACTTGCTCTATTTATTTTCCCCATATGTCCATGTTACCAAATCCTAGTCTCCATATTGCCATGAAGAGGAAATTGTTTTAGTTTTGTTCTTCGTTCCGTTTAGTGCTGAATGAATGCAACCCTTAAGTTTTCAATTATAACTACTATTAGGCAGATTCCCCATATAAGTTCAAGAAATTGTTAGAAAATATGCAATATTCTTCAGCTTAAGTTCAAAAGTAAAATCAAAAAGTAGTACTTAATAAATAAAACGAATATGGCAGTCGAATATAAAAAAAATTAAATGCTTACGTTTCGTAGATCGAGTCTGGAAAAGATCTTCAAAACAACTTTAGCAGCGACACGTTCCTGCTGATTGAGCTTTATGGCCCTTTCAATTGGGTTAGCACCGCAAATATCACAAAAAAATGCCAAAGACGTTGGAAATTCCTTTCGGTGGCAAAAGTTTTCGGATAATCTCGCACCAACTAGTTCAATATCACCACTATCACTTGGTTTCCAAAAAAATTGTTTTTTTACCGGAATATTTTGAAACCCGGCAGCGATCTTTGAATAAGAGGGAAACAACCGTTTTTCGCTGTTTTTCGCGGAAGGATTTCCGGTGTCGGTTAATTGGGAGACTTGTGTTGGGTTTTCTTCTAATGCCGACATTCTGAATTGCAAACTGATTTTGATGTTAATCAGGCTTAGTGAATGAGGTAAAAATTCCGGCAAATTTGCTTGCCGCGTAATGGTTCGCACATTGTGCTTAAGCTAAATGCGCGATGAGTGCCGCAAGATTGCCGCACATCACTAAAAGTATAGAGCGATTCCGAAAAATAGTTTTTCAGGTTCAGCCACTTGAAACCGGTGGGATTTCCAAGACATTAACTTTCTTCTACTAATTTTACAAGCAATTCGACATGGTTGAATGAGAATGCCAATTTTTCGATCGCTTTTTGGGTAGTTTGTCATGTCGTGAAACAACCAAATGTTTCGTCTACCTATAGTAAATTGCAAATTGCGACTGGTTTTTTTCCGATGCGGAGAAGTCTGCTATAGTTACCTAATTGAAATGCATAAAAAAATATTTTCTACACACAAGCGGGGAACATTTTTAGTTCATTTAATGAGTGTCATGGTGGTGATCAAATAACTAATCGTCGTTTTTATTTATATATTTATACATAATATAATCAAAGGCATAGAGAAATACAAGTTATTTGGGTATTTTATGAAAAAATACGAATTTACCGCCTACTTCCTAAGAGACAATTAGCAGAATAGACAAATAGTTTTGCGAGCTTGGGCAAGTAAGCTAGTGATGAGCGACACTGGTCATGGTCTTATAGTGTTAAAAAAAGCAAGACCGAGACAATGTTCTGCGATATCAAGACTTTTACAAGAATCTTGCGAGACTCCCACTAGACTCCAACATAAAATCATACTCTAAGTCAATAAAATTGAACCGTTTTAAACGTTTAGCATATCAACGATTCACTTTAAGGAAAAAACAAAAAAATAAAAACAAATCTTTGAACAAGTGGAACATAAATAAAGCGGAATCTTAGATATTTCAGATGTAGTTGGGACCAATATTTGTTTCTAATATTTTGTAACTTTTACTTTGAAATAGGTATGGTATAAGTTAGTTTAAAAATGTACACATTCTATAAAACAGTAAAACTTCAAGCAGTAAATAAATATCACTGAACGGTTTACAGTCCTATACAATTTAATTATTATTTTTTCAATGTCCCCTGGTGATAGTCCTGAAATGTGTATTGGTTATTATTATTATTATTGGATTCATTTTACTTAATTTTACCCCTGATCTAACAGCAAAACTTGCTAGACATGGACGATTCTTGCCGCAAGACCAAAACCAAGACCAAGACTGTCTTTTGGTTAGCAAGGCCATGCAATTCTTGGTCTAGAAATAGGTATTCTCAACCAAGAAGTCAACAAAAATACGAATTTATAAAAAAAGTTTATCAGTGCTGTTTTTAGTTTTTAACTAGCATTGTAGATAAATAGATGGGTTATTAAGTTGTATTGTAAATTAAGTTCAATTTTATAAAACTTTTTTAAACTATTCACAACATATGACTCCGCTATAGATGCCAATGTTAACAAATTGAGTCGTGCAAATAATTTGACTAGTCTAGTGAAAATAATTTCTAATAATGATCTTAAACCTCTCAGATCTATTTGATTGTTCAAGATTTAATTGCAGTATTTATCTTAAATGTTCAAACTTCTATGAAGTCTGATTGTTGTAATAAAGAAAGATTTCAGTCTTGTTTTGTTTTGATTAATTATTTGCGTCAAATTAATCAAGTGCGTCATGATGCACAAGTAGGTATTTAGAGGAAGTGATTTGTAAAAAAAAGACTAACGAGAAACATTAATTTCGAAAAGTTTCAATTTTAGAATTAATCGAATACATGGTTTTATGAAAGTTTATACTATTGAATTTTTCAGTTACAATACATGATTTATTAATTGTTAGAAGTGCTCTCTATTCACCTCCATACAATAATACAATAGTTGCTGAAAATGCTTTCAAACGCTGCGAAGAATGTCTGATGTAATTTGTTGCCAATGATACGAATGCAATTATACGGTTGCTTAAATTGTGCAAGTTTTCAGGCTGAATGGCTTAAGTTTTTGATTAAAAATACCCCATAAAAAGATATCTAGAGGGGATAGCTCTGGCGATCCGGCAGGCCAATCAATGGTACCTCGCCTCCCAATCTTATTGTTAAATATTAGAAGAGGTTTGGAGGTGGAGTCCCCAGTGGCAGGAGATACAGAGCCAATATTTTTCAGTTTAGGCAATACAAAAATTAAAGTGAAATAATTTTACGGATTTTCAGAAAACACTTATTTTCTTGTATTATATTACGTTAAGACAAGTAACGACAGAAATTAATTTTTTCAAATAAAGTACCACATATATAAATGTTTGATTGATTGGTTTATCCACAAAAGGTCTGATTTTCGACGACGTCCAATTTTGTAGAATATTTATATGAATTTAGCGCATTTAGTTACAATCGAAAGTGAACGTTACATAATTAGGATTTTTCAAGCAACTTTTCCCAACGAAATCCATCTGACACCAATATTATTGAAATTGGAGATAGGCAACTTCTCGAGTTAAAAGAGTGAATGGAATACCGTAATAGGAGAGAAAAACAATCGCGACAACACCGGCAGGATGCGTCACGATAATGGGGAATTACCATCCAAACAAGGTATAGACAAAGACAGAGATTGGAGATCCCCGTCACTTATCACGTATCTCGTTCTGGTGACGATTCTGACGAGTAACGACACTTTTACTTATTCATCTGGTA
>NW_026018916.1:9858797-9896429 GCF_020466585.1 Dendroctonus ponderosae | reverse complement strand
AAAACATCCTAAACAGCGAACATTGTGAAAAAGGTAGGAAGACTTGGGTGGTAATTTTTTTTCAAATAATGTTGTTTTTTCTCTTTCCTTTCATCTGTTTCTACCTTTTCATAATAAAAATTAAAAACAATTTTTTTATTTGTGAAAAATATGTACCAATTTAAATGTGGGTGCAATCTGCAAAATATTCACTTGTTTCTCATACTTATTCTTTTGTAGATATCTTTATCATTGATTGTTAATATATATTAATTAATTCATCCAATTCATTCTTTCATCCAACTTTTAAATGTCTTTTTTCTCTTGACGCATTGCTAAATTTTAAATTGCGTTCAAATGCAGTTCAAATCTATCCTCTAATCGTAGAATCGAAGATTTTGATTTAAATAGTTTGCATCGGAAAGTGCTTACATGTGACTACAATACAATATATCAGTTTGTAGCAAATGCACTAAAATTTATGGGAAAATACTTTTTATTAGGACATATAATCAAAAGCATTTAGCTGCACGTAACATAAACAGATTTTTTGCAACCGTTTGTAAACAGCTCTGGTAGAGAACTATAGTGATACGGCAGATTCAGCTGTAAAAGTAGTAAATACCGGTTAAAGTGATAATCGTTAACCACATGTGAACCCACTCGTCATGAACGGATCTTAGAAATTCCCGTCAGGAAGGATATTTGGTTTGGAATTCTGTAATTATCACTCATAGGTAAATGGTTTTTATTTCTTTTCATCTCACATGAGTAATCAGAAAATCTTGTAGTTCAAAGTGATTCACATTTAATCTTGTTAACTTCAGGGAATCGATAGAACATGTTACTGTAGTAGTATCGTGGGGGAGGGGGTGTAAATATACAAACCTCATAAAAAATTGTTATATATTCTTCATGCTAGAAATATAAAAAAATGCATCAATTTTTCGGGAAATCGATCGCTAATCTATTTCCGAGTGGATTTTTAGAACAAACGTTATATGAAATAAACGATATGAATATTTTTATTTCACATTTTTACTGAAACCCAGGAAAGAAAAAATATAACATGTATGAGTTAATGAAAAAAAAGGGGTTTTTTTTGTTCGTAAAATTTTCGTCGGTTTTGGCTCGTTTCAATATATTTTTGTTACAGCTTCACAACGGAATTAATTTCGCATAGATACTGAACCTTAATTTTGTGTGGTTCAATAAATCCGATACATTTTTAATAAAATGTTATAGCAATTACCGATTATTGTATAAATTATCACTCTTATCGACAGAAGTACCAACAATGGATAAAACAAGAGACAATGGCGACTTTTGTTAAATTTTAAAGCCCATTAAATACAGTCAGAGAAATACTTCACAATGGGGAGCTTTCTCATACTTTTTATTGCTTGAAAATGTTCTATTTAGTGATAAAATGAAGCATGTAAAATTTAACGCCAAACATCACTAATTGGTTTTCTAAAAGTAATTACAATTTGATCCCTACATAAAACATGATTGAATCCGCAGTGCAAAGAACCAGGTAATCTCAGTTAAGTACCGGTAGGTATGTGGAGCTTACTTGTCACTTAAACTGCTTAATATTCAGTGTACCTACATACCTACTTACTTTAAGTTAAAAAGCGAACAAATTTTGAATTTTGTCTTGAATAAACCTGTCCACAAGTGAAACTTTTCGAATAAACTGAATAGGCAAGAAAGAAGCTGTGAAGTTAAATACAAAAATTAAAAACAATACATATTTCAAAAATTATGCATTGCATCTATGAAAATATAGATTTGGCAGGCAATCCACTAATATTAGTGAAAATAAAAAAAACTATTAAAAAATATCCGAAACTTACCACTCTTTGCTATCTTTGCTACAAAAAATTGTAGGTACACGCAAAATATAATATTGGGCTCTAACGTCGGTGTAATAGATAATAACTCAAGGGCATATTTTGTTTTCTTATGGAAAAGTAGTGAAATTGACTGATCGAAAACCGCATTTTCCTAAAAAACCTCATTTAAGAAAAGTCCGTAAAGGGATTAGAACAATTCTGATCTATCCCTCCGTAATTTGGATTCTAATATTTTGAACTAGTGCAACTTTTCGGTCTCTAGTTTTATATTTTTGATTTTTGATATTTGCTATTTTGGCAGACCGCATTCAGTCGCGCCGCCAGCGATGCGGGTTGGTGATTAAACCGCCAAATTGAAATGTTATCCACGTTAATTTAGCATAAAAAATGCCAAAAATCAGGGTTTTTTAAATGGCACCTACTAATTTTCTTGCTCCTGTGAGATTTTAAAACAGAACCAAAAAAGTTAGTACGAGCTATTTGAGCAAACTGATTTTTTGACTTTTTATATCAATGTTTGTAGGTTGCAAGCACCCAAATGTTACAAAATAGGTACATTAAAGCCATCCGGGGCGTTAGCTTGGGCTTTCAGCTAACTACCTACCAAATTTGGGTAAAACAGCTTTGTAAAAGCTTACAAAGCTGATAAAAATATTACTACTATTCTCAAAATAATTTTATGACAAAGTCAGATGGTACAGCATTACACTTATTAACTAACAAAATAATGTAAGAAATAAGTCAAAATGAAACACGTGTATCAAAACAACTTTATGTTTTGTTTATATTATCTATGAACTGACTGGCAATATTGACATAGCTGACTGACGGTGAGCATCACTTGACATCGATACGCGCTGTCGTCATATCTCCAAAATTGTCGATGCCAGCGCTCCTGGAGGCGCGGGCACGCGTAACACGGAACTCAGGTAAGCTGAGAGTGAGCAGGCCCTGCTTGGCATCCTAGATGCTGCACTAGAAGTAAACAGAAAACATAACCTAGATTAACTCATCGTTTGTAAACATTGAACACACGAAGGCAATATTTTCATGCAATATTCAGTATAAATATTTATTAGTATTTTAAAATCGACGTGTTTTAACCCTTTCTGACTATTATAATAAAAATGAAATTGGATAAAATATGCAGGGCGTGTTTAGTGCAAAAGACTGACCTGAAAAACCTATTTGATGCGTGCATTCCCAACATGATTATGTCTTTTACTTCAATACAGGTAAGTTTTATACGGTTTTCGTTATTTTTTAAAGAGAATATAATGTCAGGTATCATATTTTCACTACATACATACTATGTGACATAAGTTACAATTATTTTTTAATGCCAATTATAAAACAATTTTTACCTGCAAGTAAAAAGCAAGGCGTTCCAATTAAACTAAAAATCCACTTTGTTTTCAACCATATTGAATGTGCCTTAGACTATTAAGAATTTATTGAGTTGGTACACAGACGTTTTCTTCTCGAAAAACCGATCAAAACATGATCATGTTCGTACAAATTTATATTACAATACATATTGTGTTCGTACAATACATATTGTGCCCTTCTAATCCGATTTTTTTCATTTTAATCTTACAAAACAGTGCGAATCATTGGTTTGTAACTACACTGATGGACAAAATTAGCGCACCATCTATAAATTAAAAAAAAAAATACCTATAGTTAAAATCACTTCCTTGGAAAGGGAGTTTTTAAAACAATTTTTATTTCGATTGATATGGATTTCAGCTTCAAGATACAACTGTTTGTTATTATAGGCTTGTGAGAATATATACTAATTAAATGCTGATGAGTTTACATGCTATCTGTGAAACTAAAGAACATTATGTACCTCGTAAGCATAATTAGATATTTCCTTATGCTTAGTTGCGAAATAGAATATCATGAATTTGTGAAGTAGGCTAAATAGGATATCATAACTCTATTATAAACCCTACATACTTTATCAAAATTAAAATTATTGTTTTTAAATTAATATGAGAATGTCTTTTTGAAGATGAAAAATGTTTGGTTGAAATTTAGCGTCCCTCAAACGTCTTATAATGCCATAAAAAAGATTTGTAACCAATTATCAAGCTATGTTGTGCCATTCTTGAAGAACCGCGTTTTCCAGTTCAACCAAGTTTTCAGGAGTGGAATCTCGTCATTTCTTTTTCGTCGTCGAATACGTCCTTTGAGCTGATGGCAAACATGTTCAAGTTGCTAAGGCCAGGGCTACGCACTGGCCACACTAAACGTTGAATGCCAAAATGCCCAGAAACCTCATTAAGATATTCGCGCATATATGCTGTCTGGCATTATCATCTATAAACAAGAATTTGTCGCCTATGTGAGGTGCAAAAGGTACGACATGGTTTTCTAAAATCTCTTGAATGTACTTCTGGGAAGTTAATGATCTTTCTCGGATTACCACTAGGTCCGTACGGGCCTCCAAAGAAATGCCACCCCAAAACATTATTGAGCCACCACGTAAAGCCAGTTGGGGAACCATACATACTTGGCTGTATCTTTCTCTTGGTCTTCTCCAAGTTAAAACTAGCCCATCCGAAGATTTTAAACCCAGTCTAACTTCATCAGTAAACAAGACTTTCTTGCAGTCATCCAAATCCCAGTCCACGTGTTCTCAAGCAAATTCAAGCTTACAAGCTTGCTTGTGGGCTATGTTTAAGAGAGGATCTTTTGCGGGATGTTTTGCACCCAATCCGGATTTATTGAGCCTTCCTCTTACCGTTTTGGAAGAAATTGCAACATTTCGAGCATTTTGAATT
Organism: Dendroctonus ponderosae; assembly: GCF_020466585.1. NCBI lineage: Eukaryota > Metazoa > Arthropoda > Insecta > Coleoptera > Curculionidae > Dendroctonus > Dendroctonus ponderosae. Next base: position 9,891,802 of record NW_026018916.1, on the reverse strand, counting down.
GATTTTTCTAAAACGATCGTCCACTTGGTTTGTGGATCTTGATCGGCATTGCCTTGGTCGTCTCGCATGGAAACCTGTTTCCCACTCAACCTTCGGGCGACCTCACGTTGGGAATACCTTTCTTCCATCAAGGTGACAATTTTGACCGCATCAAGCTCACTTAAATTTCTTCCTGGGGACATTTGAATGCGAATACCCTTTAGTTACACACACAAGTTAGGAAAAACGCAAGAAAATTGAATCGCAAACAATACCACACTTGCATATACCTAGTTGGCGTCGTATCGCTAATTAGTTAATATTAGGAAGTAGATTTTGTTCCCTTGGCATAGGTACGTCTGGATATAGATAAGCTTTAATGTTGTAATAATATCACATATGAGTATTGCGCAAAAATCAAAATAGTGTGTACTTTCTCTAATAAACTTATAAATTGACCTCTATGTTCCTTCTCTGTACATGTTCAGAAATGTTTCGTGCTGTCTTTTGCAATTATTTCAATTCTATTTCAGTTAATACAAGGAGATGGGCTGCCTCACCAAATCTGCACTCAGTGCCTGCGAGATGTGAATCGAGCCTTCTGTTTTAAGCAAAAATGTGAAAAATCCGACAACACTCTTCGAAGTTACGTGCATAATATAAGCTTTAATAACGAAATTAACCAGATTTGCGACATTTCAAATGAAATTGTTAATGGTAGCAATATGTTGCCGGATGATAATATTCTTCCCAGTTGTAACAGCGGTAAATTGATGAGCAGCTGTAGTGTTATACCAAACACTAACAATTTGCTGCCGCATGACGCGATAAACATGATGTCGGATGCAAATGCAATAAGCACATCCATGTCGGCTATAAGTAATACTATAGCTGCGTCAATGAATTCCTTGGATAATGATGCTTTAAACCACAATGGAATTCATGACATTGAGAGTATGAATACAGTGCGAAATGACCTATTTGTTAGTAGTGAAGTTCTGCAGCAAAGTTCATTTTTTCAAGACATTTTTAATTATCCTGGTAACCAGTCTTTGGTCGAGAATTTTACGAAAACTCATGCAGGTCCGTAGTAACTAAATCCGTTTTCAAAATTCCAGTTCATAATCTATTGAAACGGGTTGTAGATGTATCAGATTTAGCAGAAACTATGCAAAGCCTACAAACGATTGCAGAGCAATATTTGCCCGAATCTTGGGAAAATGATAATCAGATTTGCCCAATCAATGCCGAAGACACTTCCAATAATTTCAATTTAATCGAGAATATCTATAAATGCCAGTTTTGTGGCGACTCATTCAAAGGTAAAACTCGAAATAATTATCCGGAGTGTCACATTCAAGAATCACGGTTTTCAGACTCCTGGTCCCTCGATGAACATACAAAAAGTCAGGTTTGCCAAGACAAATTCTTGAGTACAAATATAACCAACGAACTAACCAAGAGCATGTTGCTGGAATACACTTTTGATACCAATTCGAAAGATAACTTCATGTTTGAAAACATTGAACCCATTAGGCAAAATCTACTTTGCGATGTAAGTAGGAAATTTGAGTCTGGTTTGAAGGCGTTATGCAGTTAGGAATCTTTTTAGATTTGTGATCGAACCTTTACGGATCAAAAGTATCTCAAAAAACATTTGAAAGATATTCATTTTATCGACACCACATCCGTCCAGGAAGAGAAAAAGAATATTTGCAATTTGTGCGGGAAAAGGTAGGTCGTGAGCTGAACAGACCCATGATACTTGTTGCTTTCTTTAACATTCTGTGTAGGATGAAATGCGAAATATTTTCCCAAACTCAATCATGAGTAAAAAAAAGGCTTGATATCGGGTTTGGGATAATGGAATAAAACTCATTCGAATTTCTGAAAACAAACTACGTTCGGACCTTTTGTTGAGATCGTTTTCAATACTAGGAACTAGAGATGAGCTAAAGAGTTATAATAATATATATTATATAACTATGTGATTTTTATGATACTACTATATGATTTTTTTAACTGTGAATTTAATCTGTGAATGTGATTTCACTTGTGGTTCCCGTTTTCGTGATATAAGCAGCGTCATAAGGTGATGGGCAATTGTGCGTCACTTGCAGAAACAATTTTAAAACATTTGTAATTCATATTGTTTAAATTAATAACCTTATTTAGGTATACAACAAATATTTTATACTTAAAATCTTAAAGTACAAATGATTTTAAGGACACTAAAAAATAACAGCAACTGGGTCCACATTTTCTAAACCTAGGTAATTTAAAAGTTCTAAAAACATCCTGGAAAAATATTAAAATAGTGGTCACTACACGCAAATCGCAATAGCAGCGTTAGCAGTGAAAATATAAGTCGCTCTTTAATATCGCGTTTGGGTCAAGTAATCATAATAATCGCAATTTTACTGTTTAATTTTTTCCTTGAATTTTTTATTTCTCCCAAGACAAATAAACCATTATTTCGTGCTTGATTTCTAGATATAAAAATTCAAAAATACTACTTCTACATATGCGATCTCACACTGGGGAGAGACCATTAAAATGCGAAATATGTTCTCGAACTTTTGCACTGCCCAGTAGTTTACAGAAGCACAGAAGAATACACAGGGAGAAGCAGTACGAATGCAATATTTGTGGTAAACGGTTCAATCAGCAATCAAATGTTAATACTCATATTCTGATTCATTCTGGTAAGTACAGATTATTTTCTTGCATATATTTCAGGTTCTCTGGTTTAACTTATGTGTAGTGACGATAACTGTACAGTCGGAAATGTGGTACGATTCTCCTTCAAAGTAAAGAGTTTGTGTGTTTGTTTCACATGAATGTCACATTCAAGTTTTTTTAATGCCTTGAAAATGGCCAAAGAATAATCAACTTATTTTCAGTTTTCTCGAAAGAAATACATTTTAAAGAGAAACAATGGTTTTCGTGCAAGCTGCAACCGAAATCTCGTTGAAGCATAATTTTTGCTCATAGGAAACTGTTTGTTTTCCAGGTCAAAAACCTCATCACTGTATCACATGTGGAAAAAGATTTGCAACGAACACCAACTTGGAGGTCCATAAACGAATCCACACGGGTGTCAAGCCGTTTGTCTGTACATTTTGTGATAAAGCATTTATATGTAAGTGTTTCAATTTTTTTCCATTTATTTATTACTGCTTTTTATGTAAATCATCGTCCTTTGCGTTGGGTATCTAACAACTTGAAAAGCGAAAACTTAAAATACCGTGTTTTTTTTTAATTTTGCGATCTGCATATGCTAAAATTATTTTTACGTATACAACACATGCACCTACATGCAGCGATTTGTTCCCATCGTTGACCGCCAATTTCAATTTTTTTGCGAAAATTGACACTTGCAAATAGTGCTTTGAATATTAATTGAGAATGCAGCACAATTTTTCTCAGAAACGGTATGAAATAGCAACCTGATCATTTGGACGACTGTTGATCGAATAAATTAGCATTATTTTCTTTATTTTAATTTGTAATTAGTTGCGCAGATGTATTTCCTAGAAATTACCAAAGCAAATATTTGAATTGATTTAAACATGTTTTTATAGAATTGTATGTTTCCAAAATTGCACTATTTTACAAAGACCGTGAATTCGGCATCTAACCTGTTGATCTTTTTTAGCTAGTACCCAATTAAAAAAGCACATGATGGTTCACACTGGCGAAAAGCCTTACTCTTGCTGGATATGCGGGCAGTCGTTTAGAAGAAAAGAAACTAGGGACACTCATGTGAGATACCATACCAGAGAGCGATCGTTTGGATGTAAAGTGTGCGAGAAAAAGTACATTTCGAAGTCTCATTTAAGGGTAAGTTATTTCCTGGTTTTTGGAAAATTTGGCAAATATCTTGTTTCTCCATTCAGGATCACATGAAAACCAATCATATGAGCGAGCACGAAGGAAAATTCGATTACTGCATGATTTGTAGTAAGAAGTTTAGTTCGTTAAAGACTTTGAAGGCCCATATAAGGTCGCATACGGGACAGAAGCCGTTCGCATGCAATTTTTGCGAAAAGTGTTATCCTAGTCGAAAATCCTTGAATCTCCATGTTAAAACCAATCATAGTCCTAGATAGTAAGCTGATATAAACGGATTTGTGAGGTATTATAAAAACATGTTTTTTTTTCATATTATTTATTGGCTCACTTAAGAGAAGAAATCAGTATTTACAGATGCATTTTGCTACATATTAAACATTATTTTATAAAAAGTATATAAAACATGAATGATTTACTATTAGGTAAACTGAACTGGCTAAAATAAATAAACGGAATGTGTATTCGCGTATGGGTTTACACAAATTGCGCTCATCATGGATAGCTTCACTAGATTAATTTAGCTGTTTCTAGCCACTTTCTTACCGAAGCGAAATTGTTTTTCATCCATCGTGTATTAGCCTCTCCTTGCTCTATCGATTGTTGGGCGGATCTCATGGCAATGCCAAATTGATCCCTGTGACGCTCGAAAAATGATTTGAACTAAAAAATAATTAAAATTTTCAAATATTAAGGATTAGGTACATATAAACTGTATCTATTTACAAGGTTGTCACAACCAAGTATGACTGTCGGCTTGATTGCCAAGATTCCCAAGTAATAAGACTGATTTTGAGTGTTGTTTTGTAGGGCATCGGCAATAAGTTTGTAAAAGTGAGTACTTTGTTTAAACAGCCAAATACAGATAAGCTCGTTTAAAAAATGGGAATCCGGATATGTTATTTTAAACATTCCGAAATGATGTATTTAGCTGTTGGAGAAAGTATTATAGTGAATGTTAGAAATGTTGTGTAGTTTAGTATTGCTTTTCAATCTATTTCAATTGTGTCTCTGTCGAATAATTGTTTAATATAAGTTGTTATGCGGAAATTGAGTTAATTTTTAAATAAGTGAATAACTCTCAATATTCATAGAACTGATGTAATTATAGAAATTTCATTTTAAAATTAATAAATTATTCGAAGTTTTAGCATATATTGTGACTTTTTTATACCATTCTACTAAGTGCATCTAATAAATGCTTTAATGTAAAGTACCGATTGGGGTCATTTAGAAAGTCGACTAACTTGAACTATTAATATGAGAAAAGGTCATTGTTTTAGGCCAACAATTATCTCAAAAGCGTAGCCACACTTGAGCTAATCATCGTCCGAATGCAGCTTTTCTTGATACAATCTCCTACTAACCGAAAGCGAAAAGCAAGTTCTCACGTTCATAAATCATTTGAGTCACATTTTCAGTATCAAGAAATTATCAAATTGAAAAAAATCCCAGTTTTTAGTTGATTTTTTTGAAGATTATTGTGTCAATTGAGATTTTCAAAATTCAACCCAAAGTCTGACAATGTCTGACAAAATATATATGCAAAAACCGGGTGAAAATTTTAACTCAAATTGACTTTTTTGCACATTTTGATTCGTTTGCTGTTAGATTTTTTAAAGTAATATATTTTTGAATTGTATTATCTCGACTAAATATGGTAAATTTGTTCAAAACTAGTTATGTATTAGGTATTTAACTTTCTCTCTATAACTGTTTGGAAACACTTACATCATCTACTTCTTCTTCTGTGTTGAATTTTTCCGTCGCTGATTTAATTATGCTGCTTAAAGCCGCTGAACTCGGTCCCAAACTGTAAAATATTGCAACTGAATTTAAGTATATAAATTTTAATAATTTTCTTACTATTTGCGGATTCTTTGCCAGTTGGTCTTGACAAACCGATAGACCAGATCGTGGCCTACTGGATTTTCTGATATCAAAGCGAAAACGCGTGCCGTGTCGTGTTTTCGAATACCAGAATTTTCGGTTATTGACCATTCTAGATACCTGGAAAAATATAAAATGTCAGGATATGTTTGAGAGCATAAAGCAAAATATTGCGAAGAAAATGTTTCAAAGTTCTCACTTCATGGGGTTCGATATCCTTTAAGATACAAATATATTAATAGTCAATTTTTTAATTATTTTTATCAATAAAATCACTTTCCAAAATATGTAGTTTTGCACTGACCACTTTTATATTAAGTAATTACCTGCTTAAAATCCATATTTCTTTTGAGCAAGCCAATGCAGTAAGTATAATTTCTTTATCAGTAGCCACATTAGCATTTAAATATCTGTTCCATGCAAAGTCCCATTCTTCCTGACCTCCGTCACCAATGGCTGTGCAATAGACAGTCTGCCGAACATTTAAATTGATCCTGAAAATATCTATAATTACAAAAATATTTTTCAACTATTTTCTCGCTTTGTACTTACAAGTTGTCCTTATCTGGATTGGCACTGTTCCTCCAATTTTGGAAATACTGAACTGCTTGCAAGACACAATCTTTAAGCCCGAGTCTGCATGCGTATTCCACTATTTCCATCCGGGTTAAAACTCTTGTTGGTTCATCTGTATCGCTTTCTTTGAAGGTCAGTTCGAGGTAGAAGTCTTTTAGTAATGATATCACATATACCTGTCATATCGAAAAAAACTGAGTGTTTTATTGAATTTTGTAGAGAAATGATTAGTTATTGCCTTGAACTTATCGAAATGTCCACTTCTCGCAAACATGTTGTGCAAAAATTGAAAATTGGTCAGGGCAGCTTTCCATGGCACATACTCTCTTTCGTTCGGAAGATACAAAGTCAGATTCAGAGCTACGTCGTAGTTCAAATATCCCGCAAACGCCAGATTCAATGCATCATCGATCATCTGAGCTCTATTTCTTGGATTGATTAAGCGATGACCATTGCCTTGTAGTTGATTGGTGAGCGATTTCCAGTTCTCTTCTGCGTAGTTCACTCTGCAGGTAACAGCAGGCAGTGTGATAACAATGAACTTATATGCACTTCCTTAAATACCTGTAGTATCCCGTTTGGTGAACATTTACTAAAAACCACGACGTATCGCGGGGCAGTATGCCTTTAAGGATTATTTGACGCTCCTTTTCCATCCAAGCATGGTGTCTTGTGTCTGCACTGTCAAGGACTGTTACAGGAACCCACCTGAAAAAATCCTATCTAGATTTATATATTTTTAAGGCTTGGTCCTTGATGAACTTTTAAATGAACATTCGGGTTAATAAGCAAGTGAAACTTGCACACGATGTCTGCACGAAAAGCAACTGTAGTGACTCAATTAGTATAAATTAGACGCTTCAAAGTTATATAAAATTGATGCGGGCAGTAGAAAATAAGGTCATTGTTTTCTAAGTCTTAAAAGAATTATTCAAATCTTCTATATGCCTGATTGTTGTTTCTGAATAATTACGAACATTCATTGTATTTCCTACAGCTTAGCTTAATTCTTCGCCACTGTTTCTTTTCCAACTTAATTACTCACTTTCATCAAAAAACATTTAGATCACGTTCAAGATTTCATTGCGTATTTTTTTCTTAAATTCTATTTAAAACACAGTTGTCGTATAATATGCTAAAATGGTTCTTGGAATTTGTTAAAAAATTGTAAATAAAAATTTCTCTACTTTTATTATCACGTTAATAACTAGTCAATCCGAATTAATATAACATAAAATAAAAGATTAGAATTTTCTCATTATAAAGCTTCTAATTTCTCAACTTAAATTGTATTAATGTTTTTTGTTTTACTTTGCTAATATGCGATATATTTTAAGTAAAAGCGGCTGTTGATTTTAGTTAATATTTATATATTTTTATACAAATGCATATACATATACAGGATTATTCACTCTATACTAGATGGAAGATATTAAGAAGTATATCGAATTTTGAAACCAAATTTTACTTTGCGACGGTCAATAGAAGTAGTTATGTAACAAATTAATCAAAATGGAATTGGCATATGTAGAGTCCGAGGCATAACGATAGTCACATCTGGGAACGGACTAATTCACAATTGAAACTTTGATATGTTTGAATTGAATTCAGATACTGTAGATTTTTTAAACTTGTTGTAAAGTAAAGTTTTACAATTAGAAACTAAAAAAACCGTGAATATTCACCATGTTTTAATTTGGCATTATTTTACTCTAATAATAGCTTGGTAGTGAACAAACTGCGTCAATAGTTTAATCGAATTGTAAATAATAATAACTTCTTGAACCCGGATCTTTAACTGAAATAATTTTACATCGTCTGATTTAATGCATATACGTTTGATATTAATAAACTTCTTTTTTGATAGATCTGATATAATTTTTTCAGTAGTTTCGTACTTACCATAAAGACTGATCTGTTTCATTGGTGTCTCTGTTCAGCAAATATCGCTTCTGGATAATAGTCAAATCTCCATTCACATCAATCGTCGCTGTAAGGACCGGATATCCAGTCTGCAAAGTCCAAGTATCCATAATTTCCTTGATTGTAGTATTTTCCGGTAACATTTTAGACACCAGAGTTTCTTCTGTTAGCGATTGCCAGAGATCATCTTGCACTGCATTTTTGTACATCCTTTAAATACTAGGAATTAGTTTTTTTGCTAAATAAGAAACTAAGACGCAAACCTGTTTTTCAGGTACTTCTGCAGCCCCGAAACGAACACTTTGTCTCCGACAAAGTCTTTTATCATTCGAATAATGCACGCACCTACCAAAGATATTAATATTTTTAATTGAAACTGTAATCAATTAATTCGCTCACTTTTGGAATAGGATATTCGATCAAATATATCATTGACTTCATCAGGGTCGTTAACTTCAACCGATATGGGATGGGAACTCTTCAGAGCATCCAAAACCAGAGACTCGTGAAGTTCGTTTACTAAGAGATCCATATTTTTCCACTTAGGATTGACCTAAAAAAAAACAGAATAAAATGAATTAGAAAAGAATATATGTCGTATATCGAGTCGTAATATATTAATTTCACGGAATTTTAGAGCACTTAGTAGTGTTACTTTCTGCTGATATTCTTCACTTAACTAATTTAAATTTTGGTTTGTGTGTGAGCACAATAGACATACTCAAGCCGCTCATTCGGTTTCTCGGAGAATCATTCTAAATCACGAGTTCGGTTGCATGAATAAACCAAGAGATACTTTTTTAAGTTCGGTTTTTTCGTAAATTTTAATTTTTAAAAGTGTAATAAATTAATTTTAAAAGCGTGCAAATGGCGAACACATTACCAATTAGTATTTTTTCTTTATGATTAGTCATAATAACACATTTCTAACACATCTGTCGTTCCTTTATTGATTCAAAGTTTGCATAGAAAATTGAGTTCAAACTATCTGATCAAACCTGTACATTTTGCGTGCTTCATAAAACGTACTGTATGTAAAGCTTCATAGATGTACCTTTGTAAAAATTGTTGTAAGATGAACTTTTAGAACTGTCCCCTGTCGGTGAACAAGGCGTTTCATAAAAATGTGCAAATAGTAAAATAAACTTTGTTATATTTACCTTCGATTTGAGCCTCTAGACAAAAAAAGTCAGTTTTACAATGTTCGTATTTTACGGCAACTGTAAGGAGTGAATTTATTTGAAAATAATGTAATAATTTTTGTCACTAAAATTTCAGCTGCTTGTTTTAGTCTGTCTTTAGATGTGCAAAAGATGATGAACTAGTCATGATGTTACAATCATTTTTTCGATATATGTATTTTTCTATTTATATCAATTTTTTTATAATACTAAGCATTTTTTATAACAGATATAATAATGCACAAAAAACTCAAGGGATGAGTCGACATGAAAAATAAATGTCTCACGTTCATTATAAGATAGATAGTTGCGATCGCGAAAGAACTTGTTCTTCTGTGTTAATCAAATATACATCGACTAATTGTGAAATTCTTTCGAATGAGCAAAGAAAATATTTGAGAAATATTTTTAAAATTCTAAATCCAAAGTCTAGTAGCTTCGTTATTTTTAAACTTCGGAGATTTGCGACATGAACTTGAAATACTAATTATTCATGGAAAATCACCCTCTGATTTTTTGGCGCATCTTTTGGTAATTCCTTGTATATATCTTTAACTCCTTTTGCAAATTGGCGTATCAAAAGCAGGTAACAAATTTTTAGTTTTTCAGATGTACCTTTTTCGTGTTATAAAAGTAAAATATAACTGATATAATTATAATTATAAAGCAACATTTGAAACAAAACCAGGTTTATTTCAGCCATTGTATGCTATTTTGAAAATATTCAAACCCTGATGTAGACCCTGAATTTTATTCGTTTTGATAGATAAACTTATAAATAAATAATAATTTAAATATGCTGGTTATGCAAAATAAGGGCGACTTGCTCAAATCTACAATGTATCGCATAGAAAATCAGGTTCATTTTCATTTTGAACATATTGAATGAGGAAGTTTAAGCAGTAGTTTAAAGTGGTTCTTAACGTACCGACATAAATAATCTTTAATGTGTTAAATAGTTGAAAAAATCACTAGTGTGAAAATGTGAAACCGAAGTTAGTTTGACTGAAATTTGACTTGAGCTTTAGGATAAAAAGATTGCAGACCGATTTTTTGAGCGGTTTGAAGCACAAGCAGGTTTTCGCCGTTGAGTATCAAATCGAAAAACAGCTATTGAAAATAAACTGGCAAATAAAAAGAGCTAAAGTATTTCGATTAAATAATCCTTATGAAACTTGTAATAGTTACTAAGAGCTTACTGCGTGTGCTCCTAAGAATTCTGCATATGTGGCAAAACCTTCGTTTAACCACAAATCGTCCCACCACTCTGGAGTGACCAGGTTTCCGAACCATTGATGAGCAATTTCGTGAGCAATGACATGAGCAATTCTTTGCTTACTGACTGTGCTTGATATTCCTTCTTCGTAAAGTAGCAATGGTTCTCTAGGCAGAGAAAAAACGTATTCTTTATCATTGTCTTTTCGATTATAACACTACTACCTGCATGTTATCAGTCCCCAGTTTTCCATAGCGCCAGCTGAAAAATCAGGAATAGCGACCAAATCAACTTTAGGCAGTGGATATTCGATTCCAAAGAATTTTTCATAATATTTAAATATCAGCGGAGCTATTTCCAAAGCAAAACTGAAATATATTCCTCATTAGCTGACTGCATGGACATAAAGAGTGTAGATATACCGTGCTTGAGAAAGAGCGCTAGGTCTAGCCCATACGCTAAAAGAGCCTTTGCTAATATTTTGAAAGTCGGAAACGACAAAAGCGACCAAGTAAGTAGACATGGGAAGACTCTCCTCGAATTGGTCCCAAACATAATCGGGTAGGTCTTTCCTGTAATTATCCAGCATTATTCCCGAACCGATTCTAAATAATTAATTGCTCTACTTACACGTTTGGTGTGGTATCGATCTTTGGCATATTTGAGATGGCGGTCATATTTTTCAGTCGAGCAATATTAATTTGAAATTTTGCCTTGAATGCTGGTTCATCGAAGCATGGGAATGCTCTTCTCGCATCGGTCGCTTGGAATTGCGTTGCCGCGATCCATCTGGAAGCGGAAATTGATGGGGTAAAAGTCAAAAAGCTATTTCTTAATTTAACTATATAGCTCGTTTATTATATATTTACACTTCAATTTCGAGGAAATTTTAAACAGACTTTTAACATTATTTTCAGTCGAAGGAGTAAATATAACTATTAAATTAAACATAAAATATTCGACAATAAATTGCCGAAACTATATGGCTAAAAGAGTTTTTCTTTTTCTTCACCACTGCCCAGGCCGAATTCCCAAGAAAATCAACCATCTTGCAATAAATGAAATTTAAGTTAAAGTCAAAAAACTGACAATTTGTAAAAAATTAAAACTAAGACATTTTTTACACATTTTTCTTTGTATGTGCCTTTTGAGAACGAGACCGTCAAGGTAATTTTTCCAAATTTATTTCTTTAATAACTAGGTGATAGTTTGATTACATTTTGATAAAGAATTCGTGTGATTCTTATGAAATATTTCGAACTTATTGTGAGATAAGAGCACTAGTTTTCAACCATATAGAGCTTCTCTCTACACATGTTTTTGTTGAAACTCATTGGCCAGATTATCAATTATCAGTTTAAATATTTAAAGGATAATATTTGGAATTCGCAACGTGCCAACAGTACCATCTAAATTAGATTCAGAAGAAGTTCATATGGTTCAAAAACTGTTTCGAACAATTTTTTAGTCACTTTCAAGGCGTGACTTTTCTCGAATTTTCGATATAATCATTCCGTTAGCACCAAGCACTAATAAACTCTGAAACTCAAAAAAATTCTGAATGTTGTCGAAGTTTATCATTGCACTGACGATTTCATTTTCAAAATTTTCTCCAAAAAGACGAAGATGTTTTCTAAATAAAAATAAATGTTTTTATGTCAAAATTGTTCTTGTACATGTTATCTAAGAATATCCTGATTTTCAATAAACTAATGAAGAAATCCGCCCCAAATCTTTGGACTGCAGTGAAAAATGCATACATCTCAGCAGCATCAAAAATAAAACTTTGTCATCACTAGATGGACCATTTCAACAGAATATTGCTTCTGGTTTGTCTATAAACAGCCTGTGCAAGTACTTTATCTTCAAATATTCTATAGACAAAGCATTTTGTTTCGTGTGCTTAATATGTTTGCAATACTTGCTCAAATTAAAATTTAAATAGGAGTTTTCAACGCTAAAAGAAATGAAGAATTGCGTTTCCTTAAAAGTCCGAGTTCAGAATGAAAAGACAAATGAAGAAAACATGTTCAGTTTAAAAGTTCAGAATGAAAAGGTAAATAAAAACTACAAATCAAATTTGGACAAACCACCAGCAAAAAAAAGGTATTTGCTTGATAAACTGAAAAAGTAAAATTTACTTACTTGGTAACATTTTGTTCCACATAACTGCTTCTATAAAATCCTTGCAACATATCATTCAGAACCCCTTTGAACTTGATATATATCTGATATTGCTGCCCAGCTTCCACGACTCCATCCAGGTCGATTACAATAAATTGCTTCCGTTCCAAACTTCGAACATCTTTTACTGATATACTTTCATTATTGATATTCATTACATTAACAGCAACGATGCTCAAGCCGACTGAATGCAAAGTGACATTGGTGCTGGCTTCGGAAACATTGACGAGGATGATTTCTTCTCCGTGAAAAGTGAAGTTGTCTTCCTGAATGAACGGAATGAGATGCACTTTGTAGGAATCTGGTACCATGTCTTTGGATAAGCGTAGGCCTAAATCTTTAACAGTACTCGGTTTCGGAGTGGGCCTCTCAACAATCACGGGTGTAGTCGTTTCAAATTCTTCAAAGTCTCCTTGAAGCGAATTAACTTTACTTATGCCTTCACTAAGTCCTAAGTTATCACATAATGAGATTTCACTTTTTTCACTACTAGTAATGTCCGCCACTAAGGTTTCGTTTTTCGGACAAGTCGAGGTAAAACTGTAAACCAATAGTCCTGTTGCCACTAAGCATATGAAGAAAATGAACAACAAAATGATAGCCAATGTTTTTGATACAGTCACGAACGTAGTTTTTCCATATTTGGTGGTAACCGCATCCATCATGGAAAGGTTTTCGTGATTCTCGTGGGTCATGATTGTAACTTTCCTGAAACAAAATAACTTCGCTGATTAATTGAACACCTACTGATGTTGATACACACATACAAGTTTAAGCGTAAGCAAAATAAACCTTTCTGGATTTATATCTGGAGAATTTCTCGGAGTACTGATGTGTTGCATACGGTGATGTTTTCAGCGAATATTGCAAATTGCAAAAGAAAAATCGCCGCAGTATTAATGCGAATTTATTTTAGGAAAGCAACTGTTTTCGCCGTTTTTGTTAGTATTGGATTACAGGTCTTGCGGCGTAATGGTTCCATTGAGAAATTAATAGGTTTAAAACACATATTGGGAATTTTTTGGTGCCAAGGCTTTTGTAAATATGTATGTAAATTTCTGGGCGATTGCAAAGACTGTACTGTTCAGCTGGTTGTGTTAGAATCAGTTCAAAATTTAAAGTGTTTTGATACTTCATAAAGAACAAGTTCTTCGCCACTCGTCGCAAAGGCCCGAAAAACTCACCAGTTTCTCTTCAGAGTTTCTTTAAAAAATGCAATAATTTAATGATTTTATTTGCTAAAATAATTCAGTAAACTTACATTTAGGAGCAATTAAAAATACACTTTCCAATCTAATAAAATTTAATCTTGTAATTACAGTAAGTATACCTAACTCACAGTGTGTACTAGTAAATTTTGATCGTGCTCCACGAAAAAACAATTTTTTATCGATGACCATGAATGACCAGGGAATAAAAATTTACAACCCGGTAAACATTTTCCTAAAATAATTAATGGAAAATTTGTATATGAAGAACCAAAGCTAAGAAATTGATGAGAAAGGGACTATAAAATTTTAAAGCTTCCGAACAACCAATGTATTTTGTAACATGTAATATGATGGAAACACAAGTAGTTAGATATATAAACAATCTAGTCGATTTTAAGTTAATTTTAAATAGTTCCGAAAATCAGCTACCCGGCAAATGAAACCAAGTACATCTTCTTGAAGGAATTATATTAAATTTCAATCTGATATCCAATACTCTTACTAGGGGACAGAAAAATCAATTTGAGCAAGGAAATGCCATCAGAATCGTATAGGGTTTCTGAACGGCACACAAAGCCAAATGGGTGGCAACATATGCTTTATTGTAGAAAGTCCAATAATGCCATGAATAAATGATAGACCACCATTGACGTCGGTTATTTAATATTTATCAATGCATTTTGCACACGAAATATGGGAAGTAGCTCTTACTGACTGAAAAGAGAATAATTTAGTTATGAAAACTGGCAAAAATGCTCTTGATTAGAAAGTACATTCGCTCTGATTTCTGTTACAAACTTTTAGGGCCAACTGCTTAATATAATAATAAGAAGTTGGCTACTTAATAATGCGGTCAAATGTTTGAATGTTTTAATGATTGATTGAAGATGAAGAATATTTGTTAATATATTTTTATTTAGTAAGTATATTAGAACTATAAAAAATTATAGCAAAATGTTGTTTATTAAAAGTGGATTTTAGCAAATTTCAACTTATATCACATTCGAAATCATAGGCCAGATAAGAATGAGAAAAAATATAATAGCTTTTTACACCAGAACTTTATTTTGTTAGTTTTCAATACAAAGGTTGTTATTATACATGTTTACAATTTCGGCTTCAGACAAAGAAGAATAATTTTTTAAGTAAATATTTCAGTTATCCAAAAATTCGACTTAATTACACTTACTGCTAAAAAAATTATATTTAAATATTACAACTCACATGGAGCAGTAACGAGGGAATGGTTTAAAGCGCTTTCTGGATCATCTTAATTAGTTGCACTATCAAATAATTTAGACTGTTGAATTTAAGGTCTACTAATATTATAATGTCAGAAGTTAACAAATTTTTCATGAGCATCTTTATTAAGTTTGGTCGTCTGTTTTGGTTCCCAATTTTATTGAATAATTGAGTAAAAGTGACTCAGGCCTTTAGCTCATTATATTCGTCCACTGTGACTGAACTCGTGAATTTAAACTGTTTTGTCCAAGATTCTTAACGAACCCTAATTAAAATCGCCATTTTAACGATTATCGCACAGATGGCTTTAAATAGTATAATAATGCATGATGATTTATGTCAACATAGAATTTTAATTCTTGTTATTAAAATGATGATATAAACAGTCACTAAAGAAGCGCTGAAAAAAGCGAAAATTGAAAAGAACATCGACTTTTTTAAAGTAGTTTTATAATTAATCAACATTTATTACTGAATGGATAAGTGATTTCTCTTACGGTCCATTAATTTTATTTACACCTAGAAAACACAAACTAAACTAGTTTCCTACATTTATTAACGTATAGTACAATCGCCAAATTTTTGCTATTTTCCGATAAGAGGTTATTCTGCTTCTACACATTTTTCATAGAACTAATTTATAATCAAATTCAAATACACAAGTAACAAAACATAAACAAATAAAAAATTAAAACTTCTCTAAACATACCCACATTCAAGCATACATTATTATGAAGGCTACATAAATCTGCTTCATGTTGGACATAAATTAGATCGCTGGAGTTTATAATTAACTTAATTGATTTTTGTTAACTAAACTAAAAAGAAAAACAAATGCTCAACTTGTTTGATTGCATTGGCACTTGTAATAATTTTTATTTGGAGTTAATATAAGCATACATCGTCGTACAGTTATATGTAATTAATATAAGCGAAGAAAATTACAAGTTGCAAAGCAAACGTAAAAATCCAAGTTTGTTGCATTCAATTTAAAAACATGTCCATTATTTTCTAAAAATCACTTAAGTCGCGAAAAACATTTCCTTGGTGTCCGGCAGTTTTTAAGCGGAGCTTATAGTCTAAACTACTGGTGATATTATTGAAGTATTTTATTTAAATTAACTTAAAAGTCCAGTGACAGGGTTTCCAACGATTTATGGTATTTTGTTGTTGCGTTAACCCATCAATAACAATGTATTATTGTTGGATGCTAGCAGTGATGCAGTTAATTTACCAATTTATCAAGAGTTGTTGTCTCGGACCTACAGAAAATTGACTTCATTCAGAGTCAACCTCATCGTTCCTACTTACTAAGCGCATAATACGGCTTCTTAATACGGAAAGGAAGAATCGAAAAGTACTAGTGTAGTTATCAAAAATTTGCCAAAATTCCATTAAAGTAAATAATTTCCTGCAAGAAATGCGACTCAAATTAAGTAACATATATTCTCCTATACGAAAAATGAATAGTTTTTCTAGTGGCTGCAACTGTGCTTTTTTATATAACATTTTAAATATATCAAAAACAGTTAGACTTCGGTACAGGACCCCGTGTATAAAATCTATATATAAGTAGCCAAAATAGCTGAAAAGCATATAATGTCACCCTGTACATCTACAGCAAGTAATATTGTTTTTATTGATGAAATCCTTCTTGTTATTAGTAAGAAGAGGAAGTATGCGGGTGGTCCCAACTGGTAGATAAAATTTTATAGTACCCCTATGACTAATTTAAGTTGAATATTTATATTTAATTGTTTAGTATGACATAATGGCATGGTGTCAAGTTGCCTGTTGAGGGTAATCACGGCCTTAATTAAAGTTTTTTCGTTTTCATTAACTGAACTTTGACTAACAAACATAAAAATACCAAAGCGTTTCAGAATGATTGTTGACATTAAATTAATTACGAAAGCATGTCGGCCATAAGATTTCCAAAAATATCCAACATATAATGAATTAGAATACCTAAAAATATCTCGAGTTATTATGTTATTGGGTCAAAGAACGATGCTTTTGCGCGCAATATTTCTTTTCAGATCACGATACGTGACAAATAAATCAAAATAGCTCATGTTTCAGATTATATCGATCCAAAACAACAGTGATATTGAAGAGTGAACAACACTGCGATTCAATCCAGTTCAACTTAAAAGAGTGCAAAAATGTAAACAAATGTGAAGCAATAAATTTCTGCTTGAAACGCATTGAGAAATTATTGGTGAAAAAATCATCAATTCAAACAAATAATCTTGTAGGCCTTTGAAGCACCTTTGTCTAGCCTCTGATTTTTTCTTATTTCTATCTAATATTATTTAGATGTATAGAGAGAGCTGCATGGAAAACATCCTAATAAGTACCTAACAAGTAAAGCCATATTGGCGTGGAGATTCTCTTACGTATTTCACATTTGCCATTATTTTTATTAATTTATTATTATATCAGTTAAATATCAATAACTTTGAACCCAAATTTCGTACGCCAAAAAATGAGTTCCTAGTTTTCAATAATTGTTTAGCATTTATTTAATTTCATAATTCAGTAATAAAATGGAAGAGGTGTCAATAGCAAGTTGAAAAGTAAAACCAATACTAACATCAAAATTTAGTTCAAAAGAAATTATTGCTAGTTTTCGATAAAACATTCTTCATTTTTATTTCATTCCGGATTTAACTAGAGAACTTGTTTTTACTGAAGTTACAGCTGAGGGCTTAGATAAGCCAATCAATTTATAGATTTTCCCAATTTATCTACTATTATTATTAAACAGATAAAATGATTATACAACTAAATTATTATTTAGCTTCATTGATTTTGAGAAACTTGTTTCAAATACAATATAAATAAAAACTTGAGAGAGCTTAACCTTGTCGACGGTTTATAATACATAGTCTATTATTTTGATTGATTATCTGTTGATTCGTTTACTTAAGTTATCAATTTCAACTTTTGACTATCTATTCAAAATGACAATCTTTACGCGTGCTTGCAAATAATTATTTAAAACAAAGAGGAAAAGCTCATTGTTGGAAATTTGCTCAATTAATTGAAGTATGTTGTCTTTAAGATATTTGCTTTGGCATTGGCGCAAAATTTCAAATAAATTAGTTTTCTTACTGCAAAATTTACTGTTTCTTTAAGTAAAAACTTCAAATCGATGAATTAAAACAACCCACTAGTGTCTTTATTAAGATGAATATTTGAACGCAAATAGTATGAAAGTGTATACGTTTTCATTCTGATATTTTCTCACTTTCTATATTATACTTACACATATAAAAGCTCCCTTTCGTACGGTGCCCACTATTAATGGCAGTTGTTCCTCTAAATGTAAAGAAAACTTTGAGTGGATTTTTTTAGTACTTTCATTTGAAATTGTTCGAAAAGAAAATAGTTTCCTCTAGAAGGAACTTTTATATTCTCTGTATGGATCATTTTACTTTAAGTTTCAACAGCTCCAGAAATATAAATTTCTCATTATTTCTGGAAAAGAAATAACATATACTTAATTTAATTCAGTTTTTTCAAATTGATATATTTCTTCAAATTTCACTTTAAAAAACTTACTTAACTCTAATATAAAATGACTGCCTTTCCGCCTATAACTGAAAGCAATTGAAATTTTTTCCGCGAATTCTAAAATAAAGAGCAATAAATAGGAGCAGCTTTCAAAGCGAAAATTATTTGTTGTGGGTTGCAGTGGAGTGTTAAATGGCTACATAAATTTTAGCTTGTAAATTTTTAGCATTCCATTTAGATTTTTCAACACACCAATGCATGTTTATGTTATGGGAAATTTGTATTGAAAATTTCTTTACAATGATTAGTTTATTTGTATAACGTGGCAAGCGTATACAGATGTTGTTGCCCTGTTTAATAAAGGATTATTTTCGCTTTTTCGAAACGTGGTTATTCTAAACACTGTTAAATTGATTTAGTAGTGCCAATCATTGTACCATTACATAAGATTCACCCTATAAATTAATAATCAAGGAAACTACTAGAGCATACATATTTTTCTATTAAAAAATACAACTTTCTGTTGTGCAGTTGTCTATGGACAGAGTGCTTGAGAATTTAAAAAAATACATATTTGTCAGTCCTGTCCATACGAAAAATGATAAATTTAAATTGTAAACAGTTTATTAGTAATGTTTTGGCCTGTATTTACATGATTTTAGGATGTTTCGTTTGAAATAAATTTTCAGTAGATCTTATCCAAGTTTTTAAAGGGTTGTCCACAAAATTGAAGTTTTAGATTCCTCTAAATTTTCATTGTAAAATCTAGCATTGTTTTCCACATATCCATATTTCGTTGCTAAGTTTCTATTTTTCTTCTTCTCTTCTTTATACCCCATCTTATCTCATCTCTAATTTTAGATTGCTTAACATGTTGAGTTTAATATCCCGTTCGGTTTATACTGAAACGCTTTAGAAAGTTAGCTGATAATTTTTTAAGCAGAGTAATTCTCAATACTTTTTAAGGCGCTTACCCCCAAAAATTATAAGTTAAAAACTAACATGAAAAAAACAAATCAATATTATTTATTACTTTTGTTAAAGAGCCCTAAAACAACAGCCAAATATGAGTCGGTTCGATTAAATCGAATACGTCGAAATCGACCTAAGTAGGTACTTGCTTCCAGGCATAATCTTGCAAAATTTATCTCGTAAACAATCCAGGTCAAATGCATTAAAGCTTGTACTGATTTCGTTTCCTTCGAACTTGTGGAATTGTCTATTTATATGCAAACTTCATTCGTTTTTCGAAATCGTTCAATTATAAAGAACGCGCTCTAAGGGAATTTATGGGTATTTTGAGTGTACTTGTTTTACCCGAGAAAACATACGGGTAATAAAAAATAGCCGTTGAAGAACCAATTTCAGTTTTGTTAATATCCGTAATTTTAAGTTTATCCAATATTCGATTGCAAAACTGTTGGCATGGTTTTACATTGGTTTCATATGTTCATAACTTTGTCGATTGTATTATTTTTGTTTTTAACGTACAACTCAAATAACTTTTTTTCCATGAGCATAAAACTTGAAACTTCTTCCAGAAGGTATTTAGATTATTTTCCATTAAATGTTGGCAATGGTCGAAAGATATTGAACGAAACCGAATATCGAAAGTTCTTCCGATATTAACAAATGCTAAAAGCAAAAGAAAATGGCATTTGCTATGTTCATTTAGTACTAGTCAAGTACAAGCTTTCCGCGTCAAAAACATGATAATTAAAATATAACAAATTAAAGGCAGCGGGAACAGTAAAACACCTAATTTAATGATAGTTGTAATGACATTTAATGAAGTTGTTGTTGCCAAGAATTTTCCTGAATATCTATTTAAAACCATCTGCGACTTTTATGGATTAGCTCAAGAATAATACATACAAAAAATTTTTCCATTTATTTATGTCAGTAGTTCATAAGCACGATCATTTGGAGACCTGAGCAAGATATAAGATACTATATAAATGGGTAACTGGAGAGAAAAACTACATAAATAAGATCAGGGGTGTTTGTCATGAAGCTACAAAACGTTCTGTTTTTTTCAAAACCATTAATAAAATAGTTTTTAATTAAATTGGAGCTACAAAAGCTAACTGAAAATTGCCGCATTTTCATGTAGAGAAAAGATTCAGCTTTCTATTTTGTCACATAACGCATAAAAGGTAACTATTTTTGAAGTTGCAGCTGGAATAATAAATGCTGTAAAAAGTAACTGAAATCATAATTTGTGTTTCACCAAAGGAATTTACTTGCAACTATGTGTAATCCAAATAAGAGAAACTCTGAATATTTTATGTAATTCCTAATTCATTTCTTTTGAGTTACGAAACTTTTTTTTAACAGCCAAATTGAAATTTGCGAAATAATTTTTCGTATATAATAAACCGTGGATTATTTTAATTAAAGGATTGTCCATGTAATAAATGAAATATTGTCATTCAAAATGAAAATATTTTACAGGGTGTGTATGCGGATGGACTATTCCTATTCGTATGCAGAAAGGTAGTGTAATCGATTTTACAGAATTGGAAATGAAAACTTTTCGCTTATTGTCTATTTGTCTTAAATAATAGTTGTTAGGCTGCTACTTCATATTGCGAAACTATTTTAAACTAATTTAAAATTTAGATATTTTAAATTTTAAATCAAATGATTTATTTTTTCGAAAATGTTTAATTTAAAATCTAAGAGCTATTTAATATTTAATATAACCCTATGCTTAAATATGTTTAATAAAAGTTTTTTGGTTAAGAAGCTTTATGCACACAAATATTGACAGCTTAGCCAAGGCACAAAAACGTAAAAAAATTAAAGTAATCAATGAAAATTAAATTATAGTATCTGAGAGTTCAGAATTCGTTGGATTCCAGACGTTTGCAGTAAGAGTTACGAATTCGAAAAAAAAAACAAATAAAAAACATATGAAAGTGGAATAATGACACTTCCGGTAAACCTAGAAGTAACCCGGAAAAGCTATTATTTTAAAAAAATAGACCATGTCAAAAAGCCTTCAATTGCAAATTGCTCAACGTAGTGTTACAACATGTGCAGTTTGCATGAATGAACAGAAACATACAGATTTAACTTACTTTTGCAATCTGACTATTTTTGTTAAAATCTAAGTCGTTACTTGAAAAAAATAATATTGCCATTAATTACATGTTCAAAATGTTTCATTTTGCGAATGAATTTGAAATATATGGTTTGTTCACAGTTTGTTTTATAATAAACAATTAAAGGAACAACGCACCTCATACATATTCGTGTAGAAAAGAAATTATTAAAACAGCATATGAAAAATCACAATAAGAATTCAGGTTTAAAATTTATATTGAATAAACGAGGCGCTTATTCAACAGCAAGTGATAGTTAACAATAGACAGGATTAAAACAGGAAATACTCTTGAGCTGGCAAAAATTAGCATACACTATTTGTTATCAGCAGTGATTTTTGGAAAAGTGCGTGCCAGAAATATATGTGGTCAATAATTAATCGATCAATACATATACGCTTTTTGTAATTAAATGGAGATGTTTACTAACAATTATTTGAGATAATGCTTTCAGTCCTATTAAAAGATATACAAATGAAATTACCAATTTACGAAATCAAACGCACTTTATTCATCGTAAACATCCAAGCTTGGATCCTCGTCGCGTCTGTTAGATTGAAAACCGATCGCATTAAAACGGCGAGCTTTGGATTATTGGGAAATGTTTCGGAATTATAACCAGAATATTCAGAGATTTCAGATAAAAACATGCAGCAGTATCGCAAGTGATGTAGGAATTTTAGTATCTTGTTAAAACTTACAATAGTCGTTTCAGATAACTTAACTAAACAGAATGTTCTTAATAATATATTAGTAAGATATCTGCAGGGTGACTGAGGACAAAATGGAAAGAATATACGCATATGTCGAGCAAAATAAGCATTTATTGTGCATTTAATTGCTTCATAGGTACAGATTATCCAACAATGACAAAACGTCGGTTTCACGTAGGTATGATGCGGCCTAATAAATGATTGGTTGTTTGGTCTTTGGGTATTGGAAAACCGCCTTAATGGAGATGGTAATGTGCATAATATTTCCATTTTTTCCGGATTCACCCTATATAAATTCGTTGGAATTATAACTAGGTATAGAGTGCAACACTTTTCCGCTTCATATTATAAATTTAGCATTTGCCTGAAGCTTTTTTTCGTAATTTATGATTCTTGTAATCCATTTGTCAAAACTCCTCTTAAATTTAAAAATAAAACCTTTACGACTGCCGTTTTATGTCAATTTATCTTGTTGTGGGTGAAAACTTAATTTACTGTGTTGGTGGATAAATATGAATTCTACGAAATAGAAAACAAAACGATAATCCGAATCCACAGTGTCCCATCTTATTCTCGTTCCACATTTTATAATTAACTTCAACTGAAGCTAACATTTCTAATTATACTATATATTAGTATACAAATTAAAATTTTGTCTAGAGAAAATGTAGGATAAATCTAAAAAGTTGTAGGACTGCTTCAGAAGTTATCCACCCCTGTATAACTATCCCCTATGTAACTTGTTCTATTATTACTTTTTACCCTTGTGCTACGTATTACAAATTTAATATTAATGAAAATTTATACATCTTTCTGAAAATCTCCACTCAAATTCCTCACTTTTTTAAATGGGACACCTTATATATTTTTAACATTTTCCGGAAGAAAACGTTACATTTTTGGAAATATTATGATCTCATCAATCCTCGACATTCAAGCGTTTTCCAGATTAATTACAATTGGATCGACGAGTGAGAAAATTATTAATGGAAATTACTTCAGAAATTCAACAGTTTTCTGTGAAATACTGGGTAAAAAGTTGAAGAAAAGAAGTGTATTCTGAAGCGAAAAAAATTCTTGATGTACCTACTTCTCTGCATAGACATATTTTTATAAAATTGCATACTTGCTTCTGAATGTTCTTCACAATGGTTTTGTGATTACAATCACCCAAATCAACGTTTTCGAAAAAAGTTTTGAAACATTTTATACCGGTGAGCAGTGGCGTATACAAAAGTGGGTAGAAACAAACAGGAAAGTAGTTAAAAATGAGGAAAATACATTTCAACTAATCGCTACACTTATAGAAGATTCTTATATTGGTTTTAGCTGAACCATTGTTCCCTGTGTAATTCGAACATTTAAGTCTCATCCATATGAAATCTAGTTTCATCAGGAACTATTCGAAGGGGAATTTCAAGCCAGAATTGAGTTTTGCATAAGGGCCCTGGAAATATCTGTAAATAAAATACTCTGTCCCAAAATTTGTTTGTTTTTTTTTACAGATGAATTCATTTTTCATAAAATTGGCGTTGCAAATAATAGTACTCCATTAGCAGTAGAAGTTTCACTGTTTGTGATTTTATTTATTTTGCATTACTGATTAAATTCTGTTAAATATAATGTTTGTTACAAAATAAATATACCTAATTTGGAAGGCGGCGACTTCGCAAAAAATGTAAGTATAATAGTAAATTGAATCGCTATAAAAAGCGACCAATAGTGAAATAAATCCCCACGTCGATCGGATGAAGAACTGCCAACGCATGTAGTCTATCAGAGTTTGGGGTGGATAAAAAAATGTATACAAAAATTATTTTTAGTGTTTCCGCACTGTTCTGCCCTGTTCTGCCTCAATTCATACCCGAACTCGAACAAGAGGTGCAGCAGTGCACTTTGAATGCGATGTTTGAACTTTTTTAAATTTAAAATTTGTAAAAATGTGTGCCTTTTCACGGGCCCATTTTAAAGATATATGTTCTGACCGAAAAGTCTGATTTCCGATAACATAAAACAAATAATTAAAGTGCATTTCGTACCATACTTGAATGTTTTTCTTCGGCGAGTTAAAAAATAATTCGATTATTAGTGACTTAATTTATTAGTCTAGTTGTTCGATGACTGAATTTTCTTATCTTATATAAACTTCATTTAAACAAATTCTTTATGTCACGAATAATTGAATAAAAAAACTCTATTCGTTTTCTCGTGAGAATAAAGGCCTTGTACATTTAATAAAATAGATAATCTAGTAGTAGTCACATAAGAGTGTCCCTTCTTTCTAGTGCAAGGGAACATCGGATAAATTGAAGTTAAATAGTCCCTATACTGGTATGTCTTCTATAGCAAGTTCTAATAATATGTCTCTTCAATTTCGTTCAATTCGATAAATTTACGTGTGAGATTTTTACAAGTTTATTATAAAAGTGACATTAGCAAACACCCTATATTTTTATGAATTTTCATTATTGATGCATTCATCATAAAGAAGTATTCAGTTAGTATTTTAGTTATATAATTATTTTGTAAGAGCAATAAAATAGGGTGGCCCCATTTGGAGAACAAATATTTCAGAGATCACTGGTGAAACAAAAGCTTTGAGCCAAAAGCTTTAGCATCAGTAGAACAACCGATTCTTCTGAAACTGTTGTAGTTCTCAAGTAATATAAATTTAAGTACGTATTAATTAGATTTTTAATGCCGCCAAACAAAGCCAAATCTAAATAATTTTTGGGAAAAACCTTGGTCTTGAGACAAAGTTGCGATATATTAAATATTAATAATTTATATCATTAAGCATGCTCATTCAGGTACAATCTAAACTGATAAAATATCAACGATCCGAGTGTATCAAAAACAATTAATCAATCAAAATCAAATACAACTACAATGAAGTGCAGTGAATTATCCTAATTTTCAAATGTATGTCATAAATTGGATCATTTTTATATCGCTTTTATTGGTTTGATTTTACTTAAAACCTATTAAGCAAAGCAGGATATGGCCCATACTCAGAAAGAAGTGTAAACTTAAAAATTTCTTTCTCGAAAAATAAATAAAAGTAATCTAGCAATTAAAACGTGCAATAAGTACAGAAACGGTTTATTGATTTAAACTTGAACGGAGAAATATTATTCTTGGACGCCCCACGATCGGATTAAATGGAAATTCTTCTCTAAGCCGTTAAAAATAGAACATTAAAGATAAATTTGGAAATGCAATTTAAGACCTGTTCAACCACGCGTGTTCACTGAAAGTCTACTTTTTTAAATAACTAACCGCCAAAGCTGTTTAGGTATTTATATTTCCTCGCCTATAAGGAAATTAATGACTAATAATGTATCAGAGTTGGTTTTCTTACCAAAAATATCACTTTGCACTAATTAAGTTTCGCTTCGTCGTCCGGTCATTTTTGCAACTTTTCTCTTGAAAAGCCGAAGTTCGTGCGCTTTTCGGCAAATTCAGGCCGCAGAGCTGATACGAATAGCAAACGCCGCCAGAACGGTTCAAAATCAACTGAATTTCGGTACGCTCAATTTTCAAGCGGGAATTATCGGGATTCTTTAGAGAAGTTTTCGAGCTAGGCAACTTCAGCGCTGTTTTGGGAGCAACATTTTTTACTGATCCGAAGAGATACTATAAGGATAGAGGTTTATATGAGATAGAGGTTTGATAAGTTTAAGCAGGTTATCAAAGGCTGGAATTGCATATGTGAACTCTACAGTTTTGAGGCTGAGGCGACGATTTAAATCTATACAAGACATCGATAAAAACAGTGTAAATAAGTTATTTATGTTTTAGCGAAAATAAGGACTTTTTAAATATTTTTAGAGAGAGCCCTTAGAGGAGCTTAGAGGTCCCACATCGCTCGGATAATTTTTCTTCCCCCTAACCCCCTCATAAGATTTTACAGTTTTTATTACACAATTTACAATAAATTATGAATTTTAATGAAAATAAATAAATTATCGGAAGCTGAGAGGAACATTATTGTGCCTCTCAATTTCAATCAGGTCATTTTTTTATATTCCGTTTAGCATCTTCAGTGGTTGTAGCTTCACCTTGTACCTATAAGAAGTCTTATTAGTCTTAGAAGATTAAAGTGTTTAGATCTTTGTAACATTGAGTTCTTATTCTGTTATTGATTTATACATTTTTAGCTTCAGATGAAACTATATGTAAAAAAAATTTGCGATGCTGGTCGAAGACTAATAATAAAATCCAAATTAGAGAAATGTTTTAATTGCTGTCTTCTCGAAAAATTTGAGGATTTTCAAAAAATTTGTCAATTAAAAAGTTTCGTATTTTATTATTACTAAGAAACGTGATTTTATTGAAGCTTGATGTACACTTGTAGTATTTTTTATGTGTTTTTTTATATCAAGGATAGTTTCCACATTTTTAGGGGTCACTATTTAATAGCCACAAAAGTTGATTGATTAATATTATATTTTAGTCCATTAACAATGTTTCTTAGGGAGGCATTCGGGATCCATTAACTGTTTTTACATTAACGTACAAAACAAACCATGTAGGAAAAGAAAAAAAGTTCAGTGTTTCAGGTTTCGAATGCTTTGGACTAATTTTACGTTTTTCATGCAAATATTTATGCATGAACTATTCAAGCCTACACCGAAAAATTTCCGCAAAAAAAATATATTAATTCTCACGTAGCATTTACCTACTGCTAGTTAAATAATGCCTTTGGTGCAATTTATGTGTTTTCCATGGATGCAGCTTTTGTGCCGGATATTTTGCCAGGTTGTCTGGCAATTTTTAACATTTACACGTGGCCAATCAGACAACTTCGTTGTCAGTCACTGTAACCGCATTTTAATATAAGAGTTAATTATTGCTAGAATTAGGCTGACAGGTTTCAATTAGAAATTAAAAACAGGTACATCTGCCAAGTAGCCGTCACGATTTCGAATGAATCTTTATTTTCTTTACTAAGTTGTTGTATGTAGTCGTGAATTAACGAGCCAGAAATTACGAAAACAAATGTCTGACACTTTGTTGAAATTTGTTTTTGATCAGCTGCTAACATTATTATTTCTATTTTTATTATAACGAGAATTTATCTTCAGTCTGCTTGTCCCAACCGAAATATGGTAAAATATTGAAACTGACTTTTGCGATTTGTCTTAATGAATAAATATCCAATCAATGCGGTTTTTTGAGCATCTGTACTATTCAAGATGAGAATATGGGAATCACGGTCAAAGTTACTATTATCAAAGTATATATTTATTTTTAGTATACATATTTGAATTGACACACAATTAACTCATAGCACAAAAATGTTTCCAAATTTCCTGTTTACATGAAAAGATCCTTCGATAGCTGGCAAAATATTGAGTAAGTGATTTTGCAAGCAAATTTGAGTGGATTTAAAAAAAATCTTTAATTCACCACATTCAAGTTCAAGGATCAATTTTGCTTAATTTGCCGGATATAAGACGTATGTTCTGAATGTATAAGTCGTATTTAATAAAGTGGAACAAATTGGAACATTATCAAAAATGAGTCGTGAATTATGCGGCTTTAGCTAGGAGTTATTTATATGTTAAATATAAATTCTTGCATAATGTTTTATGTTAAGTGTATTGAATATTTATGACAGCAATTTATTACTGCTAATCTTGCGTATGACAGAATCAATTAATTGCTGTCCAAATTGATACTTAATTTTTTTTTTTGAAAGTAGGATTGTTTGTGAAGACAACCTAGTCCATTCCAATTTGAGAAGCCTTTTTAGAAATTACGTTGCATAAAAGAAAAAAATTATGACGACATATTTACACTAATTATTTTCACATTTTTACTTGCCAAAGCTATGTTTTTAATAACTTATAATTAGATCCCATCGCAGACTCCCATGCCTGACAATACTGTGGACTTTATCCGCCTTTTAGTTAAAAAATATCAATTCAATTAATTGAACTCAAATCGATCAACTAGTTCTATAAAAAATTATGTGGGTTTAGAGATTACTTGAAAAAGCGTTGCTAAAAAGCCGAGTTACACAGGGGTCAACAAAACAAAAATTAGACACGAACCAGACTTTTAGTATCTAGTAATTCTTGAAACCATTTTCCAAATGTGTTCAATTTCTTGAGTAAATTTCTAAGTATAATACAAGATATGCAATCAAAGAACAAGATTCAAGTGCAAGACCCTGTATAGATTCATTTTTGTATTGTGTGACTGACCAACGCATTTTGATTACCATCGTTAGCATAAATTTACCTAATTCTAGAATAAATGCCTGATAATTTATGACATTATTTCATTTTATTATTAATGTGTGGATAATTTATTATCACGTTTTTCGGATTATTACGTTGTTTGAACAAGTGAATCGACTGGTTTGAGCAAATAGTATGGTATATCTATAAAAATATTCTGTATTTAACAAGTTGTACATTTAAATCTTTTAGTGAGCTTGAATTAATCAAGTTAACTTTGAAGTCATGTTTTATAATGTAAACCAAATTTAACATCATTAATAAAATAAGCATTATCCAAAAAGATGATAAGCTTTATTTCGAGGCCATTCCTTGAAAAACCCGAAAAACCCACTAGTTTCAAAATAAGCATTATCCAAAAATTAAATGTATTCAGAAATGAATAGAAACTAAAGACAACTACTCCAGAAGGTAATAGCATTTTCTTATACGATATTAAGAGCATGATTTATTTTCTTAAAAATATTATGCTAAACCTAATTAGTATCTAAAATTATTTAAAAAATCTGCAAAGAAAATAAAAAGTAGAATATTTAAAAAATGAAACATGTTTACTGTTCGTCGAATGAAATATGTTATGAAACTTAACACTTTATATGTCGAGTGTTAAAAAGTAAATAGTTAATAATTTAGAAAAGTGAATAAAGACACTTATGCGAACACTCTGAAGAAATAATACTTTGCGAAGGAGAATAACATCTAATAATTGTGTTGGTTTAATCATTGTTTCGCTTATTAAAAATTACTTTTTTCGCAATTTACTTGCTGCAATATTTTAATACTATTTTATGATTCTTTTAATTATTTTGGTACAATTATTGGTTGATATCGTGCGTGTCCATTCTGAGGACATGTTATTAAATCGAATTTACTTAAGTGAAAAAATAAACTTTACAAAAATCATAGATAATTAGAATGTTAATACAATATTCCATATTTACCTGCAATGTTTATTGGCGGATTTCGCACCGGCTCACTGGTGCGCATTTCACAAACTAATATGATGTTGTCACTTTAATTAATTCACACTATCTGGACATCGGAATAATGGCAATCGCAGCCTTGACCACAGATCTGTGAGATAGAGCGGAAACAATTTGTCTCTCTAATTGGACCACTGGCTGACGTCAAAAGTTTATATTCAAAACCATCCCATTGGTTGAGTTATCGCTTATAACTCAAATTTATAAATTTTGTATTCTTTTCATCAGTTCATTTACCAGCTTACAAAAAATCCCCTGATAATAGTTTTTTGATTGAGTTGTGCATTCCATCTGCAAGATAAATAAGTGGTCGCTCCAATTGAATCTATTTCTATAAACTCCGAGTTCAGCAATAGGATGAATTTTTGGCAATCACAACCTACGCAAAATATAAACCTCGGACTTAAAGAGCATATTCAGAATATAAATTTGATTCAAAATTTGTATTTTTATCAACTGGGAAATTTTAAATGGACGTAGCTAAAATTTTTGAGTCAAATTTGTTGGTTCGAATGTTTTTTAAATAACACTGTAAATTTCATGATAGAAATGTGGTAACTAATGATTGATTTGTGTTTTCACATTTTAATTCCTTAAAATGCTACCACTTTTCACCGAATGTTCACCTTCGTTAGACATTTCTAAGTGGCAACTATACAAGAAAGAGCAAATGCTAAAACCGATGAAAAAATCGGGAGATTCGGATATTCTTACTTACATGCCGTTTTGAAGAGCTCTTAACAAGCAAATTTGTGTACAATTTTTATACAAAAAGTTAGCTCTGGGTATGTACTATTAAAATGGATTTCACGATCACTCAAAAACTTTGAACTTTACCAGAGATAAGAATTTTCCCAAAGTTTTACAACCTCTTTGTAGTCGGAGCCCTTCCCAAATCGTCAATCCTCTTTTTTGGAATCACAATTAGTACACACACAAATCACATTAAGTATCAAAGTAAACTTTATTTGAAATTAAACATTTGTTTGTACAGATGTACATGAAGGAAATTTGAAAAATTAAAGTGTTGAAAATATTATAATTTTTTTAAGGTTTAAACCTTCAGCAGCTTTTTCTGATAAGGAAGCGAAATCACGTCAAAAAAGGGGGTTGACTTACTGTAATTGTATAGAAAATTCTATCGGGCGGATGCATACCGTTCCTTATGAAGAATGTAATTGAGTGGTAATTTTTACAAAGTTTTTTTCACTGAATTTCCGTGCACAACATAAAAGCGTTGTTGCGCAAAAAAATAATGAAGGAAGGAGTCAAACCAGCACATTTTTTTGTATCTAAATTACCAGTAACATCAGACAACTTTTTTACGTATACAGGACTAATGGTTTTGGATTCTGCCCAGCATTCTGTTCCGGTATTAAATGGAATAGAGAACAACTTTTCAAGTAACCTTTTTACTGCGCGACAAAAAAAATTAATGTACCTAATTTTGCAGGTTCTCCTTTTGTTCCTGCTTCGCTGCTTTATAAGTTCGATCAGTCTTCCCTACTACAGCTGCAAACTATTTTGGCTTTATTTTCGCATACTTATTTCTCCTCATCAAATCAATGTTGTTGTTTTTTTCGTAGCAGTTATTATACTGCTCTTTATTTTCAATATCAATAGAAAACATCCAACTAGGCTTGGAATTAAAAAACGACATGATTGATCTCATGCTATAATTTCAGCAAAATCTGAGAATTCCGAAATAAGTGTTTACAAATCTTTATCTGGTTTATTTACGAATTGACTGTAAATAACCCTGTCTACTTGTTCTGGTCAGCGATTTTCCAATTCTTCTTTACCCTTTAAAATCTCGATTTAAACGACCGGAAAAATAAGTCAGAGGGAGACAATTAGTAACAAAATGCTTAAAGGGGAGAGTAAATGAGTCATGAGGGAAACATTAATTTCGTCTATATACACGCAGAATTGACGATTAACATTTCTTCAGCTAGGGTGCGATTTCGTGCAAAGGTTCCCCTTTGTTTCGAAAATTAACCCAAGTTGTATTTTTACACAGCACCTAATATTACGATATGTTTGCATTGATGGGAAAAATAATGAATTATTGGGCATCATATAGGGGCAAATCCATTTATTTACGAATACTATATTTTCTCATCATTTATACACTGAAAATGTTGAGAATGTTATTAATTGGAATTTTCTCTCACAGCTTGATCCTAAGTGTGTCCCAGGATACCCTCTAGGTGATAGTTCTTGAATACTTTTTGATAAATAATTCGTTCTTATTGCGAAATAAGAGCACTATTTATAAATCTGTAATAAAAGACGTAAGGAAATTCTGTTTTTTTAAGAGAAAAATTTTTGAGGGGAAATACCCAACAAGCAGTTTGTGAAAAAACTATCGATCTAAATATACCTAAGGAGCAGATTGCAGATCAAATCAACTTCATGCTTACTTATGTCTCATATAGTTGACAATAAATGTACCTATGTTGTTTCCTATCCGAACGAGTATAAAAGCTATAAAGCTGCTTTGTAACGTTTTGTCTGTCTAGCAGCTGACTGTGTCTAAGCTGTTCGAACCGTGTTCACAAAAGAGCCCTTCGGTTTAGCTTTTCCCACCCTTGCAAGGGGTCACCCTTTCTCGTCTAGGATAGACGAAAAAATCGTACACCCCGAATCTTTTATCTATGACCCATGGGATTATTTCGCTGAGAATCCTTAGCGGGCTTGTATTACTAATGCACCCACCACCAAGTGATTGTAAAAACGCTTTCTTTTATGCACGTTATTGTCGTAGATCTGCCTCTAAACGTAATAATACGTTTTTTCATGTATTTTAATTCATCCACAAAAAAATATTGCTGTTTATACCTTCCTTCTTTGTGTTTCCCAACTACATAGGACAGATCGAAACAGGCATTTAGAAAATGGTCCGACAAGATATAGTCTAAGAGAATTGGGTCAAATTATATTTCTAAGTTTTCTAAGCGTAATAGAACAGTCACGGCGGGCATTTTAACAAGCCGTCAGTATCAGATATTTTAATTTAAATTTTAATAATATTGCTTTAAGTAATAATATGTATATTTTGAAACGATAAGATTTTTCTCAAAAGTATCTACACGAAGCCCAAAAAACACAATATAATGTTGCAAACATAGAGTTTATATATCTGGATATTCAACAAAGAAAATCTGGTGTTTTAAACAGT
>NW_026018916.1:9805418-9858357 GCF_020466585.1 Dendroctonus ponderosae | reverse complement strand
TGGTTACAATAATTTTTGGATCTTAAATCGCTGCTTGATTTTAGGGGAAATGTTTCTGGTGAAAAAGTTCATAAAACAGTAGAGCTACGGCCTTGTTAAAGGTAAATGATATTTTTAGAAAGACGATATGAATTTAGATTAGAAGAACCTTGAAGAACATTTAATAAATTTAATAAAAACATCAAAAACGCATTTTTATCGCAAATGAATATATTCAGTGATTTCACCCAGATCGGGATGAAAGGCAAACGATGCGACTAATCTACATATAAATGTTAGATATAAATCTGCGCTCTTTTTCAGTGCTGGTATGGAGAGAGCCTTAGCGATAACAGTCAGATAAATGGAGATAGAGCTTTATATCTGTTAGTTTAATTTAAAGATGATGGGACATGATCGTTTCTCTTTTTTAGTAAAAAATTAATCATTTTAAAACATAACTTTACAATGATCATGATTTTTTCATAATTTGGACAATACTAATTAGCTCCATTGCTTTTTTATGTATTTTATAAAGAAATAAACTGCGATGTTTGAATTATCCTTACAAAATTTAAATAGAAAAAAATCATTCAGTGATTTAAATCGATGTTTTTGTTAAGTGGCGGGTTCGATGACTACTAATAGCGAAGTTATAAACTAAACAGACATTTTTAATTTGACCCCATGAGAACTATATAATCTGTTCTAAATTGAACAATAAGTAGTCTTTGTGATTTAAATATAACAAAAAATTAAGTAAAACAGAAACTAGAAATGATATAGGAATCAAAATATAAGAGTTGTAGGACACGTATCCAAAAACTACTTGCTTCTGCGGAGGAATAGAATTCGTTGAAAGAAAGATCTTTGAATAATGTTCTTTGCAACGGTTTTTGCTGAATTTATTAATTAATTTGGAACGAAATTTTTTTTAGGGTTTATAGTTGCACATTTTAGTCAGGGGTGTAAAGTAAAAAAATATTCCTTCGTAATTACTACCCTAACATTTTAGTTCAAAATATTTCCTAATTTCGCCAACATCCTAACGTTTTTCATTACCCACTAATTTAAAAACAATTTCTCCATTTTGAATTTGCCTTCACTGTGCAAAAAATTATTTTTCAATGCAAACGCTCAATTTTCGGCATTTCAAAGAACATTTTCTGCCTGGTCTGAGCTTAGCTTCGTAATTGTACGCCGCCGCTTATAGTAAGACTTGAAAATTAACCGCAATCGTTTGAAATAATCTGCATATTTGTGCAACGCCAACGAGGGTCGGGTGGAAAATTAGCTGTTGCAATCGCATTATATAACTTATGCATGACCGAAAAATAAGCATGACTCTTTGACGAGGTTAATACTACATTGTACTCAATATATTTTGAGCTGTCGATTCTAAACCGACTTTTATAACATTTCTGACATAAAACGAAATTAAAACTGCAAATTGGGTACTAGGCTTAATAAAACTTCATTTCAAACAGTCAATACAATGTATTTCTAAGATTTGCTATTTCCAGTTTGCCTGATAAACAATAACGATCTGTGTAAACCTGATTAAATCCCCAAAAGTAAAACAATAGAATGCCGTTTACACCAGGCAATTGATGATAATAATAGTGTTGGTCCCGCCCCTATTCGGCCCCTTCCTCTTCCTCGTCGAGGATCTTCTTAAAACTGAAGGGCTCAAAAGGATACCCTTGCCCAGCATAAAACTTCGACATGAATTCAACCCAATGCAGACGAAGAGTGTGCAAGAACGCAGACAACCCTTCCATCAGCACCAAAATTGCTAAAGTGAACAGCGCCCATACTGCAAAGAATACGTAAATGTATACAACTCCTATGTATCCTTCCACAGTCAAGCCCATTTGGAAGACCATGTTCCATAATACTTCGGAGAGTTCTAAAAACGGAAGTATCGTCTAAAACTTAACATTAACACTTCGAAACGATTTACTTACGCGCATGGGCAAGCGATAGAGCCCATAATCGAAGGTATGAAGCGGTGTGGGAAATGGTACTGAGCACATACTCAATGGTATGAATAGCTTGGTGCACCCAAATCTCCGACATTGGTTCCTCCTCCTCTTCCTCTTCTTCGTGTTTAATCGTTTGACCTGCCTCTAAGGTTGCACCGGAACCGTTTGTCGAGACTTCAGTCATTTCCAAGTTTGGGATAACATCTCCGTTACTTCGTACCTGCACATTTTACCATTTAATTGATTTTCTATGACAACTTGCAAATCGAGTTATCCAAACCGATATAATGACTATTCGTTTCAGTTTCCTAGATGCAATTTTTTTGTTTTTAAGAGCTGTTAATTAAGGCGCAATCCGAGTTGAGATTCGGGTCGCGTTTTTAATCGATAAAATGCAAAACTATTCGCAAATAAAACATTTAATATACACGAAGAGTTGGTAGGAATTTTTCACTATGCAGCGAGATTTTATAAGTAAAGTGAAGATATAGACAGGGTTTCCCAAAAATATGGGCATCTTCTAAGGCCATTTCTACAGATCTCCTATTAAAATACTTTTCGTAGTAGTAGTAGTAATAGTACAGATATTGTCTCTGTGCGATAATGAGTTATGACTCATCGCGTCTCACTGCGTCGCACTTTGAATGACGCTTTTATTTTAACCTCTTTGTCGAACCTGTATGTTAACGCATAAAAAATTAAATTTCTTGCAAAATTTATTAAGTTGCAACGTGAAATTTGCGCTTGAAAACATGGCCATGCGAACAGACACTTTCTACAACAATGTCAACTATAAACAAACTGGAACCAATGAATCATGAAAAGGGCGAACAAGAAAATTATTATATCATCATGCTTATTCTGTAATTCGGTGTCTTTTTTTAAGGTGTGAAAACATATTCAGTTTTCTACCGATCTTGGACGAAATCGGTCGATATTCATTTGTGTCGGGTGAATCGCGATCTTCGATGGGAAATATTGCGGGCCTTTGCAAGTGCGGTAGTTTGTTCTACCTATTGCAGTTTTCCATTCGAAGTGGATTTTCATTGTGTAGAGTAATGAACTTTTAGGAGATTAATGGGCAAAAAAAGGCAGGATGGGGAACCAACTTGCAGTAAGCTGGTAAGAATGATCTCTTATTTATAAATCTTTGAGCTTGAACTGAGTTTAGTTTTCCGGCAAGTTTTATGGATTCTCTATATTTATATTTACTTTGTTAATTTCAAATCAGGTTGGCTTTGGACAGATTTTCTGCTGTACTAAACACATTTTCTTCTTTCTTTCCAGGCACTACGCAGCTTGCGGTAAGTTTAGCATTACTTTGCCCATGGTTGAGATGTAGATGTCGCACTATTCTCATATTCATCAACTGAGTCGTAGGGTGGATATGGTATCGATTTGGCATTGTTTCTGTCGTAGTTAATTTTTAAACTTTGGGAATATTTTGAGCGACTTTATATTTTCACATCCAGCTCCTCTGGAGCTTTTCTCTAATGAACCGCGTAATTAAAGAAGCATCCGCTTACTGGTAGTGTGGATTTAGTTCCCATTAAACCATTGATTCCAAGTTTTAGTTTGGCTTATTTTTTTTTAATTGCGCAATCGACACGATCCCCCTTTTTTCGACACTACTCAAGAACCATTTGAGCCACATAGTTCGTTTTTATATCATTCTATAGAGAATTGAAAACTCGGTTCGGG
Organism: Dendroctonus ponderosae; assembly: GCF_020466585.1. Lineage (NCBI taxonomy): Eukaryota > Metazoa > Arthropoda > Insecta > Coleoptera > Curculionidae > Dendroctonus > Dendroctonus ponderosae. Next base: position 9,854,692 of record NW_026018916.1, on the reverse strand, counting down.
TATAACAACGTGCGGGAATAAATTATGGCAGTTTTGTCACAAAGTCGCACAAAATTTGAATATCAGACACTTAGGTACAAGTTTACGCCAAAATTTCATTAAGAAAGCTTCTTCTACATAATGTTAATTTGTCAAGTTTATACTGGCTTTATTTTGGAAGTTAGCATTTTGTATTGAACAGTCGGCTGTTTCGTAAAACTGTTTATTTTGACATCAACATTTACGAAGCGCGCGAAATTCAGGATTTTAATGAATTTTTGAAAGTTTGAAGAAATGTTGACGACTTTTAGAGCGCACTCTTCTTTACTGAACGCACAACTCTGAACTTGTAGATGTATGATTAAGTAACGAGAAAACTATTTTTTAGTAGATTCAAGCCTAAACTACAAAAATCGTCTTCCAGAAAACGTCATCAAATTTGCCGAAATTGTAAAATTAAAATTATGAGGCGCTTCAATGCTCTTTAATCATGTCTAAAGCAATGAGATGATTCTGTAAATATGGCTGTTGTGCCAACAATGAACTGATTTTTTCACTAATACGGGCGAACTGTATAACACATTTAAAAGTGTGTAAAATGTTCCTCCGGAATACTAAAGCTGATTGTTAATCAACCTGTGCAGCTTACAATTGATGTCAACTTCTATGAATGGATAACAAATAAACCTTATGAAGTGATAATAATTTGATATTGCAAATAAATCCCGTTCGATGATGTTAGTACAAACATGTAAACTCGTAAAACGTATACTTACATGTGCAATTTCTTTTTTTGCGCCCTTTCGAGTACAAATGATATAGATTGGTTTTCCTAAGAGCATCCAGGGTATGCAAATCAGAGCTCCTAGGATCAAAATGTATTGAACTAAAGGTTGAGAATCAAACATGTAAGTATCGCAATCGGAAGTCGCAGATGTGGTACCACTGAATAACATCATATTAATGAAGTATATCAGTACCGACGGAGCACATGATGATCCACGCTTCGTATCTAAAGATTTAAAATAAAAACAGTCAAGAAAACAAATTTCCTGCTCGAAACTCTAAAATTACCTATTCCGTCCAATGAGCCGTCATACTTTATCCATTTTATAAAGATCATCACAACCATCCACAAGAACAAGAAACAGAGCAGCAGAATTTGAGGCAGAAACTCAAGTAGTAAACTGGCACGCTTACGGAAATGCCTGAAATGTTTACGATATGCAGTTGATTTATGTTCATGAGTTAAGTGGAATTGTTAATACTCACACAAAGTTGAAGGTGCTAACGGTCACGCCAAAGATCATATGAACGACGGCAATGACAATGGATAATTTCATTTTATAAGAGTTCAAGAAGATGATCTTGTTTTTTGATACCTAGACAAAAAATTGCTGTGTTGCATCATCTCAATCAAGAAACTAATTTGATTAAATTACCTGCCATACGGGATCTAAACCAATAAAATATGGACTCCCCTGGTAGTTTTCGCGCGGATTGAGCTGCAGTTCAACAGTACTATCACTAGAAGTATGCACTGTGAAATTTGGTGGTAAAGTGGTTGCATTGACCCTCCAGGAAGTGCCGAATATATTTATCGATTTTGAGAAAATATCGTTGTAGACTAGCCTAAAATACAAAAAAATACAGTACATAAACCCATATGATCTACCTATACATGTATCAGTTGCTTTTTGTATCGGCACATTTGACTTACCCTGTGTAACATGAGAAAAGCCCCATCAACAGTATAATATACCGGCCGCCAAAAAATATGTTGAAAATTTCACTTTTGCCTTTTTGAGCAGCAATTTTCTTCTCTGCTAAGATGAGCCACAAACCAAAAGCTGCCATGATGATGGCATGACCACTGTCTCCGAACATGACCGCAAACAAGAAAGGAAATGTTATGATGGTGTAAAGAGCTGGAAACGCAGTGGAATCACGTTAAAATTTCTAGAAATTATAGAATTACAAACCTGGATTGCATTCGCGGTAACTGGCCATTCCATAGACGTCGATCAAGTTCTGGAACCCTCTAGTGAATTTGTTGGTTCTGTTAAAGGTCGGTGGCATTTCACTAGTGTCGATAATGTTGAGAAAAGATGGAATGGAGCTTCCACTGGCAGTCTAAAACAACAAGACCTCTTATTCTGGAACACGTTTGCGTAATTTGAACCTACAGAGCCATCACCCAAGGCTTTTTGGACGGTTGATATGTCATTAGAAGGCACCCAGCATTCTCCAATAAGGCACTTCTTGGTCACGTCCATATTAAACAAATTTAATGTATGATAGATTGCTTTCATTTTGCACACCATGACGCTCCAATTCTGAAGCTCTTTGGCTACGCCCATCTGAAACAATATAAAAAAATTTACTTTTGCTCTGTTTTTGTTTAATTCAAGATGATTTGCAGTGAAAATATATTATATAATGCTTTCGAGAAAGAAGATGTAGAACACATCAAGGTAGACATTTTTGCCTTACTTGGAAAAAATGATTTGTTATGCTATACATACTACAGTTAACATTGACTTACCAATACTCTTTGTCGGTGATCCTCAGTTTGATTGAGCACCATTTGCAAATCCTCCAATCGAGTTTTCACTTCTTGAAGCATATCCACTCTTTCTTTATGCGTACTTGGGCACGGGTAGAGAGATGCGTGAAACCCAACACAGACTTTCTTAATTCTCGACTTGAGTTGTTCTCCTTGGAAGAATGCAACAAACACGGTTTTAAAATGTTCATTTCCCTGAAAAAAATCAGCAAAGAGCTGAGCATGTAGTTAAAAATCGTTTGTCGATAAACTCACTGTTTGCGGATCTTCAAGTGGCTTTTCGATTGCGGCCCTTCTGAGGAAAACATTTCCTCTGGAAATTCTCCATAGCATTCTCTCAAAACCGGGCACTCTTTCCCTGTTGATAACTCCAGCAACGAAACCCAGATGTCCTCTAATAGAGGCATTATGGTCGTCGGTGATAAGGGCCTAAATATATTTTAATTTAATGAAATTACATTAAATTTGCAAAAATGAGTGCAAAATAATATAAAATAATAACAATAATTTTTAGAGAACAATAGAAAATTAAATACTGGTTCATTAAGTTGTTTAAAAAAATATTCCTCTGTACAGATACAGGAACAAACATTGATACGAAAATTCATGTATTTTACCTTGTGAGCTGATTCGTATCCATTTGCTTCATCTTGATCGCTGAAGAACTGCTGTGTTTTCTCCAGAACGTGTCTTAATTCAGTAAGCTCCAAGTAATTGGATTTTAAATTCACGGAATTTTCGGTCATTTCCTTAATTTCTCCTTCGGTTTTTTCAACTTTAGCCTGAAAAATAACATAATTATTATTGTCATGTTTACTGATTATTGCGTTATGTTTATAAATTTTGATGAATTGAAATATTTCCTGAACAGTTGCATTCTTCGAAATGCTGTGAAGCTTAAGCGAATACAAATTCAACAAGCTGTAACTGCAGGAAGTGCAGCCTGATTAAGCTATAAACAAGTCGATTGTTTCGCGATAATATGATCCATAGTATCCGCTTCCATTTGTCTCGTTTGCTATGAAATTTCAATGTTATTGAAAGATAAAATATCAAGAAGTAAAATCATCATCTCATTCTGACTGGCTGGCATTGAGCTGCAAAACAATGCTTGTTTCATACGGATAATAAAATTGATAATGAAATTAATATTCGGCAGGAATGGAAGTTATTAGACCCAAAGGTATGAAACAACCAGCTTATTCATTAGCTGCACAAGATGTTTTCGAAAACAGAGAATGAGTCTTGAATTAGTAATGAGAATCATATATCTACTATTTAAATATGACTACTTTAGTTGCTAAATTAATGAAAGTGAAAATAATCTTTCAATCTATTATTAAACCATAAACAAATTTTTAGAGCTTAAAATCTACTAAAGACGCCCTTAAAATACTTTACTTGATCAGAAAATAGCATGTATACTTTCTTCAACTAACCCATGACATTGCAAACGCCACACCGTTTTGAAAATCTTTACGCTTTCCAGTTATCTGGCTTATTTTAGCCGAGTTAATACAATTGCTTCTTAATCTGTATTTAATTTAACGGGATTAAGTATAAGTGTGGCAACGATTATAAATGTCGAAACCACGCTTTTTGGTTCATTGGCATGTGATTTTTCTAAAGTATTATCAGAACGTTCTCAGACCTGTGTAATAAATTAACAGTATAATGTTCGGCAGCTTAACTTTTTCTCATATCTGATCGCATATTTATCGCATCAAATTAAAACTGCGACAAATAAATACGAAAGTTAGTTCCACTCACCTCCAAGTCAATGCTTTCTCTCGGATTGGGGGCTTTGGGAAAATCGACAACATCAGGAATCCTCACATTGTCTTTCCTGACTTCAGACTCAATGAATCGTAACTTCCTTTCCAATTCATCGCATCTCCTCACCTCACTGACGAATTTCCTTTGGAACATGTTAACATCTTTGTTCAACTGAAAAGAAGATCGAAATCCATATTTCAGTCCATTATTGATATTTAAATTGCCCTCTAACTTACATCCCGAAACTGTACACATCCAACTTCACCGATCTCGGATATGGCAGAATACCCAGCCTCTGGTTGGATGAATAGCTGGGCCAGAGCCATTTGCTCGCTGCGGAACATTGCCCCCATTTTGGCAAATTAAATGAGAAAACCTGAAAACAAAAAAAATATATAAAATAATGTGGGCTTATTTGAAGCAGGTGGCCATTGCAAGAAAATGGTGTAAAAGAGAACTAGATTTCAAGGGTCAGTTTTTTATCTTCCATAATTTTCTTCAGGTATCTCGCACACGTTTTCAAATAATTTATAGCACTGTTAGCTATGAACTATAACATTACATTTAGAAAATATATAACTTTTGAAATAATTATTTTATTTTTTCTATTATTTTCCATAGAATTGCAACATATGTTATACTTTGATTGCTGAATAATTATTAATATAATGTAGAATTAAGGGTTTTACGGATATAGGCACTTTATCTTATTTATTTAAGTAACACTTCGGGTGCAGTTAAGTCTAGTTGTCGTATTCGTTCTAATGATACCAAAATACTGTTAAGCTTTTGCTTGGTATCTCCGATTCCAAATATCGTTTCGTTTTGCATGAAAGCATTTTTCGTGAAAATACTTCATATTAGTCGCTTTTTTGTCGGGTGTGTACGTTGCTTGTTCTACATCTTGAACATTATTTTCTGGCATCTTTATCACCAAAGTCTGAACTCTCAACAAAATCTAAGTTTCTCAGTCTTGGATTTACTTAAATTGCCTCAAAAATTTGTCTACAATCATTTGGTCACTTATGCCGACTATCCTTATAAAAAAAGCATGATTTAACTATAAAGGAAGCCACAGCAGAAACGAGCATTAAGTAATTAGATGTTTGATCAAGAGTCATAAAAATTCAGTCTAGAGATACTCTACAGTCAATCTTAGTCAGTCTTAAGATATACGAGTCATAAATTAATGTTCGGTTACAACTAAAATATATTGTTTGTATTAATTGGGAAATAATTTTTTTTAAGCAAACTTTCAAATTAATCAATATAATTCTACTGTTCAAATTGAGTCATTATTTTCACGTGATCCACTGGTTACATGAACAAAAAAATCATTAAGGTGTATTTTCTCATGTTCGAAAACTCTTTACACATAAAAAACATTTTTTACATTTCTTGTAGCGCGATTTTCTAGTGGCTTTTGGTGAGCGCTTCTGTAATTTAATTTTGCAGCGTTATTTCTGGAATTCATTTTCTGCAATCGGCCGATTATTCTTTTGCACAATGAAAGTCTACTTTTGATGCTTTTGAGTTTCCTGTAATTTTTAAAGTAGTGATTTTTCCCAGCTTGTTTCTTTTTAAAACTAATTGTAACTTTCTTGTCCGTCATTACAGTTCGAGTTGGGGTTTCCAATACAGTTTTATTTCAGATGGATTGAAAATTTTCGAATGTTTCCTTCAGCTACCATTGATCGATGGAATTTTATCCCTTTTATTATGTGGGTGTTTTCTAGTAAGTCCTGTTTCACAGGGCGATTTCTCAGGTAATTTTTATATAAAAAGTCAATCTGCGATGGGTCCACTAGGCCTTACTTATCGAGCTACAGGGCCTTAAAAGATTAATTTTCATTTTGGTTCTTCCTAAGTAATGTTTGCAATAATTTCGATACTTGAACGAAACATGATGCTTGTCGGTTTTGTAACTTAAATTTTTCTTTAACTTTAACTTTGTGATTGCATGTTGAGGGCGTTGTCTACAAGCCTTTTTCTCTTTGGAAGAGTCATAACTTTTTGGTGCATGTTTGTATAGCCAGAAAATCAATTCCACCAGCATTTGTACGTAAAAAAGGTATCTTATCAAAAGTCGCTACGAACAACCGTTTTCTAGGTGGAACGAAAAAGTGGAACTATTTTGTAATATAACTTTTTTAATTGTCATAAAACTTTTAAAGCCTTCATAAAAAAATAACAAAAAATCGCAATGATGATGATGGTAGAAATAGTCATGATAAATAATGATTTAGTTTATTAAAAAAATAATTATTAGCTTTGGTAAACTAAAAATAATATATTCTAAAAACAAAACATGGGTCTAACTGGGGTCAACTAACATGGGTCATAGTAACTAGTTAAAGGAAAAACCCTGATAATAAAATCGATTGGTTTAAATAAAATACATACACGTTTTGCATGCGAAAATGTTTAAAAAGCTAATTTTCATTTACAAAAGAATTAACGTTTAAAAATATTTTTTTTTACATATGTTTTTTACTAAGTCTATTTCTTCGCTCGTTAACGATAGCCGCTCCCTTTGAAAAATATATTTTTTTTTTTCGAAAAAAATATGAACTAGTGCGAACCACTTTTTCGGGTTTATAAAGGGGTTCCAAAAACAACCGGTTAAATTGGCAAAGTGTATGAACTGGATAGATGGCTCTGTGTTGGTGCGAACCACTTATTCGGGTTATAAGACGGTTCCAAAAACAACCGGTTAAATCGGCAAAGTGTAACTGCGGCTTCAGGTTGCAGGTCTGGAACACTGTTATTTTAGCGGTTACGTTAAATACTGACCATCCCTAGCGTGAGTTGTTCCCTTTTTGCAAACCCCCGTTGCTGCAGGACTGCATCTGTTATTTTCAATGCAGAAGTTTACACATTCTTTCTTTGCTAATTAGCTACATACAGAATATTAGATATTGCTTTTTTTGTGTAACATTTTGAATCAATAAAACATGTTAATGTAGCAATATTCCTTAAACAACAGTTATATAACAATGCATTGCTATCCGAGATGAAGAATGTTAAAGGTGATTGAAATAATGGATAATTATGCTAAAGTACGTTAACGCAAGCATTAACAAATTCATTTATTAACAAGGCCTAATAAAAAGTGCTGTAAAATTGATTTTTTAATCTAAATTACCCGTTTGAATGATATTGTGCTCACCTTGAGGCCGTTACCGCACATGATTTGAATTCTGTCCTATGATTTGATAAATAACGCTAACTGATCATGTGATAAGTTAGGTATCTGAATTTTCCATCGTGATTTTTAATGCGGGCGCTTAAATTGGATTATAACCGTCAGGGCAAAGTAACGGAAAATATAACCAAAACTGATTTAATTGCTTTTCAGTTTTTTAGTTTCCCAACAATTCAAATAATTCCCATGGTCATAGTTCTGAATCGAAACACCAAATTATTCGGCAATTGAAAAATCTAAACGAGGTTGAAATTTAAAAAGCAGTAATTAGACGGAAGAGTCACGAGTACTTGTAATTACGATGTACTCTGCTAATTAAGTTTATGCACGAAACTAATATTAAATTGTCCATTAGCAAATTAAATCTATTTAAAAGGATTAGGGAGTATCTAAAAAAAATATGTACAGACATTTGCTTTATAGCCAAGTTTGATTAATTTGAATCATAACGTTTTGGTGCGTATAAACGTTAGGATTTTAATACAGTTAAATTGTTAATACTTAATGCTCATAATTAAATCTTTACTTTAAAAGAAGTGGATTTTTTCCAGAAAATAACATACATTTATAATGAACAGGAATTTGCATAAACCACAAATTATAAAACAAATAAATTTCAAATTATTTCAGCCTTAAACTAATCATGTGACATCAGAATTTACAATAAGTCATAATGCGCTAAAAAAATTGTAAGTCTGGCAAACATTGAGAAAATCAGTTCATTACAGCAATGCACTAAATAATTAAATATATAAAAAATATCATACCTCCTTTTATATCAGGGTTGTCCAACTTCAATTTACCACACCTTCAACTTAAACAGTCCGGACGCTTCTACCTCTTTAACTGGCGCTAATTGCAACAATACGATCATCACATGATAACATACGAGGTTTGTGTGCTTAGTATACGACATAAGACGAATAATTGCACGACTATTTTAAAGAGATTACAGATAACAGACACAGGCAACTGTTTTCAGCTTTCATTATGTTAAACTTATTCTATCATTATTATATTTTAGGATTTAACATTGTTCAGATTAAGTTGTAAGCGCTCATCTTCCATGTTTGTTATAATTTCACATTTACTCAAAGTTAGAAATGTTTCATCTTTAATATTTGGAATGACAATTTAGGGAAGCCACTCAATTAAACATAGAGTAGTTTACCTGTTTTATTCCTTAAAATTTAAGCTAATCGCATTCTAGCTTACCTATGGCGAACAGTGAATGATAAGGAAATGTTGAGAATATTGGCTGAACTTGTGAGAATTAAGAAGAAACCAAGGTTCGGATATATTTTTGTTGTGCATTCCTCGGTTTAATTTTTCGACAATTTTCTACACACATGCAGGATACGCATACATTTGTGTACTACGCACGCTTTGATTTACTTCTTGCAAAGTTTCATCAGGTCCAATATCGCGTTACAAAGTAAGTGATTGGTAACATATTTTCTACAACAGAACAACAACGTTTCGTCGTCACGTCGTCTTCCCAATATGTATAACAATCTTGTTTTATATCTTTGACAAAACTTTTGAGATTCAAATACGATCCTTTGTGATAATTTTCGATTTAACACTGTTTTTCTTCTAGTACCTAAATATTTGCATCTTTGACGACTTATTTTATTTCCCCGTTTCTAAATTCAGGGCCCGATTTGTGATTCCGTATTTTCCTTTTCTTGCAATATTGACATAAACGTAGGAGTGGCGTTCAAATTCAGAAATACAGATAGACATTAATAAATATTAAATTAAATTAATTACATAAATTTAATTATATTATATAGACGAAATGAAAGCTAATATTCAATGAACATGCAATAAAGATCTTCAGAGCCACAGGAAAATGGGACAAAAAGAGTAAAGACAATTTTAATTGTATAGGTAATACATGTGTTCCAGCAAAACATGCATAACAAACATTAAACAGATGTGTTGTTAAAACAAAATTTTATATGGTAAATACGTAATTTTGAAACTTTGCCTGTCTCATGATAAATTTTAAAACCGAAATGCAATGATGAATTTATGACTGGAACAAATGATGACATAAAATATATAACTGCAACACAGTTAATTTCATTGTTTTATAAGAATTATTTAAGAAAACGCACGTTCCTATTTTGAGTTAAATATTACTGATTGAAATACAAATGATTATAAGATAATAATCGATAATTATTCACTCCACGTACCTGTGCTCACACATAAATCGTCACTAGAACTAACTAGTAACAATTTATTCGAAATCCGACAGAATTAGGAAAGATTAGCGTCAATCGCGGGATTACATTGTCTATCCCGTCTAATCTTTATTAACATTAATAAACGGAGTTCTTACAAATCTGCGGATTTATAATTATTAAAGGGTCGATCGACTAAACATCGAAATCGATGTTTAGTTTTGTCCGTTGAACAATATCAAATTCTTACCATACATTGCAAACCTGCCATATGCACTGCTAATGAAACTCGATTCCAATAGCTTATTCAGTGCAGATTTGCATTTTTATAAAATGTGATAGGTATTAGTTCAGTAACTGAAAAATATTTACAAGTCGTATGGAATTTGCAGCCTTTTCACAGTTCTAAATTACATTGAAATTTACTTATAATTCTCCAGAATAACTACGAGTGAAAAGTGTATAGCACTTTTTTATATAAATTACGCGATTATTTTAAAAGAATAGTATCGGGAAAATATTTTTTGATTAAAAGTTTGTTGATGACCGTGAAGCTAATTGGTAATAAATGTTTGTTGAGGTGATTGGTTGATATAAAATAACAATAGATCAACAGTCGTTTTTTCGTATAGCTTAAATATTGGTCCAAAAAAACTAGTGTTTTTTTGCCGCTGTCTATTCGGTCAATAGACAAAGATTATGTGAGAATAATGCTTGCTTTATATTTGAAATTTGTCCCAATCATGTTAAGTGTCTTAATGTATAATTTCTTTAAGCCGCCGAGGTCTGGCGATAACACGATTGCTTGAGCCGCAGTATTGTGATGGCCCATTGTTCTACTGTAGGCCTGGGTAACACTGTGTTGAGTTGAAGCGCTATTTAATTGTTGCCGCTCTCTGAGTTACGGAATTATAACTCATCGGTTAATGAGTTATAATTCGTTTATTAAAATAATTAATTTATTAAAACTTTTAGGAAAACCCGGTTTTTCTGTTTAGAGACAGTGTTGTTTAGAAATATTGACCTAAAAGTGAAAAAACCCAGAAATAATTAGCAAAAATTAATTTTTGCAAAGCGGTTAAGGAAGTGAGTGTTCTAATAAAATGTATTTTATAATTTTTTACAGAAAATTATCAGAAGATTTTATTATTATTACAGAAGATTATATTACAGAAGATTATCAGTATTTTAAGTAAAGTTAAAAAATAATGCGATTTTTGCGAAGAAAGAATTGCCTAACAGAAACTTTGTTAAAACTGGAATTACTTGAAAATTTAAAGGAACTCTGATTCTTCAGAGCATTGAGTGCCATGAATTTTTCAAGTAACTTTTTGTAAACTTTTGCTCTCTGGTCGTTTTTTTTTCCAGATAATCCTAATTACTTTCCATAAAAAACTGAATAAAATTGTGAAACTTTTTGTGCCAAATTCGAAGCCCAATTTTTGGCTGAAAAGATCACATTATTGTCAGAAAATCACCAGAAAATAATGATTTTTTGCGTTTTCGATTTAAAACTTTTAGTTTTGAGATCATTGTCATCATTTTCTTCAGAATTTCCTATTCTTATTCGACATTTCAGTGAAAATTAACATATTCAGACAACTTTTTAATTCGCCAAACGTGCGATTACTATGGTACACTATAAAAGCTATCAATCAGCGAACTCTAGTTGCTATGGTCGATTTCCTTATTTAGAAGCCTGTAAATTTATTAATTCGATATTTTTAGTGTTATCAAGGATAACACAATCAAAATGTATTAATAAACTACCTGCCGCAATAAAATCGTATCTTCTATAGAAAGTTAGTAAAGAAAGAATGACGAAAAACCTTTAATCCCTATATCAATATTTCAAATGTTAATTAGAAAATATGAATTGAAGGCATAAATAAGACAATTTAGACAAAATTGAAGCAAAGTCAGTTTAGTACAAAGCAAATGAACTAGGTATTTTGAATTTGACTGAATAACTACATTTCTCAATACTTTAACGCAGTATGTGGATATTCGAGATTTCAATGTTGCTGCTTTTACTGCTAGTTTTTAGATGATATCAAGACCATCATATCAAGTAAACTGTTCCGTTTTGCAGAACATCCGTAAATTCTCAAAACAATTAGCAACGAGGACGATTGCAAAGCTTTTCTACAGGCTCTGAGCGCTTTACATTGTTATACTCAAACAAATCACGCAAATTGGAGTAAATTAAACTCAAAGTACGTGCAGTTCCAAGTTTCCATAATAAAAACGGGAAAATTTACTCATATATGAGAAGATTCCTCATACTGGAGTATGAATCAGTAAATGCCATGGCACCTAATGTTTGTCTATGGAAATATTGCATTGAGGACTTGTTTTGAACAATATAATCCTTGCTGATCTGTTCAATTCACTATATGTCATGAACCATTCTCTATTCCTAAATATTCTTAAGTCCTCTGCTTCTATAATTCTTAATCATATACAGAGTGGCCGTTTGAAATCAAAACGGATTCAGTTTTGAGCACCTAAGAGAACTTATGAATAAACCATTTAACATCTGCTCCTCCATCCATCACCCTAAGAAAGACTTATCAACATCCCAATTTCCCACCTACCTCTGGTAGCATGCTGCGTTGGCCCAATAAGAAAAATGTTTTACTGCCGCTTTGTATTTACCGATAAAACTAAGCACCTAAACACGAATCTCTAATCAACATTATTAATAAGTAATGTCAAATAAGGAAAGTAGAAAATTGCAATTAAACGAAAAATTCTGGACGATTCTAATTCGATAGAATAACAAAAATAACTAGTTAAGCGTACCATCAATGCAATTTTCCAAGAAAATTTATCCAACAGACAAAATTTTAAAAAATGTCAAATTTATTATTTTAACATTTTCCTAAGAAAATATTAGATACTCGAGATATAAAATCATTATTCACTATCGTTCCCAATAATTGAAACAGCAGCATTTTTCCAATTTAATTCTATAATTAAAGTATACTGCAGGAGAGCAAGGTGATAGCAGTATCAACCGTGCTTAGTTTTAATAAATGGCTTGCGTTACTACCATAATGGTTTAATCTTGTCGCTTTTGGGTCAAGGTGGTTTTACGGTCGCTGAAAAAAGAATAGTAGACTCATTTAATCACATCATTCAATGCCAACCTGGTCCGATTATTTCATTTTTTTAATTTAGAGCAGACTTCATTTCATCTTTTTATTTACACTTACTTTTCTAATAGGGAGTGTTTCGAACTAGTGAACGGAATATTGATATAAAGGAGTTTTATTGAAATGTTTATCAAGGAATCCGAAAAAATACCTTTATTTTTAAATGGTGTGATTTTCGCAACTTTTAAAGATAGCTCTAATGGCCCGGAATACCATAAAACACAGGCGCGCACACACATACGATTTTACTAGCGGTAACTATACCTGAATAAGTGAAGTGATAACAGCACGAAAAAATGGGAAAAATTCACTTGATGGTACCTATTTGCCATTAAAATGGTATCTGGTAAATTCCTAATTTCGCGTTATTTTACAACCTTAATTTGTAATGGATTAATAAGTGCTTTTAAAACGACAAGGGAATTTTCTATTTATATAAATTTATGAAAATATTTTTCAAATCATTTGTTTTTTATTTTAGCTCCATCACTTAGTATAGACTTATTTTAAAAATTAATAAACCATCGAAATATTTGTTGGTAGGAAAACTAGATAGGATGGCTTGCATTTGATGCATAAGACGAAAAATCTTGAAAAGAAGTGAGAACTTTGCGAAATAAATATTTTTAGAAACTGAAAGAACTTAAACCCAATACATATTAGATTACAAATTAAGCTTACGTAGCACATTCATTTTTATTAACTCAAAAACATGTAAATATTCAGATGTAAGTATCAGGCAACTCTTTTTGTCAAGAAGTGCTTGCAATTTGCGAAACTAAAGTTTTTCGTCCACACTCCACACACAAATTCGGTTATATAATTTTTTATCACATAGGTATGTTTTAATCGGTTTCAGCAGTTTTAGCATTTTATTAATTTTAAGATTAAATAAAATATTAACGTCGAAACAACGGTAACGGGCAAGAAATTTCGAATCCTAGTTCACCAGTTGAAATACTGCTATTCTTTATGATTATATAGTTTTTTGAATTAATATATATAAGTTGGTGGAAATTCCACCTTCTACTTCCACCCATTTTACTTAATTATGCGTACAATAACTTAGGTTATCAGATCTTTTTCTAAGTGAAGGAAAAAATATTATGAGAAGATCCATAAGATAGCATTTAGGGAATAATTAAAACTTATTTTCCTTGATTTCGCATTTCATTTCCCGTCCTACGCTATTATTTAAATGCAATGACAGACATATTTCTAAGTTTATGTACTTCATAGCATATAAATCTACCTTTAAAAAGTCACAGTTTTTTTCTGAAACATACTGAGTGATTGAATTATGGAAAATTAATTGTTTGTAGCTTTCTTAAGCTTAATTTAGAAAGTTCGGATAGGTAGAGAACTGGATTACTTTAGGTTTAAATGTTGTATAGGTGACAAATTTCGTTTAAAAAACAATTTCTTATAAAACTTTGGAAAGCAAAGAACACTATCAACTTAAAATGTACCACAAACACCTCAAAATTATATATTTCGGTGAATTTTTATATTGCTAATAAAAATCACACACACAAAATATTCTCAGTAAGACATAAATACTGACTGAAAGACCCAAACGAATAAAAAGTAAAATCGTTATTAAGTATTCCTAAAACAATTTCTCAGCTAACCGTACTGGGGCACTTTGAAAAGAGCATTCAAAATGGACCTGATTAGAAATGTTGTAAACATGCTACTAATCAGTTAAATTAAAAATGTTGATACTTCGCTCTACAAGTAGACTGTATATTCAGCAGCTTCTAAAATACATGTGTACATTTGGTCGTGATGGTCAGTAGTATTATACTAATAATTATTTCTCGATTACCGATAAAATAAAACACATATTTGTTTTCGAACTTGGAATACCAATTTTCTTTTCTGAATCATAAATGTTTCAATATTACAATTAGAAATATCGAAAATAACAGTGGTACCTAATTAGTTTTAAGGTAACAAAAACATTATGCGAAAACTTTATTTGCAACAATTTCGTTGTTTGTAGGAAATTTGTTTATTATTTAATCTTTAATAATAAATACTTAATTATTTTGTTATTTTTGTATAATAGTTGCTAGAATCAAAAATTATTTGGTGCGCCAATAGATAAATACTAATTTAAAAATGATTTTATCAATTGCGTATTACTATACGTTGTTTTCAGGCGAATATAATTTTGACTAAACTTTTCTAATTGAAACGCTTGCATTTACCACATCAAAGCTATTTATTACAGTTGAGCGATCTGAAACCAATAATTTTAAGGATTTACTGGATATTTCTCTAGGCTTGTTTAATGTTTCTTGTCTTTAGTATTAAACAAATCCGAAATTATGCAGGTAGATAAAAGCGAAATGATCCGGCTATTTTTGGTTCGATGCAACTTGAGCCTCTCCTTGAGCGTACTCTCCAAGGGAGCCCCTAAAATCCCTTAAAAGGAATGGTGCCAATTTTGAATCGCCTTGTATAGTAAATGTTCTCTGTTTTTCTTAAAATTTAACGAATTGTTCACTGTAATGTAAAGCAATTATTATCAAATATTAGGAACCTTACGCTAGATTTCATCAGTTTAGAACAGGTATGTTCAATTCACCGGCTGTTGGAATAGGCATTCTTTGGGGTCTGATTTAATTATCATGCAGGTGGACGGTTTGACGGCCAAATAGAATGTGAGTGAATTCCAAATATAATTAAAATAAATTATTGATGGTACCTAGTCTATTTAAGGAGACTTTACTATTACTTTACTGTGGTCTTACCTTGACCTCGGCTTAATTGATCGTAAGGCATGAATGTTTACATCAAGTAAGGAAGTGCCAATGCTTTTTTTTATTTTACGATTAATTTCTCATTTTGGTTAATTGTAGTACCAGGGTAATCAAGCGTCATATCATTAAGTGATTTATAGAGCGATTTGCGAGAATTCAAATCTTGAACACATCCAAGAGGAAAACAGGGCATTAATTTTCCAAAATCCACTAACGTAAATATCCGCAACGTTTTATATTACTTAATTATTGAGTTTATGTAGATTAGACTGAGTCTTCGAATAATTACGCAATCAGTCAAACTTAGTTACGACGGAAAAATAGGATGTGGATTAACCTCTTCCGACGTTTTGGATCGATGGCTTTGCATTAATAAATGTTTTGATATGAAGGGATAACTCCATGAAATCTAGGGATGCATATTTTTGTTGGAATATATAAGAATTATTCCTGAAACGACGTTTCATAACATAAAAATTCAAAAACACGTCTAGTGAGTAGTGAAAGCAAAGCGTGAAAAACGTAGATATTGGTAATGTATATTTCTGAATTACAGGGAAAATGAAGAAATAAACTGGCTTCCTATGTTGTGCGATTTATCTTCAGTTTCAATGTGCAATGTAAATTTTGTTCTTAATATTTCTTCATAGGTGTATAAATATTGCCTGGAACTATCTCATTTGAAGGCTGCTCTTTAGATCCCGTACATTAAATTATTTTTTTCAATGAGTAGCGGGATTATTTTTTTGGTACACGTCGACACCAGCTATCAGTTTCCATGAATGATTCAGGAAAATTAGTGTTGAACTTCCACGATTTGGAGACAAAGAAGTAAATTTTATATTATATTGGTAGTCACATATCGTTTTTAAAAAATGGAACTGATCGGGCGGGTTTCAAAACAACTAATCATATTTAATTGCCCTATTTTATTTAAAAAAAACATGTGAAAAAAATATGTATAATTCTGATGTTTAACAGGTTTTTCCTATACTTATTTGTATATTTAACACCTACTATTTAGGTATAATGATCTACAAACGAAAATTTACATCTAATTCTACACTTTCCTTGCGCAAAAAAATAAACCCAATTTTTCAAATGCTGCTGTAAAGTTGGAATATTGGAGTAGCCGCACAAAGTGTATATTTTTTCGCCGCCAAATGAAACAAATTGCCTGCATATCCTATTTTTGGATTTCCCTGTGTTGTTTGAACTATAGGTTTATTGATTTTGTCTTCTGCAAATCACACGAACTCTATTTTTACATCTTTAGTCAATCGTCCTTTTAAAAGGATAATGTATTGAAGAGTAAGACGAATGAAACGAAACATACTCTTAGGAATACTACTAATATCGCTTTAGATTATTCACGTTAATATCTTTGAATATAATATATCTTTGATATAATATATATCTATATATCTAATATCTTTGATAATAATCAAAAAAATCATAGGCACTAGCCAATCTAGAAACAACATCCCTGTGCCAAACACCGAAATCATCATTTACATTTTAAATTCACTACGGAAAAATCTTATACCTAAGTGATCTAGATAGAGATATCTTAGACTACAATAATTAAATGTATAAACGTAAAATATTTAATTTAAGCAAAATTTCGCGGCCAGTGCTTGAAACTGGCATTTTTTATGCAAAATAACCATTTTATGCAAACCGTATCTACAAATCAAATGGATAAAATTGCGATAATTTTAAAATGTTATCTACAAATTGTTCAGCCTGCGTTGTCTCGACTTTTAGGCTTTTTTGGCTTTCAAATTGACAATCTAAGATCTGACATCTCTCAAAAAAGATCAACTCTTTTTACATGCTCTTCTCTAATAGTTACAGCATCAATTTTTCTTGGAAAATATTATGATACTGATCTTACTGTAATGTTTCATGATAAAAATATCTATTCCCTGAATTTCCCTGAATTCAATTAGCATTTCGGCAGTTTCTTTTCTACAAATCTTTCATATTTTTTTACATTTTCTTGCGGTTTGCGGTTCTATTAATTCGTAATTAACCAATTACAGTTTTCAGAAATTAAACATTTGAAAAATACATCAAGGTAACGCAAGTAATTGAAGCATGCTTCATTTTGATCATAAAAATTGAATATCAAAAATAATAAGAATTGAAAAATCGATTAAATTATGGGAAAAATTGAGAGACGCAAGCAAAACTCTTTCATCACTTGCTACAAGCACTTTTAGTCGATTTTCAACATGACGCAGTAAATTGAAATCTGACAATCAATCTCCAGCTTCAGCTTTTTACATACGGACACAGAAGTTATGTGCACGAAGCACGAATTTGAAAGTTTTATTTAGTATACAATTACGCTACACTAAGATACGCTACATTTGATATCTAATTTATGAATTGCACTTTTTTCGTCAATTTACGCAACTTTCAGATTATCTGATTCAGTCGAAGCTGCAGTTTCTGAAAGCTTCTGAGATTTTTAATGTACAAAATTGTCAAAAAAAGACGATATAAAATTTGCAGATCGTTTATTCACAGTCGAATACATATATTTAAAAAAGAACTGTAAACCAATAAATTGATGAAAACGCGCTTTTTCGATGTCAATGCCTTTTTACGATAAGCATTATCATTTTAGGAATATTTGGCAAATTTTCAATCCCAACTTTTAGGTTTTTTGCTTAGTTCAGCTTAAACGACGAAAAATATGCTTGATTTATTGGTTTACAATTTATCTGATGAATTGGCGGCACGCTCATAACAGCAATTACTATACTTAATGATAAAGATGTTTAGAAAACTGTAGACTGTAGAAAAGTAATTAGTTGTTGATTTTATTTACGTAAATGGAAGATGCCATGTAAAATGTATTCAAATGCCATTTTTCTTCATGTACCTACATTTGTATTATAATTTAATTACGTACCTATCTGATCCAAAGGCAGTAATTCAGTTGGTTCAAATTAATCTGCAGTAGCAAAAGTTTGAAACAAGGTTCTACTGCCATGACGGTCGTAAATTGTTTCCAAATTTATTAAAGAAAAATATTTTTTCACAGAAAAAAATTATTTATATAATTTTTTTCTACGTATAAATTTCCCGAATATATTAATAAATTACACTGCACAATTCACTAGAAGTATACAAGATATAAAAATGAATAATAAAAAATCACAAAAATGCAGTAAACTATTTAAAAGCCCCAAACGCTTACCTGCAGTAAAAATAAGCCTGATGATAAGTTAACAAATAATAAAACGACACTTTAGCGCAATCGTTAGTTGAAGCCAGGAAGGGGATGATTCCAAAAGAACAGAACACAGTAATTTAATGGAATAAAATAATAAAATGCACGAATACACTAATAATTGTTATCACATGAATAAAATGGTTGTTCCGTCCAGCGAACACGGACCGAAATGACCGCATGGACGCGCACAATAATAACACAAGTTTGAATGTCAAGTTTCGCCGCCACGGTTCAATGCGGCGGCAAACAAGGATGGATAATAATGTTTACAAAACAGGACATACAATTCCAACTATCGACGTGTTGAATGAAACGGATCTGAAACGAAACTACAACTTTTGCGTTCGATAAACATTTTTCTGGGACCAACGTTTCGGCTATATCTAAGCCATCATCAGGGCCCTGGAAGAAACATGCTACTTTCGTTATGTTATAATCGTATAAAATTGCATTTCTAAAATTCTTTGAATGATAACTTCTTATGGCACGGTGTGAATCGGTTGGAATGCGTTACGGCGCCGTTATATCTCGCCGTTCCCCTGCGGTCTTTTGCTTTCGCCACTCGCCACGCGATTGATTTTTCTTCTGATCGAACGCAAAATTTAATATAATCCTGAATCAAAGTTACAATTAGATGATAAATAATCCAGAACAGTTTACTACTAGTCATTATACGCCGATTGATGAGCGGTATTTATATAAAATCGAGTCACAATTTCTAATCCTATTACAGTTCTCATAAATCAATTGTAACTTTTGCAGGTTTATATCATGATAATGCAACAACTGTAACTATTGAACAATGTTAAGTGTTAAAGCTGTGCTACTCCTCAGTAGCAATAGACCTACATAAAAGATACAAGGATTGCGCAAAAGAATTCCAATACATGTCCTCAAGAATACTGGATATCAAATTGCACTCCAATTGCAATCGAAGAATTGTATATAATATCCGCGTATGCATCCGAAGGTAATAAAACAAAACGAAAATATTCGCAAGTCCAACGTTCGGCGTTATTGCAGATAACATTAATACCTCTCTTCCTCCAATGGACCAATTTTACTCAAAAATTTTAAAAGTTGTTTGTTACGTCTGCAACTAGACATATTTGCACAAAGTTCAGTTTGATATAATGTCCAAATTGAAATTCTTTGCGATAATATTTTTTGAGCTTATTCTAAGGTTGGAAAGAAACACACATCGCATTACAACTATTTAATTTAATCTATATAGGGCCTATGCTCATAGAAATGTTTTTCTACCTGCCTCACAAACTGATCATGCTGTTATCGTAAAACAAACTTGAACAAGTATCAACGGCTATGGCCAGTATGTTTAACTAACTTCGAAATATTATTATGCGCAATACAATACTTAACCTAATAAGCAAACTATGTTGGCTAAATTTAATCGAAAACTAAAAACTAACTTTTGATCACAACAATTTCAATCAATTTCAAAATCAAACAGATGATTTCATACGAAAATCAAAGCAAAGCATTTTATTATATGTATCTTATACTTAACCACTTAGTATTAGAGCTTCATATTATTAAAACTAAACATCTACTTTATACTCTGGGTTAATTTGCTAGAGAAATATTCTCCGTCGCCCTTGGTAGCTTGCTTGTTGATATCCTTGTGTCTTTCCTTACTCACTATCTCCTCTATAACTTCGCCATCGCCTTTAATAAGTCTAAAACGCATTGTTAATAGCCAATTAAACATTAGTAGGTTAAACAACAACTACAATACAACTAAGATGCGAGAAAACTAAAGAAACGGAAATAAAAATTGAATATTTTTATGATATCGTGGGCTTAAAGCTAAAACTGACCAGGTCTAAAATACAATAGAAGACAAATATATAATTTTTGAAAATTATTTGGCCAACCAAACCCAGTTTTTTTTTCAATTTTGGACTTGCTTACTTTTAGCTTTAAGCCGACGATAAACGGGCAATATTAGCAAGTACGAATGAAATTGATATTTGATTAAAATCAATTTGTACGTACTTTCCTGACTGTGTTTCAATTCCAAAATTAA
The DNA here is from genome assembly GCF_020466585.1 of Dendroctonus ponderosae. Classification (NCBI taxonomy): domain Eukaryota; kingdom Metazoa; phylum Arthropoda; class Insecta; order Coleoptera; family Curculionidae; genus Dendroctonus; species Dendroctonus ponderosae. The sequence goes on along the minus strand of NW_026018916.1, from coordinate 9,833,754 downwards.
AATCAAATCCTGGGTTCTTCAGTCATTTATTGTTCATTTATCAATTTAAAAAAACGTTTCGGTGTTTTCCACCATCATCAGTTTTAATGTGTAGCGTTGTTGCTACTTTACGCCTTGGCATGTATTTGGAGTATGTAAGTAATACTCCAATTTGGAATTAAAATCAATCTTGAATCGGCCAGACCCAATCGGCAATTAACCAATTTTTTTAATAAGGCGAAAATATGAAATATAGATCTTTTCATTTTTACTTTTATTCACTGAGGATTTTCACTAGGAAATGGACTAGAATAGTTGTATTTTTCTGGATTATTACACAATGTTTATTCATAATTTTTCCTGTGTATATACATTCGTAGTCACTGGGACATATTTTACTCATGTAAAATACGAGAGCATTAGAGATGTTTAAGACCAAAACATATTATCTCATACAAATTTAAAAATGACCGGAGGTAACTAATATGTAAAATAAAATCGTGCCTTAAAATCAGAATAAATCTAACGAAGTATGTTCGATTGTTTGTGACTTCAAATAACCGAATACTCAACTATACAGAGTGATTCAAAATGGCCGATATTATTTTTAGGTGCTCATTTATTTTTCTGTTAATTTAAGTTATTCTCAAAAACTTTAGCTCTTGAAAATTCAATTGCAACTTGCGTAATTTTCGAAAATTTTCAGTTTGGAAACAATGCGTTTCTAAACTCTTTCAAGGTCTTTCATTGAAGACACAACGGCAACTATGCTCGCAGGTGTTGAGATATATCAGATCTCAAGATGTCTATCAACATCCACTTTCTTTGTGGTTAGTTATTAAATTGTGCTCTTCAAAACTCAAAGGGTATAACATTGTCGAAAGACTATAGACCGGTCAAATCTTCGACACAACAGACGCGTGCTTGTTTTTTTGCTGTGATTATATGCAAATTGATTCAAACATTCTTCTAAGAAAGTCAAGTTTTTTTGACCCACTGCTAGGTCAAGAAACGGAAAATTTCTAGACGGTCAGGTCCTCGCCATTTTCAATAATATGCCAATTGTAGAAAATCCCTTTAAAACAACTTTTCGTAGTGGTGTGTTTTTGAAATTGACTGCTTTTTCAGCATCATAAACTGCACGACCAAAAATAAATATTTTATAAGATATTGCCAAAAGACAAAAAGGATCACACATATTTTCCTTGATATCGATCATTTGAAGAAACGCCCTGTCAGGAATAGCTACATCGCACCGTTCTGCCAACTTTTTGCCAGGCAAATTTGCCTTTTCACATCAAACTGTGCCATCAGATTCAAACATTCGTTCTGGTAAACAATGAAAAGTTATTTTGTGCGTGAGGATGAGCAGTTCTGCGATAAAAAAATCCATCAAATAAATATGGGGAATGAAATAAATTAATAATTAATTTTAATATTAATAAATTAATAATTAATCGTAGCTTTAAGGAAGAACTAGTATTATTTATTATTTTTTCTTAAAGCTCTAAGTACCCCCAAACAACAGTTCCAGAGAAATGTCTGTACATTTTGAGCCATCGTTTATAATGTAGTAATATAACAAATATTTCAATAATATCATTAGTATACCAAGTAATTCGGCAAAAATTCTTTATAAGCCAAGTTGAGCAAAATATAAGTTAATAAAAATATCAATTGAGAGCCTGAATTCTACCGCATCGTTTTATTATATGCGATATTTTCCTTATTCGTTAATCATTAATTCGAATTTTGTTATCTAGTTTTAAAGAGCATTTTAAGGAATACTTCTTGCTAAACCGCCTAGTTTTAAACAAACAAACTGGAGGTAATTTTCTGTACAATTCTATGTACTAAAATGTATATTTTAGTGAAAAACCTATCGATTTGTATTCGATTTAAAGAAGCAAATGTTAAACCTGTCAATACCGCATTAAGTCCATATAAACTCAATTGAGACAGGATGAAAAATGCCAAGCCAGTTATCAGTCGGCATGATGCTTCAATTGACTACAGAGACGATCCCCTAAACCGCAATAATGAGACTGTATTTAAGAAACTATAAAACATTTAGTTCGATGGGTGAAATGTTTTTTAATATAATTACAGTCAAAAATAATGTTGAAAGTTTGCAATCGATTTACCTGTGTCTCTTAGTTTCTTCATCATAAACTCTCTTTACAACATTTTGCTTTTTTTCCCACTCTTCTTTTCTCATTGGAGCCATTGCTTTGCTCCTGTCCATCAGTTCTATGGGAATATCATTTGAAGCCTCTGCCGCCTCCTCCTTTTCATTTTTCTTTGCTTTAGTTTTTCTTTTCATATCGTTTTCTTCGGACTAGAATAATACATATAATAACAAAAATGACTAAACATTCAGTTCAGTTAGCAGCATACTTTTTCTTTATTCAGGTCTTTGTCGGTTACCAGTTTGCTTCGTTTCTTTTTGCCTGACTGCCTTCTTCTGCTGTTTAACTTTTCTTCCTTTTTCTGTTTTAACTTTCGCTTCAGGATTGCAATGTTTTTCTTTTTCCTCTTTCTATTATCATCTGATGAAGAAGTGGTACTGCTGCTACTGCTGCTAGAACTGCAAGTACCATCAAGCACGTAAGTAGAATTTCAAATAAATTACATCTTAGTGATGAGGAGAGTCGCATTAAGTTATTCGAAATATTTGATTGTGAAAAGCATCGAATTAATAGCAATAATTTTTTGTCAAGTTTGGAATTCAATTGAAATTGAATTAACTTTGTCATACGATGATGGTTTTTTTCGAAAAGTATTCATTCGAATCGGCAAAAGATTAAGACAAGTATAGTAGTTTCGGTTCGGAAAAAAATCGATTTTTGTATTTCACTGGCGACTTGTGACTCAATTGAGGAGAGAGAAGGAAAGGAGCATTCACATAATTTTTCGTACGAAAACAATCTGATTTATGAACGAGGGAGAATTCTGAATTAAAATAAGGATGCGATGCGAAACACTTCGAATAGAAAATTATCGATTTTTCTGTTTTACTGTAAAGTGGTGCCTTGATCAAAACAATCAGTAAACTTAATACCATGCTAAAATTCTATATCGTATACAAAATAACGTTTCTTTCAGAAATATGTAGTAAAATTTTTCATATCTTTTAAACTTAAAATTATTGAGATTTTAAATAAGTAAATCCGTTTTCATTGGAAGCAGTATCCGAATTTTCAAAATATTTGTGCTAAGATTGTAATAATTTTGAGGTAGCACAAAATTTCGTCTTAGGAGTACAGTAGACTTGACCAGAACCATATTGGAATGTTAATGATTATAATTGAAGATAAAAATAAGCGATATTAGTGCTGGGACCAACAAGGATTAAAATAGTGTATAAATGTGTACAAGGTAATTCATCCGTACCAATTTACTACCGTAAAGAAGTTGCAGCCCTTAAAATAAAGAAATAGCCAATAATACTTAATAGGTACGCTATTGTTAACCCATGTGACTAATTTAGCAACAACAGCGCATGACAGACGACCCTGTATAACAGTATAAACATCAAAATGTTCAGTACAAGTACTTAGGTAGAGCAAATCATTGCAGGAAGTTCAAATTACCTGCTGCTGCTAGACTCGCTACTGGATGAAGAACTACTGTAGCTAGAAGTGGACGAATCTCGCTTCTTCACTTTGGATCTTTTCGACTTTTTTGCTTTCCAGCAAGCTTCATCCGAACTAGTGTTGTTTTTGCGATCACAATCAGAAATCCTTTTTAAGCTTTCCGAGCTACTGAATACTTCGTCGCATATCTTTCGTCTCTGACTCTTTACTAGCACCTTCTTGGTTTTTGACTTAACTTTCTTGTCTTTTTGCATTTTACTTTAGCTTTCTAAACACAGACAATAATATTTGTCTCTGGATGAAGTTTATAAATATCAATCCTAACCTCGCTTAAACAAAACACATCTGTGAAATAAGTGATATAAAGCAGCGTTGTCACAAATTATCCCCATCTAGGCATTTGGAAGTATATATAGAGAGTGATTTGGGTTTTTGGAAACCAGCAGCGAACATCCAAAATTCAGTTTGAACTTAAAATTATCATATAAAGACTAGAAAAAAAAAGAAACTATATAACTTATAACGCAAATTTATAGTAGTTTTAAATCAAAGTTGCAATGTGTGAAATTGTATGCATTCACATTGCAGGATGTACGCACATAATCAACATAAAAAGAGAAAAGTTGTAATCGCGTTTTTTAAATGCTCAAATCAATGCAGCCGGTACAAAACGTGATAATCACGTGAAAAGAGCGTGAATATGTACGTCGAAATAACCCAATTTGTCACGTTATATGAACGTCATTATCACAATAGCAAACAGTGAAATGACGTTTATAAACGACATACCACCGACATACACTCACACAAAACATTGAAAATTACACTTCTGCGCATGTCTTAATAAAAATATGTCAAGCAAAATTGGATTTACGATTAAAATACAGCATAGGTATTAAATGAGATAAAGGCAAATACAATTTTTAAACAAGGATATATTTATTTCATAGATTGTCCAACAGTTGTTTACAGCAGTCAACAGTAATTAAAAGATAATTTATATAAATAACAAGTATGATTCCGATTCCTATCCAAAAAGCACATATACATACTTAGTACATTTTAAGTACGTACATCTTGTACGAAATGTACGTAACGTACACGTACCAAATGGGGCAAGTTACGTACATAGTACGTAAAATGTCGAACGAAAAACGCATCTCTGCTAGGTACATACTGTACGTACATGGTACGTACAGTATGATACGTACATCCAGTGATATATATGCTACGTACATTGTACGTCCACCGTACATACATATATACCGGCTACTTTTTTATGTTGAAGCACTTAAATATATCGAAAACAAGTGATCCTAACATTTCTTTGTTCGAATACTTGTTTTCGATATATTTAAGTGTATTAAGATAAAAAAAATAGCACCTGGTATAATACGTAATCATAATTGCTTGCTTAATGACTTTTTAATCGTTACGATTTCTAATTTTCGCTTATGTTTGTTTAGAGGGATCGTTAATGCAACCTAAATAGCTCTTGAAAATGGCCCCGAAGGAAGTTATCAAAAAATATATAAAAACGAATCCGATATTCTATATTAATTTGATTTAGATCTGACCCACGACCTTCCGTTACCACAATCGTATGTAAAGAAATATATTGAAATTTCTATTGGGTAGGTATTTGTAAATATAATTAATTTGTATTATAAATAAATTAGTATAAGTGTTTTTATTTTGCTTCAGAAATTTAGGCCAAACCCGCACCAGTTTCAGGATTAGCTACGATCAATAATTTAAACAAACGTCCTACAATAAAATACATTTTCTTCTAATTAACATTTAGTTATTACATTTTGTAAGTTTAATTATTCCCCAAGTGAAATCACTAAAGAGGATTAATACCACACCCTTGTCCACTTATGCATTCAACGATATTAAAAAATTGCCCAATAAAATATGATACTGAGGAATTAATGTTGTATACGTTTCTCTTTCATTGCCCTATTTTTTTGCAAAAAACTGGGAAAAATTTAAAGAAACTGCCAACATTCACCTGTAAATCAAATAGATAATTTAAATATTTTTCCATACATTTCCACAAGTTGTAACAACTGGAAAGGTATACGTTAATAGCATGAAGTTTCCGTCTGGCTCGGTGGACAAGTAATAGAAAAAGAACGCCAATTATAGCGTCACTGCCAAAAAGCTTGGGACCGACCAAGCTAATTAATTAATTAGTTTAATCTGTATATACAGGGTGTCTCATAAGCTCATGATCAAAAGGGTACTGAGATATTCTTTGGACCAAAAGAAGACGATCTGACCTAACTTTTATTAACAAAAAATGTCTGGTTCCTCTGCTATTGATAGTCAAAGTTCTTCAAAAAATTTTTCTTTTTCGAAATATCGGGAGAATGGTACGATGTATTTTAGTTGAACTCGCTGTGAATTTGTTCTTATGTAAGACTCATATTTTGATGAAACAATCGAGTTCAGCCGTTTTGGACAAGTGGTGAATTCTTGAGTGTCGTGGTACAAAAACTACTAGAACTTTTTAGTTGGAGGATAAAATCAACTCATTTTTTTTAGGTTGATGCTCTAATCATTTGCTCACAATTTTGTGCTCTTTGTAAGATCTTGTAGAATTCATAGTTTTTGCGTAAAAAATATGTCTGTTTTCCAGTCACTTAGCAATGTCATTTATTGCAAATATGCGCCGCGTTTCACGCAAATTGTCTTCGCAAAACCCTAATACTTTGACCATGTCGGTCACTTCTTCATTAGAAAAGGTCATTCAAAACGAATTTATATGTATCTATGAATATATATATATATCTATGAAGGCTACAAGGTTTTACAAAGAGCACAAAATTGTGAATAAATGATTAGTGCATCAACCTAAAAAAAATGAGTTGATGTCATCCTCCAACTAAAAAGTTCTGGTAGTTTTTGTACCACGACACTCAAGAATTCACCACTTATCCAAAACGGCTGAACTCGATTGTTTCATCAAAATATGAGTCTTACATAAGAACAAATTCACAGCGAATTTTACTAAAATACATCGTACCATTCTCCCGATATTTAAAAAAATATATTTTTTTTCGAAAAACTTGGACCATCAATAGCAGAGGAGCCAGACATTTTTTGTTAATAAAAGTTAGGTCAGATCGTCTTCTTTTGGTCCAAAGAATATCGCAGTATCCTTTTGATCATGGGCTTACGGGACACCCTGTACCCGGATATGGACCCAGAAATAATCAGAAAATTGTCATAATAAATTTAAACAGCTTTAACGGTCTCTCGTGCTGAGTCAGCTAGTTTGCCCAATTTTGCGAGTAATTACATTTAGGAAAACGTGATTTTAACGAAGCGCTGACAAAACAAATTGAACTGTTGTCAATTGAATTCAATTGAAGGTTTTTCGTCACAGGATTTTTGAAATTTCCTTGGATATTGTTTATAAAATATCGTTAAGTACGGAAAGAATAATTACTTTATACGAGGTGTCCCGTAAGCACATGACCAAAAGGATACTGCGATATTCTTTGCACCAAAACAAGATATTATTTCTCATCTGATTAAAAAAACTTATAGTCTAATATAATAATTATGAGACCAGGCACTTTTTAATACCGTTGGCGTTTCTAAAAATCCATAACTTCATAAAGGTTGCCCATTTCATTATATGTAAGTTCAAAAACTGCTGGTGTATACAGTTACTATATGGGGCTTAACTGAATTAATACTTACAAAAGTTAACAAGGGTATGTAAGCTTAAACCATACATCTAACGAAAGTATTGTAAATTAATGTGAGATATCACGTTCAAAAGTCCCATCAGCAGATCAAATGTTTCATACAAATGCGTATAAAACAATATAAGCCCTCAGTTTCTTAGAATATCAAGTTCTTCGGGGGTAACATGAAGACGAAGCTGCTTTTCTATAATTAGGTCTTGGATTTGTGCTAATTCTGCGGGAATGTAAATAGCAGCGTCCATGTACAAGCTCTGTAACAATTAATTTCTATAATCCTTCTTAATTTCATTTAAATTGAGTCTTACCTTTAACCACGGACATTGCTCGACTGCACAGTAGTAAACATTTCTGCAAAGCTCTTGACCAAAATATGCCTGAACGAATTGTAAATAAAGCCTCCACGCTAAACCGCATCGTCTGGTACACATGCCCTCACCGGTAATTCTCTTGAACAATGATAATGTTTTGTTCTTGAAAGATACCATTAGATCGCATTTAGTACCTAAAAATCGAAAGAAAGATAATAAACAAGAATGACATAAACAGACTTTGAACAGGCATACCTGTAATAGAATCTGTGATAGCATTTTCATGTTCCAATCTTACTAAATCGCTTAGAAACAAGGTAAAAATTGTAGCTACGGCTCTTCCAGACTTTAAAAGTAAGTCTTGCACTTTCCAGGCCGATATGCCCATGTTTTTCGTCAAACTTTGCTCCTTGGCTAAGACAGCCAGAAGATAAAGGTTGTTTGGATACTTTTCTATTGATTTAAACAAGACCTTATCCAACATTTTAAATATTCCACTTCCCGGATTTTCTACGCAATATTTGAACAAAATGGAGCAATAGAATTCGTGTAACACTTCTATTTGGAAAGATAGGCCAACTGATTTGGCTTCAAGTGTGGATATGGCATTTTCCAGAAATGATCCAGCCTTCAATGGTCCTATAATAATCATTAGAATTAGCTAAGCCTGCTTATTTCAATTACTTATCGTTTTTTATTATCATATTTACTTCTACACAAAGAGCGCACAATAACTTTTTACCGTTATCTCAAACGTTACTAGATGTTTGCGTACAATTTTAATCAAATATGAGTAAAAAGTGGAAAATTTCAGTCTAGTCCCAATAATGGAATAATTTTGCCAAACTCCGATGCAAAAATATGTTTTATAAAAAATGGAACGAGGAAATCAAAGACAAAACAGAATCTTTTGTACGCGGCTTCAAGAAAGTTAGAAAATTCAAGCTCCTGAATAAAGTTAAGAATCTGAGTCACTGATTTATTAAGATTGCACAAAAGAAAAACTCAAACACAATTACTATGATTCGCGCGAAATAAAGTATGCTGCTTTATTTGGTGTTTTGATTAGTTTTGAAAGTACTGTGCTCACGAAAAATCAGTAGACATTCAAACGATAGATTATTGAAATACTTGAGGCTTTGCAGACAATTTCCTCAAATGCTATATAATTCCTTTCTTTCGTTCTTTTCTATAAATATTTAGTCATTTGTCTTCAATCACGCACTGATCATTGATGATCAAGTTTGTATGAATCTTACCTTTAGACCAAAATATAAACCACCCATTACAAATGATCCATTCCGTTAAAAAATCTGGCAAAAAATGTTCAACAGCTTTCAAATTATTCAATTCCATGTCGAGCAATGCTGTTGTAACTATGTTAAATTTGGTTTCCGCCTCCATAATTAAACCGTTAGTAACACCTGTGATCTGTCTCTGCAGTACCAACTTCACTAGAAGCTCTAAAACTGAATCTTTGACATTTTCTTGTTTTAACTCTATTGTGACTTCTACGAGTATCCTGTATAAGAAGCATTGGTTAGTTTGAGTTTCCGTCCAGTTCTCCGGTTGTATACTGGTGTTCTGGTTCATACTGAGGGCCGTTTTTAAAATACGCATGCATTGATCGTTGTTTCCAAACAATTTTTCAATTAAAGCGTACTCCACATAAAATATTTCGTTATTCCTATATTCCTCTCGCTTTAAAAGGTCTTTTACATTGGTTTTGATTTTTTTCTTGAAGTTCGGGGGTATCTTAAATATACCTTGAACATCTAAAACAACGAAAAGTACATAACAGAATTTGGCACAAAAATAGTAAACTTAACTTACCTAATATGATTAGCAGCCTTTGAAATTTGAACCACCATATCCTGACAGCCAATTGATCCTGATTTTTCAGGCACTCGGCGCAGCTTTCCATAACAGCCATTATAAGGCTTAAATATTCTTCTTGCCCCGGCAGCGCTTTAATATATTGGGGCCCCACGGCTAATCTGAAGACCAAAAGCCATAAAAAATATTAAAACTAAAATCCTCACTTTGCTTTTTACCTGTTTGTGTCCCTCAAAAGGTTTTTATTTGAAATGTCAATGGAATACATCGGCAAGAATACTGGCAATAATGTTTCTATAGAATCTAAACACCACGGAACATAATCCAAGCCTAAATCTTGCATCGTGGAATGTCTGCATGGCAGGAATGGTACCTAACAATTATCAAAGTGAAACTCGAATAAAATTGCAGCCCACTTTTTTACCTTGAGTAACGTTAGAATTGTGGCAACAAGTTTGAATATATTTTCTGGAGAAGTGATGGGATGGATCAGTTCAACCACGTCTTCATTGAAAACTATTCTCTGCGGATCTTCGCAATCCTGATCACCTTAAAGAAGAACATTACATTTTTCTGTGCTGCTTCTAAATATTTCCATTAATCACGGCTCATTCAGTTATGGAACTTATTGATATGCGTGTAGAGACCAAATAATTTAATTTTAAAAAGCACACAATTTGAGAATTTTATTTAAAAAGACAAGGAGTTTTGTTGTATAGAATTATTCAATTTTTGTTTGGTATTAACATTCACTACTTTTCGCTTTTAAACTATAAATATTTCGGTTTCATCTATTATTAAGTATTTTATAGTTCAGAATATATATAACCATTAAAGCTATTTTGAAGAAGAAAGGAATGAAAATTGAAGAAGAAAAAAATATTGAAATCGCGAATATAAGTCAGAAATACATCGAACAAGTTGCCGAAAATATAGAACGTAGAAACGTGGCAATAATCCTTCAAAAGCCCTAAAGGGAAATAATATAACAGTTCAGAAGTTTTTAGTAAATAATCAAAATTAAGAAAATAAAACGGTAATGAATGCGATGGATATTGAGGATAGAATATTTGAATGAATGAAATATAGAATATTATTGAGGAGAGAAAGCGCATCAGTCCAGTTTAAAAGTGAAGACCAGTGAAACGTGAGGAAGAAATTCTTTTCGGACGCGGCCTAAAAGACCGAAAAACTCACGAGCTTTAATGAAGATTGAAGTTATGATATTCTTATCTTTCCCGAGTCTCAGTCAAAGTCTGAAGTAAAAATTTTGAAACATTGTTTATTTTATTACGTTTCGGCGAGACAACAGCGGTATCATCAGATTTAAATGTTACACAATCTACAAACACCAATTCACAATTAAAACATGTATAAAAATTATAATTTTCAAAGTGTTAAACCATTCATCAGTTTTTGAGGGGAAAAAACTCTTCCTTTTGGGAGAGCAAAACACCGGAAAATTTACCTTATGATTGGTAAAAATGAACGTCCTTTTAGGTCTTTGCCTTCTTGCAAACCTTGAGTTTGTCTGAATTATTTTCTACATTTGCGAGAGTGGTATGCATGTATTGAGATCAGCAGAAATAGTTTTAATTTTTCACTAGTGTACCGGGTGTTCCATACTTATGGCTTTATTAGGGTTTGGTAAATGTTGCTAAGGTTGTCGGTATCTGATCTAAAATTTACTGCTTTTGCATGTTTTTTATTTGTATTATTTCTTGGATAAATGTGTAGCAAACGAGAGTTGCATCAAGAATTTGACAACAATAAACATACCAAATCCGGTAATGTATATTTTATCGCTTGTACCAAAGTTTTCCCTAAATAAATCTCAATTGATAACATCATAACAAACGTAGAAAATGGAATCTTTTTACTAAACAGTGAACTAAAGATGAAGTAAGAATGTTTTAATACTTTGTAAATTATAATTTTTATACAACATGTTTTAATTGTGAATTGGTGTTTGTAGTTTGTGTAAATTTTAAATCTGATGATAGCGCTGTTGTCTCGCCGAAACGTAATGAAATAAACGATGTTTCAAAATTTTTACTTCACACTTTGACTGAGACCCAGGAAAGATAAGAATACCATAACAAGTACACGCAGGCAAGAAAATAAATCTGAATAAATTGAAGTTATTTTAATGATTGCAGGAATGATTTTTAATTACGCTTAGGAATATTTATTTTTAAGGATGGCAATTTACTCATTTTCATGTATATGTAATCAGTGCTTCACAAGCCAAAGTGCTGCATCAAATTAGTCAACCATTAACTGAATTTGAATAACTTTTCAGTTAAAACAGAGTGTGTGCAGAGTTAAGTGATGTAGCAATAAACAGCAACGGTTTTTCTATATTACCCATGAATACATATACTTAAGTATATACTCACCCATACGAGGCAACCAATGGCACGCTTCTCTAAGCTTTTCTACCCTTAACCACAACTCGTGGTGGGGCAATTGCGAATTTAAAACTACTTCTTCAAGTTCCAGAAGCTCCTTTTCATTGCAGTATCGCTCAACATTGAATATTGCTTTGTTAGATGAGGTCAAATTCAGTTCCAGATACATCTTTAAAACCGTCCAGAGCTGTTCAAATAGACCAGCTTGTTTCAAAAACAGTCCACATTGAAAAAGAGTACGTAAAATTCCTTGCTCAAATATATACTTTTCTGACACTGTTGTTCTTCGCAATTTATGCATGGTTGACAAACATTCTATATAAAGTGCAAGAACGGCTGGAGAATTGCAATGAGCCATGGAACATTGTGTTGCTTCAATGTATCCTTGCCAAAGAACTATGTTGTCTAAAAATACAAAAGATATGCATGATATATAGAAAAATAATGTAATTTTTTACCTTTTTCTTTTTCAATTACAGTTTTGAGTTGCGTTTGGAGTTCGTCTGCTGGGAAAGCGCTTACAGCGACTCTAAGCCTTTCCCTTAACAGTTGCTCATTTCCTTGATTATTAGTCAATGCTTTATCTAGAATTGATATTTTTCTTTCAGCTAATACTCTTTGAGCTTTTGCTATGCTGCCTTTTCTGTATGACTTTTCAAATTGATAAACTGTATCCTAGAAAGTGTGATATGTTAACATGATATTTAATATTTCAATTTGAAAATTTTGGTTTACCTGAAACTCAACATATTTTAACCACATTTGCACATCGGTCGGATTGTCGGTTAAATTTCTATTGAAATGTGCAGTTCTTCTCGACAATTCTTCCTCTTGTCTAAATCCTGTAAAATTGGCGTCTTTCTTAGCAAATCCAACTTTGTCCAGATTTTGCTTGGTCAAAGTTTGCTCCTTGCTTTCTTCTTTATCACTCTCCGTACTTTTATTTCTAGATTGTGTAAAGTACCTGAAAAACCTTCAGATTAAAAACACACGCTTCAGCTAATAAAAAACGTATAATTTGTCATCATATCATATAGCGGAGTCAACTTTCTAAGTCGGCTGTAAGTAAAAGCTATAAGGATTCAGCCTGCTTTTAGCAACGATGAGCTTTCTGGGGCTGTAGTTTCAAATAAACGTATTTCCAACTGAGCTTTCAATATTTGTTTGTTATTACAACTGCTTCTTGAATTCGGATTTATTGTGAAAATTAGTTTTTTGAAGTGTTAGGGTGAAGAAATCAAACGAAAAACGCACCTCTTAAAACGATGTTTTCTGTTTCTTGTTCTTTCTGACAAATAATATTGAACACGATATTTGGCTACAGCAGGTCGAGTAATAGTATTCACCGTTAAAAGCTCTCTCGTTTGAGTTAGATCTAGAGAAAAGTTCTGATTTAATTCGGGCTCCTGTACTTGACGCTCAGTTGTTTTGGAGTCTTTAGCTCTATGATGCTTCTTTTTCTTATCTTTTTTTCGTTTCTTAGGTACTGATATTTCTTCCACTATATCATCATCGGAGCTTTCAATTGAAATACTATTTTCATTTGGAGGGTTAACAATGAGATGGGGTTTAAAACTAGAATTTTCAAGCCATTCTTCGTTAGTTACGGGCCTTTCTGATTCTTCTAGATTCTTTGCCTGATCTGCATAAGCTGGAAATAGCGACATTTTTTCCAAATCACTTTGAAATTGAAACGCACAGTCCAATAATAAAAAGAACACCGCAGAACACCGCAGAACACTTTCTGAACTTCTATTTTCTATTGCAAAACAAACAATATAACCTTTAAATCCTGAAAAAATTAACACTGACATTTGACCTTAAAACAGAGGTGTTCTGTGTAAATCACACTAAAATCCAATGTTGCCATTAAGCGCAATATAAAATCGGGAGAGTATAATATAAAATCTACAGGATGATTCAAAATTGGCGTAGTGCCTTGGGGATGTTGCGTGCGGGTGTTTTAGAGGTACATGAAAAATAGTAGAAAAATTAATTGTTATTAAAAACTAAGATATTTGCAAAAAACTAGATCAGAACGCCGGCAACAATGTTTTTCAATATAATCTGCCTCGTTAACATTGGTAGATGCTTCTTATTTTTTCTTCTAGTATATTTTTATATACATATGTAGATACTAATCCTACATTTCCGTTTTATACTAAAAACGCATACTTTACTATACTTCTTCTGTCAAGAAAATCTACGTATATGAATCGTATACGGAACGTAGTTATTCTTTGGTTCCGCGTGGTGCAACCAACAAATAGTTTGATAATCTGTAGGTACAAAGTCTGTGGGTGCAACGTACATAACCTCAAATTTGTGGATGTTAAAAGCTACTTGCATGTTTGCATTCATGCTGCATTTTACAACTAATTCATTGCATAGATAAAGACGCGACAACGTGAGCACATAATAAAACTTGTACTTTATTGCGATTCAATCAGCTAAACAGTAAATTTTATTAACGAACCTAAACACGGAAGACGTTGGTTTAAAAATGCATGCGTTAGTGAGGCCTGTTTGGATGAAACAATTCAATGGAATTTTTTCAAAGTGGATGTCAACTGCATTTATTCAAAAACAGGTAAGATTTCCTCATGGCCGTTTCAGATTAATTGTATTTGCGAAGAACAAACCGTTTCTCCGCATTCTTCCAGTACGTCCCAGTAATCTCTTAAAAAGTATGTCGCCAATTTTGAATCTCGCTGTATGTATGGAATAGGAGTCATTTCCCAAGCATGGGTTCTTATCATTTTTGTTTCTATCTCGAAGAGTCTCGAGGCCAAAGTTTGATCATCATTTATTGATCACAATAATTTAATCAGGCAAGGCATTTAACATTCAAGACATGAAAGTTAAATTTAGATTTTTTTTATTATGCATTTATGTAGTTCCACAGGGTTCGTGGGAAAGTTTTTACTATGAAAATGCTAAAAGGGTTTCGGAATCACTGCACTATGCAGGGTGATTCAAAATTGGCGTCATTCCTCTGGAGGTGTTGTCTGGCGCTATTATAGGAGTACAGAAAAAATAGTAAAATAAATTAATTGCTTTTACAAACTGAGAAATTTGCGAAAAACTATATCAGAAATACGGCAGCAATGTTTTTCAAGGTAATCTGCCTAATTGACATTGCGCAAATACCTGTTGCTCCGTAATTATTTAAAACTCCGGAAACCATGGCATTATAAAGACTGACAATAAGATAGACAAGGATAAACGGTAAATTCAACAAGATTGGTTGACAAAATGTCAACCTGTTCACATAATCTCGAATATTGATGTTTAAAAATAATATATATGCTACCAATTAAATATGGAACAATTTCAAAATAATGCTTAATAACAAAGATAAAATTCAATTTTCAACTGTTAATATCTTCTAGAGATTTTCGAAAAAAAAAATTTCAATATTTTTCTCGTACTCCCCAAGGGAGCGTCTATCACCCCTTAAAAGGAATGACGCCAATTTTGAATCACTCTGTATATAATATATATAATAGTGTTATAAAGTTGTATAATCTATGACTATACTAATATTTCTCCCATGGTGTTAGACATTCCCAAAAATTAATGGTATCAGAAGAAAAACAATTTTTTTTGTAAATAAATACACAAAAAAAATTATTATTTTTATAATTTCATGTTAAATCGGTTTCAAGATCATTTGAAATTAGTATCTTCAGGGTATTCCAGTAAAACAAATCTACTATACACATACTTATAGGTCGAAATTAAGTAGGTTTTCATCTAATTTATGGAGCTCTCACACTCAAAAAGAAAATAATTGTCTTAATTCGTGAATTAATTTAATGCTATGGAATCACATCTATTTTGTGTATGCGGTGAGACGCAATATAGGTAATAACGAAGTGTATTCTACTTTCAAAAACAACAGTTTTATAATAGCATTAAAAGGTCTTATAGATAAGTACTTCTGATTCTTTTCCCAGTTTTGTTTCCAATAATTTCCGACATTGCAGCTTATTACATTTGGACATTTTAGCTCTATTTCTGTTTCCTCACATATGGACTTGTTGATAATGATATAAGAAAGTTTTGCGCCCTTGAGAAAATTCGCGATATCGCCTTTGATAATTTCGAAAAAAAATATAGTAAAATATTACAAAATCTTAAAAAATAATGTTGATCTTAGTTTTGCCCTCGATGCATTCAAAATAATGCTGATCATAATAAGTAATAATAATATAGTGACTAATCCTAAACTAGTTTCTGTAAACTGACATTATTTAACATTTATTTTATTTCTTCAGATTTCTGATAGTCCACTAACCGACACATTTGGAAGGCACCATACTTACTTAAGGATCTCAGTAACGGAAAGGTGTAACTTAAGATGTAAGTTTCCCAATTCTACAGCATCAATAATTTTTATGTGATTTATTAGAAACTTACAAGCTATGTTTCTCAACCGATCAACTCAAGCGCCAAATCACACGGATGATTTTCCATGTAAATGCGTGTTTCTAGATAAATAGCAGAAACATCTGCAAAATGTGGTAAACGTATTCCAAACTATCTAAGGACGGCCGTGGAAGCTCCCAATCGCCTATCAACGGGAAATTAATATAATAATATTGAAAGTAACTGCAAAACCACGAAACTCTACTCTCTAAAATCATATTCAACTGTTTACCCTGATTATTATATAGTATACAAAGTGTTAAAAATTCGAGGTGTTAGCATTGAGATCTCGTAAATCTTAAGAGATACAGAGTCGGTTAAATCAGCACAAAATTATGCAACTTTGTGTTGCTTAAAAACATTATCTTTTTGAAGCAAAAAAATCCGACTACTGCTGGAAATATTCGAAGGAAGCCTACATACGCTCAAATCATTTAATTTTTTTTTGTGCGTGTCTGAAGAGATATTTTAAAATATGTGCACATTATTAGACCACCGTAATGATACTGTCATTTTGTTCCACACATTAGACATTTCTTCAAAATATCAGATACATCATTTTATTATCAGAAAGTGGTACGAGAATTTAAAAGTGAAACTAATTCTTGTACGACTGACAATATTTGGAGTTCCGTCAAATGTTTTATCGGAAATGAAGTTGATAAAATTATAAAATAACTATTAACTATATTAGTAGTATTATGTATGTAAATAAGTATAAACCTTAAAATAATAATGAAGACATTAAAATTTATCGGCTATTTTCAGCACTGTAAATATTGAAAACATCTCGTATGCAATGCATCGATTGATTTAAGACAATTCAATGTCTGACTGTCCATTCAATTGACCTGCATCTTACATTGCGAAACGCAGTTTGAATACACATTCTTAATTGCCGCAGTTGTTACTGCATTCGTACAGGCCGTAATTTTATTGCACCCCACAGGAAGAACAATAAGAACCTAAAATTTGTCATTTGTTCTTTTTAATGTATTTATACACAGGCCAATATTGTATGCCGGAAGAAGGAGTAAATCTGAGTGAAAAATCGAAATTATTGACCACTGATGAAATATTAAAAATCACAGAAATTTTTGTGAAACAAGGTGTTAACAAAGTGAGATTGACCGGTGGAGAACCCACGGTTAGAAAAGACATTATCGACATTGTTAGTAAGTTCAGACAATATTCTGCGAAGCATTTAAGCCTTTCGTTCTAGCTATTTACTTTTGTAGAAAGTTTGAAACGAATAGAGGGTCTTGATATTGTCGCAATGACTACTAATGGACTGACTCTAACAAGGCAACTAGTTGCCCTACAAAAGGCCGGACTAGATATTTTAAATATTAGCTTAGATACTCTAAGTGCGGAAAAATACGAAAAAATCACAAGAAGAAACGGGTGGAAGCGAGCAATGATGGGTATAGATTTAGCTCTACAGCTTGGATATGATCCGGTTAAAGTCAATTGTGTTGTTATGAAAGGTGCATTTCTAAAATTTGCATGTTTGGGGTTTACGAATTCCATACATTTTAGGCCTAAACGATGACGAATTGTTAGATTTTGTTCAGCTAACAAAAGATAAAAACATTGACGTGCGGTTTATCGAATATATGCCTTTCTCTGGAAACAAATGGAATGAAAATCAAATGGTATCCTATAAAGAAATGGTTAAAATAATTAAAACAGTACATCCGGATTTTCATTCCTTAATTAATGAACCGAATGATACTTCGAAGGTTTGAGATTTGAATTAAGTTGTTCTCAAGTCCATCAGGGTATTTTTTCTTAGGCGTGGAAAATTCCCGGTTATAAAGGTCAGATCGGATTTATTACTTCAATGAGCGATCATTTTTGCGGGTCATGCAACCGACTCAGACTAACAGCAGATGGCCACTTAAAAGTGTGTCTATTTGGAAATACTGAGATTTCGTTGAGAGATGCTTTAAGAGGACAACACTCCGAAGAGGATCTCTTGGCTCTCATTAGTCAGGCTGTAAGGAAAAAAAAGAAGCGACATGCAGGTAATACCGTTGACCTGCAAGAAGAAAAAAGGGAATTCGTTTTCGTTTGCAGGCATGTTGAATTTATCACAAATGGAAAATCGCCCAATGATTCTTATAGGCGGATAATGGTTTAGTAGTAACTCATATTTTAAATTATGTAGAGTATTTTGGTGATCCAATTCGAAAAGGTAAATACGTTTTAACTGCATGAATACACACTTTAATATGCATTATTTGTTTAAAAAAAGAGGTTAATATCAAGACCTGTTTTATTAGGAATTCCATATAATGTTGCATTTTCTGATGATTTCCGATTACGCCGTTTCGAGATACGTGGATTGTAAGTTTGTAAAAAAACAATTTTTTATTATTAAATAAAAACCGTTTGAACTGATGTTCAGAGGCGTAACACCAGGTAGTTTTTTTCAAAATAGTACAGGGTTGCAAACTTGTGTATTGAAGCAAATGGTCTATTTGTTACATTGATTTTTCCCAGATACATATTTCTATACTCTTATCAGACACAAAATGATATGGAAAAAACGTACTTACTTACGTATATGTATACATATCTACGAGCTCGTTGAAAATGTCGCAGCATTCAAAATATGTATATCATATATTGATGTTTAGTTTTTTTCATGCAATTTTTAAGGCGTCTTTTGCTACGCTGCCAGGTGAAATTATCTATAAAATATTAATTCCAAATTTTTTAAAAATGAAAAATTTTCTAAAGTTGTTTTGAAACAATTTTTGAGGTTTTGAATTTGAACAAATCACGAGTCGTGCTCAGAAACCCGACTTATTATAGTCATGCTCTGAGTGTTGCGAAATATGCGGCAAATATTTCATTTCGCGAAACTTAATCATACGCAGGTTCAATGTCTTAAAAGTCTACTTTTATTCTTGAATCACTATGTAACAATTTATGTCATAATTCAGCTATTTTAAAGCAGCAAATACTTTATATTTATACCTATGCACAGGCCAACTTCTGCTACTAGATGTGTGCGTTCTATAACATATTGTGGGATTTTGGTTTTGAATTTGTTGATTGTGAGAGTTTGAATTATTTTTCTTTTTGCAAAGGAAAATTAGTTGATTTTATTTGAAATATCATATCAGATGTTTGTTTTTAACTTGTGTCACTTCCATCTTTTTCAGATAGCCAGAAGACATCTAATCCATTCATTAATCATCCAGCACTACCACAAATCGTTCACACCAACCTATCACATTCATATCGCCCTAGAACTATTCGACATTATTCAATAGAACAGGCAGCTCGAACTCATTTAACTCACGTAAATGAAAAAGGTAAAGCAGCGATGGTCGATATTCTTTCTAAACCAATTACAACGCGTACAGCTAAAGCGGCAGCAACTGTGAAAGTTGGACGTGAAATTACGGAGATGATCAGTGAAAATGCGATGAAAAAAGGAGACGTATTGAGCATCGCTCAGATCGCTGGAATAATCGGAGCCAAGAAAACCGCAGAAATTATACCTTTGTGTCATAACATCAACCTGACCAAGATTAACGTCACCGCAGCTCTGAATGAGGAAAACCAAGAAGTGAGATTATTTTCGGAAATACAATGCGAAGGTAGAACTGGAGTTGAAATGGAAGCCTTAACCGCTGTAAGTGTAGCGGCACTTACTATTTATGATATGTGCAAAGCGGTAGACAGACATATAGAGATAACGAATATTCGTTTGATAAGTAAAACGGGCGGTAAAAGTGGCGATAACCATGAAGAAAATGTGAAAGTTAGAGATTATGATCATAGGCCAATAACTAGGCTCTCGCCATATGTTGGACCTATGTAGGCTAGTAATAAGAATTTCAATTTGCTCAAAGTGGATATGTTTCCAAGATCATATGACTCGTTAATTTTTCAGTTCATTCTAGCTAGTATTCTTATTGTCTTTTTATATATATGTATCTTATATCTATCTTATATATCCTTATAATTTCGGGAATTTTGCATATCAATTGGCTACTCTAGGTTATATATAAAGTGTACCCGGTACCCTAATAAGAATAAGGACCGCTGTATCTTTACTACGTTTAAAGCTATTTTTTATAAGCTAGATTATAATAATTTAAATGACCTGCTTATTTTTTGCCAAACAGCTAGGCGTTTAAACTATCGGCATTAAAACGAAACAAATCTACGCTTGAGGTAAACTGGAGGGTAAATCAATTTTTTCATGAAGTGCATGAGAAATAAATAAAAGTATTTTTGTAAGTTAATCTTATTAAGCATAAACGACTAAGATTCTTAATTATAGACTTTCTCCTGGATATGATCCATTGGTGCATATATGTATGTGAAATTATTTCAGATAATTAAAGTATTTTTGTATTTTATGTCATTGGTTTTTTCTGTATACATCTATACGTTTAACCCCTATTTGCAAATGCGTTTTAGAGCATGGTTTAGGCAAGTCTCAGGTAGAGTCCAGCAGTTTTATACAAACATTCTATTAGAACATTTTTTTATTGAACGCCCGGCTTCGGACTGTTTAAGTTTTGCTATCGGCTGAATGTAATAAAATTAGGAAATTTGCCGCACGAGCTGTTAAATATGCTAATTAGTGAACACGAAGGATGTGTGTTGCTCCGCGTGCCAGTGAGAAAACGAGTAATTTGTAAATAAATAGAAGAATAAAAATAAAAACAACAATTTTCAATGACCCCATACAGCTTAGACGCTGTAATGTATGTGTGTTTTAGGGCTGCATAATGGAATTATATAATATCCATACATATCTTACATACAAAACAATGTATTTAAGAAAAACCATTATTATAAATAACTTATTTTGATGATAATGCTTGCCACATGCTATACCAATTATCAATACAAATGATAAGGTTTATTGCAGTTTCTTTTGATGCGGCTTGATAAACAGGCTGTCCTCAGGCATCAAGATCCTGAAATACAATTATGTTCATGTTTACGCTTGTATTTTTGTCGAATACTTATAGTATTCCATTAAAAATATTGTTCTCCTATATTTACCCGTTCATTAACGGGTGCCGAGATCATTAAAGATCATTAATGTTTAATGCTTTTGATAGAGAATCTCTCTCTAGCATGAGCACCAGTTTGATCTTATCGAATTCGTAATTTAAATTACTGTAAAGGAAAAATCAGTCCTTGCACTTTTTGAATACTTACATATTTGAGTTTGTTGTTATTCCTGGAACTGTTATTGGAAGGAACTTTGGCTCCTCTGGTACTTTTACGGTGAGAGAACTTTTTGGGCCGGTTTTCCACGTATTACTCTCTTTATCAATAACCGATGCTTCAACAACTAAAATAGTTACACATACAGAAGTCGCATCATATTTAGCGATTTAAATCAAACAAACCTATAAGATATTGACCGCCCCTTGGAAAACCAAGAAGAAACTGGGCGGAGAAAAAGTCCTTGTGGGGTGTGACCGTTTGAGACAGCAATGAAACGTGTTCCAAAACCTGCAACAAAATCGCAATCAAGATTGTGCTACAGTGGTGATTAATTAAATAACCACCTTCGGATCGATATCTTTGTTCTTTGCGGCGCTCTGCAACTGTGAGGTGACGCTAATGACCACTTGTTCGATATTTCGGAATAATCCGGCTTTCAGGCCATGTTGTATAACACCTTCTACTTTTACTGCCAGTTGAGAGCCCGACTGAACGCTTATAAATTCTCCCATAACTCTCGGTTGTGGCGAAATCGCCAGTTTGACGCTGGTCGACTGAAGTATTTGGAAGAAGAAACGGGGAACTGGAAGTCTGGCGTTCGCCAGTATTTCGACAATTTTCTTTAGAATTTCTACTTGCTGAAATATAAAAATTTTAAGTTAACTATTAAACTCTAAAGAAAAAATGTACCCTAAAATAGTAATAAAACCCAATGCGTTTTTCATGTAAAGTAGCTTCTACTCCGCCGTAATTAACCATATCAAAGTGCCTCTTCTTTTCGTACAGCTCGTTTTATTACCAGAAAATGGTTACTATTGTTTTATATTTAAACCTATACTGTAATAAGACACAATTTAATTAAATAACAGTTGTTTAAATCATCATGGAAATAGCTTGAAGTGCGCATTCCAAATTTCTAATTTAGTTCGTTGCGAATATCTAAATTGATAGTGACAATTACCACTTTTCCGTTAGTAGTAGTAGTAGTCATGAATCTTAATTTAAAAACGGATAAACTTCAAAACATTGAATTCTTTTCAAGTTACTAACTTATAGTTTAACTACTAGTCACATTATTGATCAACACAATTATTTGTTTTACTATAAATATCTCCGTTTTGAGTAATCATAAATGATTAAAATTTTTTGCTAAAAATTCAAAAACTACAGACGAATGACCAACTTCCAGTTTGAAACAAAATCAAGTAATCTGATTAGTAACTTTCGAATAAAAAATATGTTTTTCAACCAAAAAAAAATATAACAGGGATCAATTTGCTTTTAACGAGGAAGAAATGCATACTGAAAATTCACGGTAATTTTCAAAACAATAATAAATTATGGAATTTTATAAAGCAAGCCATGTCTTTTGACACTATAGGCTTATCACCACGTAATTGAATGTCTTGAAAGAATGTAAATGTTGGAGTGCAGGATCAGCAATTTTTCTCAATAGACAACAAAACTAAACAGATCAAACTTTTAGCTTACAGACAAAACTTACCCGGTGGGTTATAGTGGACGTTACACTATCTTCTGCCAATTTTTGTGCCCCTTTTAAGGAGTTTTCACAAGCTTTTACTAGTTCACGAGATTCTAACTTAATATTTTTAGTTCCAAATTCCATCGGTCCTTCTCGAATTTTTGAGCCACTAGTGCATACGGTTTCCAGTGATTGCTCTATTAGAACACACATCTGTTGTAATCTAAAAGTAGACTCTAGTACTTTAGTAAACTCTAAATATTGAGGGAAAAGTAGATGGTTTATACGTACATTTGCATGTTCTCCAGAGTGACTGGATCGGCATCAAAAGCCGTTTGGTAAAGTTTCCAATGCAGTTCGCCACAATTTTTAAAATCTTTAACACATTTTCTCATCTGGTTAGTTATATAGCCGTATCTTTGATGTTCATCCCTTAAAGTTGATATTTATTTAATATCACTTTATTCACTTACATATTATAACGTTTTACCTTGTATTTTGGACAATTGTGGCAGCAATGGCTGGAGGAGGAACTATGCAAAGAATGTTGCAAGTATATATTAATTGTGCTAAACACTGCAAAAATTCTGCTCTGATTCTCATATACTCTGCTTGAAAAGTTAAATTATGTGATGGAGTACTAGCCGCCTAGAAATAGTAATTAGAACTGAGCTAGACGCTAACCACATATTAAGTTACCTTTAAAGCTGCAATCGCTTTATTATAATGAATAGATGACTGGTCGAGTCGTGTAACTAGAGTAGAAGAATCTTCATCGGATAGTAAAGCTTCAGCTTCAGACATTTCTTTCAAACACGCCAGCCAAAAGTGAAAATGCTCAGAACTAACCTGTTCTGTAAGTTGCTTGAAAATATAAGTGCCTATTTGATGATGGCCATATCGCACAGCTGCTCTTGCTAAATTACAAAGGAATTGAATAAATAACTTATTACAGTTAGACCACAATAATCACCTATACAGTAATTAGACCATAAATTGTTACTGCCCACTGTTTCGAAAACGGCATTCTTAGTTTCTTCATTCCACTTGTAGCCAGATAACAATTGAAATAATAAAGTACACAACATAACTTTCGTGTTGGTTTGAACATCGGTTGGACTTTCAATTGCTCTCAGACAACCAAGTAATTTTAGCATTGTCTGAAGTTGTGGCAGTAATGTTTCGGGTTTCAGTCCTCCAATTGCCCCCAAAGCCTCACATATTACAATAGTGTAGTTTCCTAAAATTCAACATTTAGGATTTTCTTTTGAAATAATCTTCAATAATAATCAAAATAAATAATTAATTTGTGTGTAGGAATGTATCATTGATTAAAGTGGAACATTTGAATATTATTTTCAGTGTACATTCAGTCTGCCATGGGAATTGTTGGATTTTCCAAGGTATGCAAACTTTAAATAAAAACATAAAAGTAATAAATACTTTTCATAAACTAAAGTTTTCCATTTTTCATCATCATATTTTGGTTGCGATGGTTCTGTTGATAAGCTTTTAGCAAGTAAGAAGAAATCTGGATGAAGGTTAATTGTAGCTTTTAATTTGATGATTCCTGTTTGTTATGTATGTAATATTGTTTCAAAATTTGGAAAATATATCTTATATATAACTTTTTTTCGAAATAACGAAAACAAAAATATTGACAACAAACAAGACTATTGATTGCACTTTTACTCCTAGTCATGTCAACTTTTCAACACGCTTTCTAAATAAAGTTAAAATTGAAAAAAATGATATTGTTTATAATTCACCAAAACCTTCCTATATGTACACAACGGTGGTTTTAAAATGTTTGTAAACGTTTAAAATCAACTGGTATCTGAATTATTTATATTAAATTATAATATTATAATTATAACAATATATTGAATTTTTACCTTCAACGTTATCAAGCCTGCATCCTAACAGATCAACAAAAGTCTCGCAATATTCCGGCCGTGCTTCGCAAAGTCTTACAGCACATTTCAAGGCAACTTTCAAGTGTTTAGGTTGTTTCTGCTCAGAATCAGTCAATAATAGTATTAAAGATTCAAGAGAGGTAATTACATCATCAGTACCGTCTGGCTGAAGATTTTCTCCAAAGCTAAATTGATCAGTTTTTTTTAATTATTGATAGTCATACTCCATTATTCACTTACCAATAACACAATATTTGAGTCAATATTTGTATGGCTTGGACAGCGATTCCAAAATGAGGAGAAAACGCATGAATTCCGCAAAGTTCCCTTAATTTCGTATTTGAAGCTCTATTCTCATAACAGAGCCGTGGAGACTCTACAAGTACCTAAATTAAGTAGTAGATAAATAAGAGCTACTTAACATCATGCAAACAGCGGTTATCCTCAATTAAATAACAATAAATCTAATGATTTTTGACAATAAAAATAAGGAGGATTTGTAAAGTCCTGATCTATTGGAGGCCGACAAAAGCGAACCATATTTTAATGTGGAAAATATGGAAATGCGTTTGGTGCGAAAGGTTACCTGATTGCTAAAGATATTGTTAGTCTGATTTATGATTATTTCAATATAACTGCCCGATGTTCTATTATTATTTCATTTTGATTTTTATTCAATTTAAAATTCAATGCAATTGTGATACGTGCAAAATATAAAATTAAATAAATATACAGTTTGCATTGATGAACAGAAGTAGGAAAAAAACGAAACATATATATTGCTGTAGGTGTGAATACAATATCTTCCACTCATGATTCATTTTTGAACCTAGTATTTAAAGCAATTAAAGATTACCTGTATAACGCACAGTCCTGGCATCAATATTTTATTTCTGTTACTGGATAACACGTAATCAATTAAATCATCAACAGCACCTTGAGGCCAAATGTGAGCACCAGGTATTGCCAGCTCGTAAAGGTGTTGCAAGGCTTTAGATTTTACTTCCCATCTCGGGTCAGTTTTTAAGTATTTCAGTAGCAAAGTTACCTAAGAAGTAAAATTTATCAATTAACTTAAAATTGCGGTTTCCTTAAACCTCACCTGGTTAGGAATATGTACTAGTGTTGCAGCAGCTAGTTTCGACAGTGTATTCAGAATAATCAAAACAAAATCTTGAGCAGGATAACAGGGCAGCAAATCCACACACAGTGTTCTAACCATAGCGGCAGTGGCTGTGTCATGGTGCATATATTGCAGTATGGGAATCAATTGTAATTTCATATTAGCAGTAGTAGCCTGTCCTTGGATCATATAAGATACCTTGTTGCACATGCTGACAGCAAATGTCCTAAAAACGAACAGCTTAACATACAAAATGTCGAATAATATAGTACAACTGACTTCGATTGAGCAGCAAACTGAATCGCCGCATATATGGCTGCTTCCACTTCAACATTGTCATGTGAATCTAAACTTCTTCTAATGCTATGATGAATTTGTTGTCTTTCTGGAATAATAGCTGCTACAGCACCAAACGTCCTTAAGGTTACGGCTCTTGCTATAGGATCATTAGAGTGAATAACACTGTAAAAGACACAAATATAATTTTCACTAATGATTTATGGAATATTTATATTATCTTGAGACAACGGTCCATTCGTTTTTAATACTAATATTTTGTTTTGGATAGAGTATGATTTTAAAATTTAAAAAAAGTGGTTACAGGGGTTTGCTTGGCGAGTACGAAAAAAAATTAAGAAGGAAACATTTTGAGTTTTTCTCACTAAACGCACATAAATAGACCCACGAACTTGTGGTAAAAATTACATTTATATTATTATTTTTCGTAAAAAATGAGAACGGCATACGTACATGCAAAAGAGCAAAAAATGAAAGTTGCCAATAGTGTAAGGTACGCTTCCATAAATGTAAATTACTAAGTCTAATTACACAAGATTGCTAATAATCACCTATAAACTCTTCTGACAAACTCATCAACATTTGATATTTTATCCAAATGCTTCTCACTTTGTTGACACACTCGTAAGACGCAAAGACGAAGGAAATTGTTGCTGTAAAATGTAAAATATCAAACATAAACAATGTAGTGTTCTGTACTCAATTTACCCCATACGAAAAACATCGGACAACTTCAGCAATGAAGCATTTATCAGGATAGGAAATGGATATTTTTCAAATAACTTAGGAAATCTAACTATTGCTTCGCATTGTTCACCAACTTTCCCGGATCGAAGCCCTACAATGTGTTCGTAAATAAGATAAATCCCAGATTAGCTTTAGTATATATGAACAAACCCTTATCCAGTTCCGTTAATGCTGAATTAGCATCTTGTTCCGGCTCCCCTAGATTTTCGTTAAAACTACTCACTCTTAGACCTAGCATTACAACAATTTTAATAAAAAATTACTAATGTAAACCAACTTAACCTGCGGTTTTGAACATACTAAGTTAAGGTTATGTTATTACTTGTCTTTATCTCTGATGTTATGGTCCGAGCTGTATTTGTACAGGGTTGTCATATCTCAACAACTAATGCAGCGAGTATTAATTATACAGGGTGGAGAATTTAACTGGAATAAATTTGCTTGCAAGAATGGAAATAATTTAAAAAATTGCCATTTCAATGTTTTAATCTAACAGTTTTCCAATAAGATAGAGAAATCGCTTTTCTCTAACTCTAAAAAAATGAGGAAAGCTCCAATTGAAAGGCGTATATATTGCAACACAGAAGTTCGAATATTTTCGTAAAAGATTGTATGAATATTTTCGTAAAATATCGATTAATCATTATAGATTCATCCGATTATCAGGCACATGTCGTGCAGGATTCACTGTATTTACAAAATGCTTAACCATTACTTAATATTTCGATAAATTATTACCAATTTTATTATAATAATTCATCAAATTATTAAGTTTGCTATTTATTAATTAGTGAGAATAATGTGTTAATTTCCTTAATCCAAAAGGACCCCACCTTGGAATGCCGTTTTCTTCTGAAAATGGTTTTTGCACGTGTTCGATAGTGTACCTTGTCTCACCACAGGGTGAGCAGATTTCTGTTTTTAGCTATTCCTATGTTAAGTTGGCAACTCTGTAAAATTGGGCCTAAGGAAGAAGGGGCTGTGAGAGAGAGGTTATCGGCCATTTTTGACTATCGCCAGCATCTTTTCTGTAACACTTGTATCGCCAAATATACTTCCCAAAAACATCCGTACAATAAAAAACTATCAAGCAAAAACGCAGTGCTCATTATTCACAACGGCATAAAATAAGCCAGAATAATCACATCGTTCTCCGAAAGAGTTGACTCCCGTGGTGCACTAACCACATTAGAGGGCAGCTCAAAAGTAGTGGAAACTACCCACTTCACATTGGTCCTTCGAGTAGCCGGATATTATTGAAAAGTAGAGGATAACAGGT
>NW_026018916.1:9745927-9805368 GCF_020466585.1 Dendroctonus ponderosae | reverse complement strand
ATTATAATCATTATGTTATTTTAAATACTTATGTCATGTTTTGAAAGATCCTGCAGTCTTTCAAGGAGCGCGGGATGTTCGATAGTGTACCTTGTCTCACCACAGGGTGAGCAGATTTCTGTTTTTAGCTATTCCTATGTTAAGTTGGCAACTCTGTAAAATTGGGCCTAAGGAAGAAGGGGCTGTGAGAGAGAGGTTATCGGCCATTTTTGACTATCGCCAGCATCTTTTCTGTAACACTTGTATCGCCAAATATACTTCCCAAAAACATCCGTACAATAAAAAACTATCAAGCAAAAACGCAGTGCTCATTATTCACAACGGCATAAAATAAGCCAGAATAATCACATCGTTCTCCGAAAGAGTTGACTCCCGTGGTGCACTAACCACATTAGAGGGCAGCTCAAAAGTAGTGGAAACTACCCACTTCACAGCACGTTCTTTCAAAATTTCAATTAATAGTTTTTGTAAATTGGAATTAGAATGTTAGAACTTGTTAAATGCTTATTTTAATATGTTTGTCTAATACCTTTCTGTCTTTGTTTTTGAATATCTTTTCGTAAACCTCATTTTCGTGTGAGGCACGGTAAATCAGTCAAAAACTCCTCACTTTTTTAATGCCTTTTGCAAATCACGGTAAATGATATGGAGGATAAGCGCAGAACGCGTTCCAATTTGAGTCAACTTATTGTCAACTGTCATAATATTGATAACAGCTGATTTGTGATGACAGTTAAATGAAACTTACAACGGTTTTTGTGATTGTTTTTTCAAAATTGTTTAGGCTTTGAACTTTATAAAAACGAATAAGTCTGACGATTGGCATTTCTTCAATAGCATATTACTTTATCTTGATTTTAAGCAGGCGTTGAAACGTGATATTGTACAAATTTGGATATAGGTAAGATTTTTGGAATTATATATGAATAAAAACGGTTTTTTAGTGTTAATTTTAAGTAAAATATAGTTACCAACTTCTTTTAGGTATTAATTTTGTAAAACGTGAACTAGTGAAGTGTGCAGCCTTCAACCAACTGATAGCTCAAGTTAATGGACTAAGCATTAATGGATAAAGCAAATTTTCCCAGACTTACAAATAATGATTTCAACATTGGAGGACAAGCCAGTGGAATTTTGCCGTCTTATAATTTAGGTATGGCATTTATATTATATTAAATCTGCAACCTGCTATTTTCAAAATTTTATATTGTTATCTAAGGTATGTCTCATGGCGCAATTAAATGTCTAGCCATTGGGTAAAAATATGTAGGTACTTACTAACTAATTCACATGTACCCTATATCTCTCAGCCGCTTCATATTTGGAGTTTGAAATGGTAACTCTCCACTAGTAGTTGCTCATTTTAAAACTCTTCAAATATCCTATAGGATATAGCGAATTAGAAAAGGAGATATTTGTTATCAAATTATTTTGTATTTCATTAACAATCCAAAATGGTTTTTGTTATGCATCCTGACCATAATAAAGCCGGTTACACGATACTTAGTTTAGTTAACGAGATCCCATTTAAACTTACAAATTTGGGATGGCTAATGATATGGGGTAAATGAAGTTTGGTTTAATTGTTCTTTCAGACACTAGTTGGCCCCCGTTTCCAGATTTTTGTGACGATTTCTTTCCGAGGGAATCTTTAGGTAAAGTAGATTTCAATGTTCACATTTTTATGTAAAACTCACACATGTACATTCATTAATAACATTACACATATTTTATTTAGGCATTTTAAATGCTGACAAACTAGCAAACAATTCTCTTATTGACCAGAGTGCCCGTGAATCGTTGGGTATTCTCAATCTCAGCGCATTGGACATTGGTAGAGACTCTATAGGATTGTTTTCTATCAATAATCCAATTTTCCAGAAGCAGTTCAAACATGCCGAAAGAACAAATGCTAGGACTTTCTTAAATGGTAAGTAAATATTTTTTTTCTGTTCTGTGTTGCTGAATGCTGTTGAAAAAAAAAATTTTAATTTCTCCGATGAATTTTGTTTTGAGTTGTAAAGCAAAAGCAGCTATTTTACAACACCTAAAATACTCTGTGCCCTCTAATTCGCTAAGCCTAACTTTAGACTAAATCCCATGCGTCATATATAAGTTGCTTTTGTAAGGAATAAATGGTAGATCGAGAACATCCTTATAAAATATACATTGGTCGCCTTATGTGATCATATAATTGGTGCATGGAGAAAGTGTATTAATTGCCAAATTCTGATTATTTCTGTAATATACTAATAGTTAAATGAATAAATTCAATGATGTTATCAGTCATTGTTTTAAAATATTGCATAGTTCTATTCGCAGGCACACAAGTTAATTAAACATTTTAAGAGAAAAATTTACTCCTGTGATTATAGTGACGACATACTTATAAATAAGATATTCGTTATTTTAACTCCACTTTTCCTGTTAGTTATGATCGCAAATTCTATTTACAGCAGTGCAAGTATAATATTTTTTTGCCAACATATTTATCAGCATTATGAGCATAATTATCTAATTTGTGCTCATTGCAGGTACACACGTTTGTGAACGAACCCAAATATCTATTGGGTTTTGCGAATGAAACTACTTTTTTTGAAATTATATAAATAAAGACAATCTTTTCAATGTACTTAACTATTTGCTCTCTTAGAAATATCCTCCTGTATGTTGGTAAAGTGAAAATAATGTGAATAAATAGTTTAATTTCATATTAATTTTAGATGTCAACAGTCCACGGAGCTCGTTATCCACATTTATAGGATCTACCACTGAAGATCGTCCTAGTATCATTAGTACTTTTACATCATCATTGAACCCGTTTAATGATGCGTTTGTATGTGACTCTCTAAACACTACTCATTCGATTAATATTAAATCCGAGGATGCACAGACTGCGTTTCTTGGGGCTACAGATAATAATAGTAACAGCATTAAGTCGCTTCCGTTAAGTTCTGATGCAGACAGCATGCAAGACATGAAAGCTTTCAGTTCTGCCCACCACACTTTTATTAAGGAGATAGCATCTGATACCAACGAACTTGTAAGTTTACATGGTTTATCTAACTTTAACTGAGTTTACGTGTATTTTCAACATATATCTGGTGTTTTTAAGTGGCGTGCATAATACTGAAATGGATCTCTTCATAATTTAACACTCTAAGTACACGCAAGCTCTGTTGGTCTAAATTTGATTTGTTTTCAATCGCGTGGTTGTTTTCACGAACACGACCACCGCAACTGTTGGACGCACAGACTGTAGTAGTTAGGTAATGAAAATAATAAGTTCTGTAGTAAATTTGATTTCTTTAATGTAAATCTATGAGGAAAATTACCTTACGAAGTTAATAAAACAGTTTAGTATGTTCGTGCTAGATCCGTGCTAGTCCGTTTCTACTTAAATAATGTCAGCTGGTATCTTTAATTTTCTCTAACGAACTAGAAAGTAAAATGACTTAAGTTTTTGAATATAATTCTGGTACAATTTAAAGTATTTTTCGTCGGTATAATGTTTTGGTTATATAGGTATGTTTTATTGTGTGCATCCATTTTGAGTAATTGGTCAAAAAATCGGTCAAACTGAAAATAAAACAAATGCGTTTATAAACTTTGAACGAAAAATTTTGAGGATGGTGAGATAGCTTATAGAAGTTGAGAAAAGTTGCATAAGCCTATTATGTATTCACTATTTACGCGTACTGAGCTTTCCCTACTGTGTCCATGTTTTCTAAAGGAAAATCTATTTTATCAAAAAAAATACAAGAAAATGTGTATAACTGATTATACAAACTTTCTTCCATCTATTTATACTATCTATTCTGCTTTTGCAATTCTTGTTCGACCAAACTTGTGAATAAAGCGGGTAACTTCTCGAGGGTAAAAACGCGTACATTTTACGAAATATACACTCAAAATTAAAAGCTACTCAAAAACTAATACTGTTTTTTTTATAACAAATAAGCTGTTTAAATGATAATATAAAATTCCTAAAAATCCTTTTTGACGTTTTTTTTAATAGTGTTTTCATTGATTTAGGATGATTCTGTGTTTGAGGCAGACAGTTTCATTGCATTCGAATCGAAAGGTAAAGCAATGTTAATGTAATGTGTCTATTTGCAACTTTTATTCCTTATTCTTTTTATGTTACAGATAACTTGTTTAATGAAGGGGCATATAATTTAGATTTAACGTCGGAACCAGACTGGTCCCAATGTGACCTCACTCCCAGTGACGATGAAGGGGGTACCGATATTACTGTATGTAAAGCAGGAAACGTTCCTATTCAGGTATGTAGCTTTCTTTTCAACCTGGTTGAGATCGTTATTAATAACCGTGTTTATCAAGTCTGATTCGAATTGTTTTATCTGAAGCAAACTAATAGCACTATCTATCGTTGTCATTAGTTCATTGACATTGAAAAAGAGTTAAAATAGAGCGTTTTCGCGCCATTTCCTCATAATGTAAAGAAATTATTTTTTACTAGTAAAAGTTCATTGTGATTATACTTTTGTTGATGTTGCGAAAAAATATCAACCATGTGCAGACACTAAAAAGAAAAATAAATAGAGAAATATTTCGGTGCACAGAAAACATTTTTTTGCTTGCATATTGTTATTTAATATAGAATGGTAGTTTCGATAAAGATTTTTAAATATCTAAATATTATTGCTTTAGATAGATAAATTGTTCGGTATGAAGGCGGCTGGTTTATCCGATAATGTGGGAGTTACGAACGATGACAAAGTAACCGACTCGTCAGTGAATATTAGGTATATTTAAAACATTTCTTAGTTCTTGTCTGGGCAATATTGGTTAATAACTCATATTCATCGAGATAATGAATTGCCTTTTTTAGTCAGAACATAAGCAAAATTTCTCGAGCCTCCAGTGGTTCAAGTAACATTTTGGAAATGTCACCAAAAGACCACAGTATCTTGAAATATATTAACATTCTCTCTGATCTAATCGGTACTAAGGAGAATTTATCACAACATCAAAGAACAGAGGGTCAACGTCACTTGCGTGTATTAGCTGATTTATTTCGAGACGATGAGAAGAAGGTTTGCATACAGGTAATATTTTTCAAGAATCTCAAATTAATATAACTTTTCAGATAACTAACTCAACAAAATTGCTTAACTCATCAAGGCAAAATGTTCAGCTTATTAAAGAAGAGGAGAAAAGAAAAAGCAATGAGGTTCTAAATTATTTAGTAGGCTTGTTACAGAATGTAATGTTTTTATTTTTTAGAATTCGTTTCTTGCGACTGCAACCTGCACAAGTTCAAGTTCAACTAGCGCTGCTAAACCTTTGAAAGAAGCTCGTCCACTGAATAATTTAACTTCTCAAAACAAGGCCATTTCTGCGGCAAATAAATTTAACAAAATCAAAGCATCTGCGCCGTTAAAAAAAGAACCTTTAAGGTAGGTTTTCTTTTATAGTGCCAATTGCTAGATTCTTCTGGATCTACTATTTTTAGGGCTATACTACCTGTAGAAAATATGAGTAAGGCCAAGATGATCAAAAAATTAAATAATTCTAGTACTCCGGAGCAGAAAATAGCAGGATCTAAAAATGCGTTTTCATTAAATAAAAGTAGCTCGTCATACCAGGTATGTATTTTAGTTGGAGTCATGTGGAGTTGGTTTTTTAAAATGATGAATTGAATTTAATTGAATTGAAGATCATATAATATGCTTTTAGGAATCAAAATTGAAGCCTTTAGCAGCATCCACGCCTGACAGCCGGCTGTCCAATTCGTATAGGAAAACTGATGGTAAACGAAGCTTTTCAGGGTAAATGCGTAAATATAATAATTTCTTCTTTACTTATTTTAATGAGTTCTAATTTTATTTGGCTTAGGTATCGTTTTCGAAAATATAGATAGAGCCTAAGAATATTAGGATGATGGTTGTTATTAAAATTTTTCAAATTTGACAAAATAGGTAATCAAATTCGACTGATGGAATATTTAAAAGCGTAATTATTTTTGCCTTAGATCATTTTCAAGTTCAAATATTTCCGCTGTTGCTTCTGAAAAAACCCAGACAAGAAAGTCTTTGCCTAAGCTCGGTGGTGCAGTTTTAATGAGAAGAAACTCCGATTTTGCAGGCGACAGGAAGAAAGGTAACACGTAATTACAGCTTTTTGTTTCAGCAAATCGAAGAGTGTACTTATTTGAGTTTGCGTGCTCTTACCCTCATTAAAATCGCAACCAGCAACGTCGTTAAATTAAATTATCGCACACTATTATTAATTTTTGAAATTTCTTGGGACATTGGACAATATTTTAGAATGAACAACCCACATTTTATACATCAACTATGAATTTTCATGTGAGATTTGAAAATTATTTTAGCAAACGGGTTTAGTTTTTGCGGTTTATTCAAGCAAAATGAGCAACTTACCTAAACTTTATTTGCTCTTATTCCTGATTCTATTAGGCAAAATCCTCGATCGTAACTTCAATTTACTTTACTCCAATCTTGTTACTTTTGTGGGCAAACAATTATTTAAATCCTCAGTACACATTCACATTCTGTTTGGGGATCAAACATGTTTTGGTGCTGATTCTCATTTATTTCCAAAAATATTGTTCTTGACATAAAACTCACCTCACGGACTTAAAAATATATTTGTTTAATTTCTTTTTGAGTTCTACATTTTTTTCCACGTTTCTCAGCACTGTCGCAGTTTGCGCCTTAAGTTTTTTAATTTATTGAAATAACTGTATGTATGTATTATTTTTTTAAATCAATTTAGATGTTCAAAAGCTCAAGCGAAGCAATTCAACTGGAAGAGAATCGAAGCTTTCTATCGCCTTATCAAAAGTTCGAAAAAATATGTTAAATTCTCCCCATTTGAGTACAGTAATGCGAGGATTCAACAGCCAGGGCATTAGCCAACCGACTAATTTAGTATCCAAATATTCAACAAAGGTTAGTTTATAATTAGAAATCAACTTGAGTATTATTTACGCACTTGAAACTTTAAAAAATCTCTTTGTTACTGTCAGTTTGCAGATAATACCGTTGGAAAAGAAAATATGGAGCCTGTGACAGCGCGACAAAGTAAATAAGTGATATTAATAATATTTTTTGTAATTTTGTATGTGTGCTTGTTCATTGTTGATAGCTATTTCAGTGCAAAAGTAAATATTTATGGAAAGTGTTTAATAATATAAATCTCTATTTAATACTCATATAAAGATATTACATTCTAGACTGTAAAGAAAGATTTATATGTTTGCATAAAAAAATATTGAAATATATCTCTAATTTGTAATATGAGAAACTGACTGGAAATATCACCCCAATGAATTTTTCCCAACGATTGTTTTGCTCGACTCAACGCAGTTTGTTCGACATTAACTTTAACTTTCGATTTGGAAAACGTAGCACATGTGGTTTCTGCGATTTCACGGGTTTTAGCATTACAAAATAGACTTATTTTGCACAACATATCAAGCTGTTCGAACTCAGTTTCATAAAAATGGAGCAAAAGTCCGATCTGAGAGCTCGTGTGAAAAAATCAAATTCTGTTGCTTTTAATAGCGCAATCAAAGTGAAGAATTCACAATTCATGGCATGGCTTGTGAATGTTTTACTTTGATTTTGGTGGATCTGCTAACAATTGTACAGCCTCTCACAACAGATCGAGCTAAAAATATTTTCATGTTCAATCAAGTTTCATGAAAAAATTGCAAAAAATTGATCAGAGAGCGAGTATTTAATTTCATAGTAAAGAATTAAGTTAAATCATAGTAAAGAAATGAGTCATACGAAGGGCCAACAAGGAAACGATTATATCATTATGTAAGTTCTGTAGCTCGGTGCGTTTTTAATGTGATAAACACCTTAATATCGTATGAGTTTTTTCTTAAAGGTGAATTTAGTTCAGTCATCTTGTTCATAAGGCAAGTAGGGTCGATCATCTTACCTGTTAACTTCGTCTGGATATTCATTGTCTGTTCAAGTGTAGTGTGTGATATTTGAGAATTAATGGATAAATAATGAGGCGCCAATTTGCAGAAGGCAGGTAAGATGGATTATTAATCCGTAAACTGAATTGAGCTGAGTTTAGTTTTTCGAAAAATAATTAAACTTTTATTCAGTTCTCTATTTATTTTTCTTTGCAATCAAATAACTGGAATAACTTGCCGTTGGCGGATAGCACGTTAAAACGTTGCGGGTGATCCTGGCCAAACCATTCAAATTTCACGTGGTTTTTCAAAATTATAAATTGAAACAAATTATTTTTTGTTAAACTATAGAAAATGGAGGATGGGGCGCCAGCGTGCAGAAAACTGGTAAGGATTTTTTCTGGTCTGTTAATTCTCTAGCTTGAACTGAAGTTGAGTTCAATTTTTCGAAATCCAACTGAAGTTTTATGCATTCCTTATATTTCTTATTCTTAATGGTTTGGAACAAATTTCCTGCAGCACTAAACACATTTTGTTATTTGTTTTCAGGTGGCACGATGCAGCTTTTGGTAAGTTTTGCATTACTTTGCCCCTTGTTTGCCATATCCCATATTGTTGACTTGTATTACAAAAATGCTTTATTCAAACATTTTGAATTTTTCGAAGCTCGAAAGTTTACGATTCTCCACTTCTTCACTTAATTTCTGTTGAACCGCACAAAAAAATCGCCATACTCCAAATTGAGTACCAGGTATACCGTTTACTAGTTTTTAATTTAGATTTTTATTATTTGTTTTGCACATAATACAAATTGCAGAAACAATCGTATTCAGCTTTTCATTTCAACATATTCAACTGTTGAATAATGAATTTGCAAGTGGATCGGGATTGGATTATAAAAACGAATTGACTATTATCATGACAAAAACCTGTCTTCTTCAAATGTTTTTACATTACTATATATGTACATAGCTAATCGAAACGTTATAGTAACAAAAATGATGTGGACAAAAGTGAACATGATTTAGTGAAGTATTCATTCTAATGTGTAGCATTTTTACAATGGATTCAAACATTTAGGTTTTATCAACCACGTCCAAATTAAATTAATTTTTCCGGGTTAATTAAGGTCAACTAAAATAACTGTAGATAGATTTTTAACAGTGTTCTTTACTTAATTATTGATTCTTAATAAAGTAGTCTTAGTTACATTCTTTGCTGAGAGCTAGAAGAACCCGAAACAAAATCATGTTGAAATATTTGTCCAAGAAATATAGATAACTACCTACTTTTGAATTTTGTACATATTATAATAGATCTAATTATTGGATAAGTGATCATAATATGTACTGATACATATACATTGGTCAATGTGATAATAGTGATTATTTTTGCAAAATCAATGTATTCGGTAACCAAAATGAACTTAGCGAGTGCAAAGCAATGGTAATTCTCAACGAAATACGAATTTGATGATATTTTATGTTAGTTAATGGATATACATATTAATGGACTGGAAGTCTAATGATTACAAGCTTTAGCCTCTTGCATGGTTTCACGGAATGTCGGATCAGATCCAACTTACCCGAATACTTTCTATAGATTTTAAAATGGTCCCGTTTCAAAAACCTTGATTCATTCAATGTGGCCAATTTCATCAAACCTGTAATCATTGTTGATATCGACTTTAAATCGACCCATTCATAAAAAAAACATGTTTGTAATATGGGCACAGAAGAGAACATACAGTTTTGTTATTTCGATAAATGTAAAAAAAAAACGTTTTGAAGCACCAATAGATTTGATATGATATACACTGATATATGAAACATACCTGCTCTAAGCTACGAATCTTTTGCTATATTTATATGATTTAGCTGATTGTATGTGAAAGTGTGAGTGGTACATAGAAACTGCACAGAGGAATACGTGATTGCTGGACATGTAAATATTACATTAATTGAGACAAATGTATGCACTGTTCAATTTATAACAGCAAAATTTGGAAATTGATAATGATTTATGTTAAGACAAACGTGCAATATGCACATATTTTAAAATCTCATTGCTTTTTGAGATTTTTACTTGCAAAATATTTATTTTATTTTATAATTGTTGGAATTAATTTCAAGATTTTGCTATGAAATCTCATAATCTCAAATTATTTCCAGTTTCCCATCGAACACTCACTACCAATAATACAGTTATCGATTCATTTGTTAAAAATTGGCTCCTGAAAATGTCAAATCAGTTTAATTATTTCTAACATTTTATATTTAATTCATGTAAAAACCAATCGGGTTTCTGCACATGTTTTTGAATAAAAGTGATTGGAAGTCGTTATAAGCCACCCGGTGCAAGTTTTGCCAAAAAGCAATAAAACTTAAATCTAAGATTTTTAACTAAGTTTGGAAAATATCAACTTTTGCATTTTTAATGATTTTAAAATGAAAAGATAAAACCAGTTTTTTCTGCCTGGATCTCAAAAACTAAACGCTCAATAATATTGATCTTATTGACTAAATCATATATGATTACTTACACAGATTTACACAGGGTGAGTAGATATTATTTATTAATTTAGAATTATTATAATTAAGATAATAATACGATTCGAAATTAGTAAATAAGGTAACAAACATGAAATTATAACTTTTTTAAGCAGAACCGTAACATGCACCTACAATTTATTATTCCTCAGAGCTTGTTTCTATCTGAAAAAGTTGGTGAATAGCAAAAGTACCAAATATTAATTACTCAGTTCGTATAGTATATCAAATTAATATTTGTCTAGCATGTTTATCTCTAACACAGATGCGCATTAACAAAGTATTTTCTTCCAATCTAATAATAGTTAAATTGAGGAGATCTTAACTTTGAATATAGTAATATCAACTTCAAAATTAACTTTCCTTAATTTGTTGAATAGTTTTTTTTAGTGTTAATAATTAAAATATTGTCAATTTCAAAAGTAGACTAGGATGATACAAGAGTAATTTAAAGTGACTCAGTAGATTGATAAAGAGAGAGATATTAAATCTGAATGAAATATACACATTAATTTCTTACATTTTATCACAGAGCGAAAACAAATTTTACAGATGTGATTAAAATATGCAACAAACACTATTTAAAGGTAATAAGTAACCATTTCGAGCATAGGGAAAACGATAATGTTTTGTCACATATCTTATCTCTTTAAGAGCAAAACGAACCTTAAAGCACTAAGCTTAAATGATGTTGGGGAAATGTTACTTTCAATTTACATGTAAATTTTATAATTGTACACTAATTTCTCGATATAGAATTACGACACTTAAATAGATTTCCCGAGTTTGTAATCGAATATGAGTGAATCATTAACATCATTATGCACGTGCACTTCAATTAACTTTTTTCAATACCAAAGTCAACGGAAACAATCCGGTAAATCAAATGTTAGAATAGAACCCCGCGTCGCCTAGTAAGTAATTGGTATTTTGAACTAAAACTGAGATTCATTTACTTTTCCATACATACAATGTAAGGAAACTTTTGCTTATATAAATTAGCATGAAAAAAAAACGTAATCTATCACGCCTGGAGTGAAACAGTTATAAATGCAAATATACGTTTTGTGATAATAGAAAACTCCGAATATTTAAATCTTTCGAAAACTTAATAAAACAGACACTCTGTTTTAAAAAATATACATTTATTTAATCAGAAGTCCATTTTGTCGTGTGAACTAGCGGTTCTCATATGATTTTTCTTTTTGCGCATAAAAGCAAAGCACAATTGTTTTTTTATTTACGTTTTAAATAAAGACTACCACATAAAAGACATTGATCTGAATATCAGCCGTTGTCCGTAAAATAAATAAAAACAATGGATTTAAGAACTTAAGAAAGAGGCAACGATTTTTTAAAGTAGCCGTCGAAAAATATGAAAGTACATTTTTTCCTAGACTTTTTCAATTGCACTAATAATAAAATGAGCAAAATCGTCTTATTTTTACCTTATTTTTCTTTGGCCAAAACGCTGTTGGAAGGGTAAAATGTTTTAGATAGACACAGAATTTTTGTAGAACATTCCCTATTTGTGTGTAAGATCTTATAAAATTGTAAAAGTTGACACCTTCCTCAAAGACTCACACGGGATAATAAAAATAGAACACTTTCGAAATTTGGAAAATCCTAAATGGAATAGGCCTATTTATTTCTTGCATTAAAAAGTATTCAGTTATTACTGTATAATATCAAAAAAGGAACATTAAAATCTGAGAAAAAATGTTGGTAGTTTAAAATATTTTAAGTAAAAATTCGGATTTTTCTATTTTCACTCAATTTGTTATAACATCAAAACGAATGTTTGCTACCGAAAATTAAACGCTACTAACAAACCCTGTATAATGCACACCCTGGCATCTAGTTACATACATGATTTAATATTTAGTTGATGACATGATCATATATAACCAATGAGAAATGCGAATCAATAATTAACAAAATTTTCAAATTAATTACTTTTTTATTGCGTTTAAATATTA
The DNA here is from genome assembly GCF_020466585.1 of Dendroctonus ponderosae. Taxonomy (NCBI): domain Eukaryota; kingdom Metazoa; phylum Arthropoda; class Insecta; order Coleoptera; family Curculionidae; genus Dendroctonus; species Dendroctonus ponderosae. Next base: position 9,792,919 of record NW_026018916.1, on the reverse strand, counting down.
GTTGTATACACACAATTTTTTTCATGCGCGCTGAAAATTATATTAAACTATTTATATACGGGAGGCACGGTAAATATAACGACAGTTCTTTGAGTCTCATCGCGTTCAATATAGCGGACGGTCCTTTTCAGGTAGTAACAATTATTTAAACACTTATGTTGAACACGGGCAAAATAACAACTTATGTTTAACACTTAAGCTGTTATTTTATTACAATTACTTAGTTTACAGGGGCAGGTGTTTGTTTCGGATTTTGGTTGGTGAATAAAAAGTCTATTTTGAAATCTTGCACAGTCAATAACTCATTCGCTGTTCAACATATATTTTAATAAATCATTGTCTAACGTATGCTCCACACATTTTAATTTTATATATTTAGATGTAATAACAACGTTTGTGGTTAAATACTAGTCCAAGCGACATTCTGCTTTGAATATGGTCCAATCACTTATCGATTACAGAAAATATCTTTTTAATCACCAAAGCAACAAGAAGGCTACCCTTAACGAGAAGAGTTCAACTTTCCAAAGAGAAAGTTCAATTTTTCATAAAATAGTTCAACGTTCACAGAAACTCACGGATATTCCATAACTGTAAATGCTTAGTTCTGTTTACTGTGTTATGTTATCTTCCTGTCGGATGTCGGACTTTAATTTGACGAATTCTTTGGCGACTTCGTCGTTTGTGCGTTGCGAGAGTATCCTGAGGATGGTCCAGCCCGTTTCGTCCATTTGAATGCGTTTGCCCAGTGAAAGCCAACATGCACATGATCCCTATGGTAAATGTTTGAAAGAAGTTAGTCAGAATCTAATTTAACTCAAATTAATGTAATCACCTTATCAACGATGTCTTTTAATTGCATGACAGCTACACCAACAAGTCTATCTTCTCTGGCAAAACAATAGTCTTTAACACAAATGTGGAGTTCGTAGTAATCCAGTTGTTCCTCATTACCAATAGTGCTGAAATAATTATATTTCGAAATAGAGAGCTTCTTACGGTCTGACGAATATTTTCCTAACTGTTTTACGTTAAATTTTCTCATCCTGCCCAGTGCCCTTTATTAGATAACGATAACACAAACCCACTAACTACTAATATAAATAAAATGTAAAAATTTATTAATCGAGTGGATTTTTGTCTATTGCGTCGCACAAGCTCTCCCCTGCTATCCGCTTTTTGCAACTTTTCTTGATCAGTTTCTTGGCTTTGATGAGATGAAAAGTCCTTTCGACAAAGTGATTTTTGTGCAAAGTGAAAAAAATTCGTCGTTCCTAAGCAAGAAAACATTAAAAAAGTATCTATTTAATAATAGTCTTATTTAAAAGAGAGCTTTCTTATAGAGCTTATGTAAAAGTTTTTGTATATTGTGGAAAGTTACTTCAATTGTTAGTGCCACATCCAAAGCAATATTGCTTCAGTTATTTCAGTATATTTTCCACACGAACTTTCGTGATTTTTTCACTAGTATTTTACCCGTTGAATCGTTTTCTCCTGTTCACATAAGGCCTCATTGTATGTGAAAACGAGCATGACTATGTATTAATAGCGATTATTATATTTACGGGGATTTTCCCTACAATATTTTTTGTTGGCCCATTCGCAAACCGAATCTAATTTGGTCGGACTTTAAAAGAGTACTTACAAGTTGAATGTTTCATTGTACTTTGGCGACCAGTTGTTTGACTTCGATTTCGTAGCGTGTTTCCTTTTCTTGTCGGAAAGATGGGGACCGATGAGATTGACTTCAACAAATGGCCTGAACATGCCTGAGACTAAATTCCACTTCAAATCGTTAGCAGCAACCACTGTAATATAAAATAATAATACATATATGAAAAAAATCGTTTCATTGACCGCTGTAACTCTTGCTGACAATGACTATAAAATACTGGAGAAAAGTTACGTTTAACAACTATTGCAAGCATAGTTTGGTGTTTAGACAAAATAGGCCAGTAAACAAACACATTCAAAAGTTGCAATTAGTTGGGGAAAAATCTCTGAATAACATTATGAGCCAGTTTCAGAAATGGCTTTGCAATAGTACGTTTTGCTTTCATATTTCTTGAAGCATCCGATATAGTATCATTTAAAAACCTATTTTTTTTTAAATCAAGAATATCTTGTTCTAGTTATGTTAACAGACCTTTCCTACATACGAAGAAAGCGTTTCTACATACGCATAGGAAGTTACATGTACTGTATTTTTTACTGCTGAAAATAGGGTATTTTTGTATTTACCTTTTACTGTTATTTTGTGCTCCCCAGTTCCTGGGTGAGTAAATAGGTCAACCTGAATGGAAACTTCTCCTACGCTGCCCTCTTGCCCGTCGACTGAATCTGAAATTAGTTCACTTTTAACTATCTAGAATCTCCTTTCTTCAGTTTAAAAAGCATACTCTATTAACGGCAATAATTGGACCTTTTAACAACTACGTTATAGAAGTGATTTTGCGTAAAAAATAAAAATGTTGTCTAATTAAGCAGCTTTTAATTATGCTTTATCGAAAAAGTTTCTCCGTTTGCACATAATGCAATAGTTGCTATTTGTTCAGGCAGGAAAAAGTGGCACTGAGACATTATATTTGCTTTTTCTTCTTAATGAGCCAATATACAGGGCGTTTTGAAATGTCAATAACAAAAACTGGTTGCAATAGTTTTTTGTACTGATCACCGTTTGTTATATTTTCAAGTAAATTTCTTGCCTATATCTGTCCACCCTGTATATTTGTTTTTAAACATTGCTAGTATGTTGGGGAGAGTGCAAGCAAAGTGTAGAATTTACAGAAAAAGAGTATCGACAGCATATTTTCTTGAAAATGAAGAAATAAAATTCTGGTTCAGCGCCATGAAGTTTTCGTTCTACCGAGTATGAGAAGAACATTATTCTATGTGCGCTCCCAATTTGCTAGATACTGCCGTCTTTGAGGGATGTATACAGTACATGATCAACGGATTGTATCACCCACCTGAACGTTTCTTTTTTTATAAAATACACCTTATAATATAAGTTAAGATTACTTAAAGCACTATTTTCTGTAATTGCAGAATAATTAAACTGATTGCATCTAAAAGTTCTAGAACATTTTTAAAATTCATAAAACTATGTCAGAATAGCATGCTCAAATTTCACTAGTATGATTCAATGAATAATTGTCGGAAATCGGATTTTAACGATTTATTCACATGTATAAGTATCCATAAAGTGGGTATTTTCGTCTCTACAACAAAAGCAGCAGATTTGATATAGGAATTCATTTTCTGTGACCTTAACAGAACTACTAATATGCCCTCCCTATAGGACAATATCCTTAATTTAAAATTTGAAATTCAGTTAATTAAACTGAAATAAGGCGGAAGGATTGTATCGAGGCTTTATATTAATAATTTCTTACACAACAGCCCTTTAAAAAATGCTTAATTGTGCTTAAAATACAGAATTATTCAATAAAGATGTGAAAACCAAAAGCTGAAGATAATGCACGCCGTGCGTTTTCCAAAAAAAATTTCTATTTTATACAAATTAAAATATACATACAAAAATAAATCTTTGTTATACAAGATAACAGAAATATTTATTTGATACTTTTCTTTCCTATTTTGCTACTAGGTTGACACGAAAATGGCAAATCAAAGCCAGTAGGTACAAGTTGTAGTATTTCTGTTCATCAAATCACAAAAAAGTCATATATAGAATTTACATTCGTAAACCTTTTGTGCGGTCTTGTTGAAAACCTCTTAGCGTTTGAATACAATTTGTAGTCCACCAAAATTGTAGCCTCTGGTGGAAATTTGATATTCTTAGAATGAATGGTTTTCATGATTATTTTGTAAAACCCGTTTTTGCATCCACACTTTTATGGCAAGCGCAAGTTTTTAAAAACGTTTTCGTTTACGAGAAAATATTTAATCTAATTACTACTTTATGGACACCATTTCGATTACTATCCTCTCAGTAAAGAAATGAAGAAAGAACATAAATATATTCAACTCAACAATATTTGTGCTTCCATTATTCATTGAATGCTTTCAAAATTACCTCACATATTTAGGGGAAGTCGAAATGTTTTTTTATTTTTTGAGTAAGAAGGTCCTATCTTAGGTCAGTGCGGAATGGGTTTTGTGACTACAATATTACCAATTTTTCTTTTCATTTGTTCGAAATGTTTGCATTTGGAACTTCACTGATTTTAGGTTTTATGAAATTGAGCTTGATTTTAGGCTTAATTTCGACTTTCCCTATTTTTCTACAAATTTAATAACGGTCTTTTCAAACTTGAGTCTAAATTCCTCTAAAACTTTCTAGTCTGAGGATAACCTAATTGCATTTCACAGAATGCTGTTTGTTATCCACATTTTACATTTGTAGTAGCAGTATGTTTAAGAATAAAAATCTAATGTTTCGTATTAGCACTACATTTATAAAAAACAGCTTTGTCACTTTTACGTATCAACGTGTAGAAGTGGTGATTGATGGCGATAGCTTGAATGTTTGCTAGTGGAAAACGATGTGCTCAAATTATACACAGAGGAATATTTAATGTAAGTATATAATTTCTCAGTTTGATTCAAGTAAGCAATTTATTCAACTCAGTAACAGATGTGGCAAATTAATTTCCGTGGTAGACAAATATATAAGAGAAACACGGATTAAATTATATGGTGTTTTTTTAGCAAAAAAAAATGAAATTACCAGAGCAGCTAAATCGTTATTGATTACGAACCGAAAAAAATGTTTGGCTTACGAATTGTAATTTCCAAAATATAAACAATCAGGAAAACCATTTTAAATGAAACTAAGTGCATTGGTGAAATAATCTCACGATCAACCAAATTATCTGGAAAACGGCTGTTCCAAGCGACTTGAAACTTACACTAAATTATAGAGGAATTGACTCTCTTGCTAAAAAAATATGAAACGAAGATCCAGGAAAAGATTATGACTCTTCAAACGAAAAAAAGACATGTGAAAGCAAATTCAAGAGCACATTTAAGGCTCTCAGGTTACAAAACACCCAAATACCAAGTCACCATGTCGGAATTATTTAAAAAATTACTTAGACAAATACAAATTTGAATTAATCGTTTAAAACCCTGTAGCTCGATAATAATAGTGGACTCAGAACTTGTCCTGAAAAATAAGTCTTATCCGCTCTGTTATAGGAAAAATTATTTGGATAATTTCGAATTGACTTGAAAATTTCGTACTCGAGCTTCTCGCTTAAAAGCCATTCAAGAAGTTACATGGCAGACTACTTCAAATATTCTTAAGATAGCCAAAAATAAGAAATAATTGCCCATTTTAATGAAAGCCATCCTGCCCATCCCAAACTGCCGTATTTGTATAACAGACAAAGTAAAAAATCTGCGGCCGCTGAACTATTCTCATTCTTGTATCACTTAAAAAATCGCCACTTCTTCAATTCCAATGATGAATAAATTCTTAGCCGTTATACCCAAATATAGGTGCATAAGATGAGTGGCATTGACCCTCTTCTGAATATCAGATTTCAGATTATTTTGTTGTTTTACGAAAAATATTTTCAATAGAACCATGAATGGAAAACCACTGCAACTAGTTTTTCTCGAGAGTTTTTATGATTACTTTGCCACTGATAAATAATAAATTATTGAGTTGTTCACATTTCAAAAGTATTTGCGCGCCTGTTTGGTTTTATGATGTTAAGGCTGTAGGGTTGAATAAAACATATTTTAGTTTTTAAATAACCCCACAAAAAGGTATCTGGAAGCGTATTATTAAATCTATTACCAAAACACAAGTATTCTCACTATCGGACATCCAGTTACTGGGGGAAACTCCTTGTTATACGGACAGTTTAAAGTAATTGCCGTGTTTCTCTGCTGTCTTTCGACAACAGAATTTAATTATCCACGCCTATATTTTTTGTATTATCATATATTTTGAATTAATAAAATGACCTCATCCCGCTGGATAAATTTGGTGACCTGTAGTTTTGCAAGAACAAACTTTCCATTGTAATATTCCTCAGTATATGTTTGGTAAATGCTTGAAAAAAAAACTAGCAAAAATTGTAATATGCAACTTGCTGTCAGCCTTGTTTAAACAAGGGTAGCGTTCAGCGGATCTACCTGGCCATTTGTCTCTGGGCTTTTTCGCCTTAAGAGGCTCTTCGAGGGCTTCTAGACCCGCTTCGGGTTCCTCACGATCTATCGATATTTGCCGTTGCATCATAGTTTCTTTATTGTTTAGCGGCACTTTTGAAAAGAACAACTTGTGTTTAAATTGTGGATTGTGTGATGATTGGTGGTGGTGAAGTTGAAATTATGGTCTTAGGTATGTTAACCAATATGAGTTAATATAATCAGACTTTAATGTACCTAATGAAGTTGATGAACCGATTACATCGAAGTATGCGTGAGCATTCACAAATGGACTTACCTTCATTTATTTGAGTAGTAACAAATGTTTTAATTAATGTATCCGTCGTTTGGGTGTATAGCGATAAGGCGTATCTCAAACTTTGCAGTTCAGAACTTTTGTCGAGGAAGGCTTTCTTCAATCCATTGCCACCTGCAAAAACCAAAACATTTGTATATTGTTTGAAGACCCAATTTTTCAAAGTTTAAGTCAGTTTTACCTGCATGGAAATATTGCTTAATAGTATCTAAGGCCACATCTAAGACAGCGCATTGCTTCGGTGACAAGTTTTTCTCCACCTCTTTGCTGATATCCATGACTCCGCTCAAGGCGTTTTTAACGTCTTGCTTACCAGTCATGTGATTCTTGAACAATCTTGACATATCTTCTATTTTTGTATTAGCCGCCAGGTTTTTCGCGTTATCTGTTATACTCTTGAACACCATCTAAAGAAAAAGTAGGTACAGAACAGTACGTATAGCAAAACACTCATACATACCGTTTTATCAGTCATAGGAGGTAGTACTACAGTTTTTTCTAATATTCTCATTACTATCCTCCACAGTTCCTTCAGCAGTCTTTTAAGTACAGTTTTCTCACAGGACTGTGCGTACAGAGACAGCGAACCGTCCAACAGGTCCATTAGGGGGCGCAGCACTTCGTCGGCTTCCACTGCAACCTGTTGTCTCTGAGCTGGTTGATTTAGGGTACCTGGTTGACCTCCACCCTTAATTGCCAACAGGAGGTCACCCAATTCTTTCACACTTTGAGTGATTCGAGGTTCCAGACTAGAAATCCCCAAAAAAGTCTTCTAAAAACTGCAACTTCTTTTCCCCGTAATTATCTAATATAGAGAGTATCAGGAAAAAGGTAGACATGCTTTTGGATACCTATGAAATGAAGTGGGCAAGGAATTGTAGAAATGTGTGGAACATCAACTTAGAATTACAATGAGAGTCCATAGAACATGGTAATTCTATGTACACCTTTTCCTTGTTTACCTTGATGCAAACTGATGCGCCAATTCATCCAAGCAACCATTCAACGTCTGTTGCAACTCTTTCAAAATATTTGCGGCATCTTCTTCCAGCTTCTCTCCACCCATAGACTCGAACATTTTCTCTAACTGGACCCTTAACTGCTGGATATTATTCATCAAAATGCATGCCTGGAAACACATTAGTTGACTCTTTGCAATGAAACGAGAACTTTGAAACATACTATTCTCTCTTCCTTTAGATGATCAGGAAATTCTTTTTTCACGATATCAGCATAGGCAATTAACACTTTTAAAATCGTTTTTGCAAATCGCTTCATGTATCTTTTCCAGATTTCTGGATCGGGACACTCCAGTTTCGATACCACATCGAAACATTGCGTAAGCTGGGTGAAAACGTCCACCACTGAATTGGAGAACAATGTATGTTCGCTGCTCTTTTGGAACTAGTGGAATTATTTTGTTATTAGTAAAGCTAGTAGAAATTGAAAAGTGAACTTTATTGCGCTAAGACAGCAAGAAATAAGCGCGTTTCAAACATAGAAATTCTGAAATGAGGAATTTAAAGGTTCTCAGAATAATTAGGATCGATTATCGATCGAAATTATTCCAAATGTATTTATTGTTTGCTGAAATTGCTAAATCAAGTATAACAAATATACCTTATTCAATACAATACAAATATTTAAGACATTTGGATAAAAGAGAGAGAAAGATAAACATTATTTCAAAACCTACTAAATTTATTTATTTAAACATTCATCGTTTTTAAAATTGTAAAAAAAAAGTTCCACTATGCATTGATAACAAGCATTTTCTATATCGCCCTTTTGGAAACTGTTCTGGGATATTTAAATAAACTGGAATTTTAAAGTTAAAGTTTTATTTAGTAGGTATAATAAGTAAGTAAAACGTTACGTAAAAAGAAACTTAAACTTGAAATATGGAAAACTGGCCATCATTCGAACAAACCTTCAAATATGTGATTCAAGACAAAGCTAAATAAATACTTGTAAATAATTTGGTACAGACCACACAACTAGCTCGATAATCCGCCTCAGCAACAGTCAACAAGAAACTATTCTTACTGATCTTAAATCTATTGGTCTAAAAGTTCACCCAATTTTTTGACGAAATTTAAAACCTGATCCGCCGTCAAAAAGTTCAATAGAAATGAAGTGTTCAATTTTAAAAGAATATGCTTTGTCGTTCGAAATTACTTCATCTTTTCTGGAGCTTGTTTATAATTCTGACTTGAACTCGGTGCAAATTTTAATAGATTAATAATGCCTTCATTGTATTGTAACCCAGGAATTAATTTTAGAATGTTTTAAAGTGTTGCAATTGTGATGTATTTTAATGTGTGATATGATGAGGCTGTTGACGAACTGTGATTGTTTTTTAAATTAATGAATTTTTTTTTAACTATCTGTTATATTAGAAAAACTGATGATGGTGGAAAAATACACCGAAACGTATTTTAATTGATAAATAAAGACAATAAATGACTGAAACCCAGGAATTAATTTTGATTTGGAATTAATAATGCCATAAAAGTGTTTAAAAAAGAACCAAGAAATATAATTTAGAAAAAAATACATCTATTTTAGTTTCAATGTCACCAGTAATTTTGCGTAAAAATACATATACGGAAAATCTCAAGTATAAACAGTAAAAAATATATCAAATGACTTTTCTTATACAATTCGTTCATGAATAGCCCACTTGTGAAATTTAAAGACAAACAAAGCAGCTGAAACTTATGATTAGATAGATTGAGTCTCAATTACTTACCCCGTCCTTTTTATCTCTTGTAAAAGCCCCGTTAAGGTACTCCAGCGAAACGTCGTCATTCTCGTTCAGCCACTGCATAACGAATGGTTCGAACCATGCAGGATATTCTGGAACTGCTCCCTTGTAAGGAGGAACATCTTTCACATAGCTGGTGTACAACCATTTAACTTTAAAGTGCAAGTTCATGTAAGCAGAAGATTTGCACAGTCTATGTGCTTCGTGTTCTTCTAGAGCGTATTTCATATCAACTGCAAATAGCGACCACATGGTAGCTGCAGATAGCTGCAAAGAAACAGCGAGCATTCAAATGAGACGTTTGCTTCGCACAGTTTCCCAATTCTTACCTGGCCGATATTGAGTTCTTGGGGGAACTGGTTCAGTACTGGGCCATAACTATTTTTATCTTCTTCTATCACAGAAACAATAAGCGCTATTAATTTGTGCCAAAAGTCCACGCTATCCAACCGAGGTCCATGATCATCTGGATCCCTTTTTGGTTCGCTGGGGTCGGTTTGGAATTCTCTACTGTAGAGCTCGTAGGTATTTTCAAAGAGAAATTGGTATGTAGACCTGAAAGAAATTTATTGTTCTATAGGCACGTTTTCAAAACAAAAAACTTGTCATAGTTATAATCACTTCTTTGGAAAGGGAGTTTTTAAAACAGTTTCTATTGCGATTACATGGTGAACATCATGTACATCGTAAGTGTAATTAGATATTTCCTTATGCTAAGTTGGCAAAATAGGATATCATAACTTCATTGACTTGTGTATCCTATGTCCAAACTTTGGACTTGATCAGAAGAACAAGCAGACTTTCGAGGAGACATCGATCAGTAATTGACAACATATTTTTGAACAAAGGACACAAAATACTAAACAGTGCACCTATTATTCGTTTTTCACTGAGATGCTTTCGATACCATGCGGCTAAGAAAGCTATGGGATGCAATGAAGACAATCAACGTTAAAATGATTTAATGAAAGAGGCTAAAACTTTGTGCAAAGGTGCAAAAATTAAAGCCGGATTGTATTGAATATAGAAGTACCTAAACATAGTACATAATCGGCAGTTGGAGGAAGCAACCAAAGAAAAAAAGCACTCAAGGATGAAGAACAATTGGTCTATTAAATAAGGTGTAATGAGAGAAAAGCATAAATAAAGATTATAAGAATAGGACCGTTGAAACGCCGAAAGCAACGAGATTAACTTCTGGAGAAAAGGGGCGGGAAAGCAAAAAATGGAAAAAGTTACCAATCAAACTATGAGACAAATCAGGAGGGCACTCCTGCAAATGAACTCTTTAATGCCCCTGTTATGTAAGATATGTGAACCGAAAATAGTTAATAATTCTTCACAAAATGACTTTATGTCATAAAACAGCATGGGGCGCTTTAGGGTCTGGAGCAAACATTTCGTGGTAGGCTTTAAGTCTCTCGATTCGGTATCGGTCAAACTTTCTCATAATTAAACTTGTAATATTTTCTAGTTGCAAATAAAGTTCGTATTATTTTTGAATTACTGTAGTGTCGTAATTTTTCTGATAATTTATAATTCCTTGCAAACGGTTCTAAGGCATACATGAATGTCTCAGTAATATTTTGAGTCGCACTTCATTTGTCTTCATCCAACACTTTGAAGGAGCTAACAAAACATGTGAGACAATAATTTCGGGAACTTTTTACTTACTGCTTAAACCTGCTTATGCAATTTACTTTAATTAATTCTCACTTAGAATAATGCTGGTTGTGAAACTCAATATCTCCTCCTTGCTTAAGATAATTTGAATTAGTAGGATTTTCGTAGAAATGTTTGCGAATATGAAATACATATTACTAAATGAGGTGAGAGCTAACAGCGCTTACTTATGTTCCTCCATTTTTTCTACATAGAACATACAAGGTTATAAAGTTTTCGGGGTATTTTCAAATTTGGTTTCTTTTTTCTTGTACTTACCTTAGACAGGCCTTTACGCAGTCTTTAACAACAGTACTGGCCCTGGGCGGGCTCGAAAGCTCTTGAACTTTCATACGGAAGAAGGTGATGCTTGTTAGAAGATCTACTGTAGATTTAAGGTCTAGAAGCTTGTCAGGGCTTGAAGCTGGGAAATTATTGCGATACATTGAGAGATCTATTCTTAAAGAGTTGTGCAGTTGGTCGAGTAACTTAACAAACTTTTCCTTCTGAAATGCATAATAAAAACTTATCAACTTTTTATAAATAACTTATTTCCTTCAAAAAATATTATTTGTATAATAATTTATGAATTTATTTTAGTAACATGCTATTAATTTGCTTCTCTTATAGGATTCTATAACGAGGCGGTTAGGTTAATCCATTATGGTTCATTTTTGCATCAAATCGTAATGGTCGTAATTATTAGACATGTTCTTAATTTAGACATCTAAAGTTGTTTTTAGTTGAAAATATTTTTTCAATTTCAAAACATTAAGTTTGCGTTAGTTCAATTAGTTTTGTTTTCAACTCTAAAATTGCGTAAAATTCTGCATTGATCGATAGTAATTGTCTTTCTAATTTGTTTAAGATCAGTGAGATAATTGTAGTCGGTTAACATTGTTGATGACTGAGAATATAACAGGTATCATGTAAGTGCGATTAAAAAAAATTCTTAATGAAGTTTAATAGATAACTTAAAAATAATGAGGTTACCCCAAAATTTGAAGCAGCAAATCGGTCGCTTGCTGATACAGCTGTGGAGGCTGTCGTGTGTGCGTAATAAGCATTGATGTTGGCCAACAGCATGCTCATAACTGCTGGTACTCCAGGGCAAAGATATTTGGTGGAGAGACAGTGGAAATGTCTGAAAATTAAATTAAAGTACAATTAAATCAATGATAAAACACGTTCGGCGAATTTAAAGTGTGGGCTAAATGAATCGTCGTATGGGTTTGGTTTTTCATTGGAGCTTCGCATAGAGTCTTCATGTGTATACTAATTCAGGGAATCTTCTGAGAATGAGACCATGTACTCAAAAAATACAAACAGGTCCATTTGTAAAGTTATACCGCAAGAAATTGCTTATTTTTGTCGCTAGAGTTTAATAAATTATGAATAATTGCCTGTTTCTTTAATATGCCTTTTCGGGCGCGGCATTATAAAGCACATGAATTTTGTTGATTTTGAAAAATATAATTCTTTAAGGTGTAATGACTTCAAAATTAGTAAATTATTGATTTCTTACAATTACACATTCACATGGAGCTTAAACCATTAACTTAACTGATTAGGATGTAACACTTATAATCAATATTAAGAATAATTGTCATTTTCTGCAAAACCTACAATTAAACTTAACGTTCTAATTTAAAATACATACTGAATAATTAAGCGTTAAAAGTCATTTCTCTCTGGGGCTCAAAATATTGAATAAAGTATTTTAAGATGGAAATTGTTCGCATTTCCAAACGCTTGCGTGTAATAACAAACTTTAATGAAACCTGATAGAAAACTTTCGGTTATGAAATTGTAATATCTGCGGCTCACTAGAAGAATACGTTAATTTATTCTGTTCTAAGCCGGCAAATTTAAGTAGGAAAATTTATTTCATATCTTTCGGAATATTAATAAGGGAATTAATACAAGTAAATGTTTAAATTAAAACCTAAAAATCAAATCACCAGTTAAAATGTTTTTAGTTTTGACAATAAAATAAATACACTAATTCAACTAAAGAACAAAACCTTCGAAAAATTGCCTTATTGAAATCTTAATATGTCATCAGAGATCGAAATTAGTCCATTCTGAGTCATTAAAAAATCATCATCATTATTTCTCTAAAGTTGAATTTAGCTCCGTGAAATTAATCGAAAGCATTCAGCGATGTAGCACATAATTAAAATGAATTGAACTTGAAATCCAAGTCAAAAGAAAATTACGAAACCTTAAACTTTTCTCTAATTTGTCGAATTTTATATTTTTTCCTGAGCTACTAGTATAGCGCTTAGGCCTTAGGGCCGATGAAGACGATTTATTCGCTTTAATTGCAACGGAATACTCGGGACTAAAATTTCAGATTACTTTTAAATATCCACGTCGTAAAAAATAACTCTTGCACTAATTTTACAAATTCCATAGGGCATTTTAATGCATTCCGGCGTATTGTGCGGAATGAGCGTAAATCGTGTAAGAGTGGAATCTCCACTGTAACATTCAAAGGGAAGCATGCAAATTATTTAAAAAACAAGTTGAATAGGAGGAGCTGAGGCATTTGCAATAAAGGCTTAACTATGTGCTGGTTCAAAAGGGTAGAATTGCATCCGAGAATTAGATACCTACAAGGTGTTATTTAAGTACATAGCCAAACTTTAGGAGGTGATTTTTGGCATGGTTTTAAGAACAAAAGAAGTATAATTCGGAAAATGCTCAACACAAGTGTTTAAATAAAAAACATTTTTTTTTGAAAATCACTTAACAATCATCTTTTCGCTGATATGGTTAAAATGTGCAGTGGTATTTACAACAGTAAAGAACAAATTTTGCCTTAAATAGGCTTTAACTGTATACGCTATAACTATTAAGCCCTGTAAAGTCCCGGAGGACAAGTAACCAGTATTCTTGACAAAAAAATGTCGTGTTTACATTTTTTTTACTTTTTCCAAATTAAAAAAACTTCGTTTTTGAGATGAAGAAATATTAAATGCAAAAACAAAAAGAATTAATTAATCTAGAAGAACTAATATATTAAAGGAAAAACAGATATCTCAACAAAGCTTTAGAATCTAGTAATTCTTGTCTGACTGATTTTGTATTTTTGAAGCCAGCGAATTAACATCTAAGCCTATGAAAATTTATTATTTTCTTCTACGCGCGTTATAGAAACGAGCTAAACCATTCAGATTTATTTAGACGATTTTTTATTAACAATATATCGATTAGTACTTTTACCTAACATTACGGAGATTCAGCTCGTCATTGGAGCAACCAATGTGCGAACAGAATTAATTTGTTGCTATTTTGAGAAGCCAATTACTGTATATATTTCACTTGGGAATAATAACAATCTGTGTTGGGAGGGTACAACTCTCTCGCCTCGGCTTTACGATTCAAATGTTAATTCTGTAAGATTACCTCAATGGGCTTCCCTTGCACTAGTTTTCTGCAGTTAATTGAGCTGTTTTTTAACGATGTTCATATTTTAACAACATTATTTAATGGGTATACATGAAGCTTTTGGAAGGTTTTATGTTATTTACTTCACATAAGAAAATAAGATGTCGATAAATATAATATTTGAAGTATACCGAACTCAGTTTTTTAATAGCTATAAAATTCCATTTAAAACGAGCTTAAAATGGTATTATATATTTTTAGGTATTACTAATATCTTTCTTTTATTCCAAATTACGTAAAGTATACTCGTGCCAAATTTCATCCGAATTAGTTGGCCCAATCTTGAGATATTAGGTTTACCAACAATAACTTTTTTTCACACTGTGCCCCTTCTGACGGTTAAATAAGATCACTAAAAACATCTTCTAGCGGTTTTTCCTGGCCGATTCTAGATCTGGCCAAAATCTAGGAAAATCTGGAATATTAACTGAAACTGCGAGTTCACATGAGTTGGAAGAGCAACTTTTTAAGTTTAAAAGTTTTTGAGAAAACATCTATGGCGAAATATATTTCCAAATGTCCAATAGCGGGAATGAAAATATGCAAATAAAGCAGAGAGGGTTATGGATAATGCCATAATTTAATATAATAAGGGTACTTTGCATTAATAGAACTGAGGAGGAACAAGTTGCTGCTTTTGCTGAAAAAACTTTCACTATCATTTGTTCTTATAATAAAATATTCCTTAGAGAATAGTAAAAGAGAAAAAAAAAACAAACAACGTTTCAAGGCACACACTCCTATAAACAAAACTATTTGCATCCAGGAGAAACTAAACCTTCCATATCACCTGAACCCTCTAAGATCGTTTCTGATATAAGTAGGTGCAGATTTCGAGATATGGTAATGTCAGGCACCTCTTGGGAGACAGGAAATTACATGTTTCGAGTCTATTAAGTCTCACCAGATAGGTTTAGCCTGAAAAAGCTTAGCATGTACATAACTAAGGCACAAAACAGAGGTACTTTTATTTTATTATTGAATTTGAACGTATTTTTTGTTGGCATACTGGAAAAAGTTCAGTATTATCAAAAACATTAAGTGATAAGTAAATAAGTAAATTTCATTTTTCAAGGATGGATATTCCGTGCTAATTTCTGTAATGTCGCATTAAAGTGACAGTATAAATGGAAAAGAAGTGCTTTTTCATTCAAATCAGTTCTGGGGGACTAAATTGGGTCACGATATTTTACTGCAAATGTATCATTCAGTTGTGAACTGCTTATTTTATTCCGATAATTTCTACTTAACGAATGTAAATTATGGTTTTTTTCATTTAAGAATTGTCCGGAACATGTAAAGTATAAAATAAGCATATCTGAAAAACATAATGGAGAGCGGAGATGAATAAATAAACGTATAACATTCCTTGAATTGAGAAATTTGAAAAATTTCCGGAATGATTGAGATATGTAGTTGATATGTAAAAATATAAAGTAAATGTAGTAATGTAATAAACCAAAATATAAATTTTTTGGAAAACATATGATTCAACCCAACTTAACATTGTGCAAAACTTAAGGGTTGTCAACATACAGAGCCCAATATTATGCGTGAAGTCAAAAAGGAGGAGTGGTGAGATCGAATAAGTTGAATATTTCCACAAATTTGGCATTTAAGAATATTTGAAATACACCAAAATATAAATAAACTCATGGGAAGAATAATGCTGCGGGTCAAAATGGTTACGGCTTTTTGGTCTTGGATTCTCAATTACGATTTTAATACCAGGACTTATACCTATCAGTTTTTGAAAAAAAAATTTCAATATTCAATCACGTTACTTTCGGTGTTCTTTCGTCTTTACTGTCGTTGAATTGCACAAAAAGACCTGTATATTTTCTCATTATACAATATTGTCTGCGCTATCTGCAGTCTGCACTCTGCAGTGTCGAAACGGTTCTCGTTTCGTTTGACGCTCTGGCTAAATTAAATTTTCACTGAACCCATGGACTGGGAACATTCGGAAATCGACCAATGTATTGCGCCAATGCACCTAACATTTAAATTTGATTTAATTTCACCATCGTTTTTGTCTTGGGAAAAGTTAAATTGAAACTGCTATCAAGTAGCATTACATGTATCTCTACAGTGAGAGAATACATGAAAACGCAAAGAAGAACTATAAATGCGTCAACTAGAGATATATTTACCATATATAATCTGGTGTGCTCGTTGTTTTTCTTATGCAGGCAATCTACAATCTGCCTTGTTTCTATAATATTGACTCACCAGTTTTGCATTATGAAACTGAATTAAAAAACATTAAAAAATGCGTTGCGCTTTTTAACAATACGTTTTTAAACTACGAGATTAGAGTTTGCTAAATGTATTAATTATCGACCAAAAAAAGTGAATATTTTATAATAATTCGGCGCTACAACACAATCCTGTATAGCGTAATTAAAATGTAAAACATTACGGTAGCTAGACGGAGTTGTGTAATTGCTGGTAAGCAAAAAAAAGCAAAAATGCTGCAAAATTTACAAACCGGTTTACCTCCAACATTTTGTAATGTTAATTTTTAATGTTAATATATTTTAAACTGTTTATTTTGTCTGTGAGACAAAATATTAAGATCTCAGATTTACTTTAAAAAAGAAGAGTTTGCATGTGTTTCCAACAAGGAATATTGCATTGACTGCGTTTTAAAATCCCACTCCTAAATCTAAGTGTTTTGAAAGGAATGAAAATTTTATAAAAATCGAGGCAAACTCTTATTAATTCGTAAGATAAAAAGTTAGGGCAAAACGACGTTCTACATGCCTCTTTGTTTTGAATGTTTGGGACTTGGTATTTACTTGTGTTTTATCAAAAATGTAATTTGTTTGAAATTAAACGCATGAGCTACTCATTTTCAGTTAAAGATTTTAGCTGTGCGAAAAAAATTGAATCAATCAAAAGCGAAAATATTAGTTGGGTGAAATTTTAATAAACTTTCTGATCTACAGTAGTATTAGTCCACTTACGTCATTGCTTGATAAATAAATTCTATTCCATATCTCATGGCAAATTCGTCCACAATTTCTTCCGGTGCTTCGTCAAAGTACACTTTCCAAGCGTCGTCTCCTTTCGCTTGGGGTAGCGTGACGATACCACTATTTTCCTCACAGAGATAATGGAATAAGTTTTCGTGCAAGCAGGTGTACTGCACGTGGTAAGGAGCTACTTTCTCCTCTCCCTTAATTTCCACGGAAATATGCAGACGAATCGCTCCAGACACAGCCGATTTATCCGTTCGCTTCTCCAAGTTGTACCAAACTTCCATCTCACCTGATAGTGTCCGAACCTGGAATTTGCAAAAACAGTTTTAACAAATGGGTTCATTTACTTTTGTACTTTACACCAAGACTTCAAAGCAAATTTAAACTAATCCATCAATCTATTAAAAAAATAGAAAATGGACGAATCGATTTTTCGAAAAACGTTTGCTTCATATTTTATTGAAATCATTTATTGTTTAATTACAACCCTATATAATGCAGCTCTTCCATGTCACAAACTTGTTATTGAAATATGCTGCCATTTTAATGTGTTAAAAACGACATTTGCATGTGAAGAATGTTTTTTAATAAGATCGTATTATTTTGGCTTTGAATATGCAAAAAAACCAGAAGAAATTAAGTGGAAAAGTATGCTAAGAAAGATTGAACTAATCATAATATTTCCTTTAATTAATTTGGGTTTTTGTATCTATGTCTAGACCTACTTATAATAAGGTCTGACAAAGCAAGGAATATACAGGGTGGCCATTTTCTGAATCTGAATTTTCTGAATATGGGTAACTTCTAGAGTTTTAAAGATAGAGAATCCGTTAAATGGGCAAAATTGGGCAGCATTCGATTGCCTATTCATTACCGTTTTCAAAATTTAAGTACCCGACTTGGTTCCTGAAATATCCTGAAAAGGAAAGAAATCAACACTTTTTTAATTATTATATAATTCGTAAACTGCTTAAATTAGAACAAAAGTTCAAATTGTCTTTGGTAAAACTTTTTGCGTTGAATTCAGTAAACTAGCACTTGTTGCCATAGTCAACTTGATTTACGAGATAAAAAATAAACTTATGTTTCTTAAATGGTAATCATAGTTGACTGTGGGTCTTTTAAAATCCTTATTTTTTCCTCAATTTAACGATATAACTGTTTGTATGTTTTTCTCCTTTCGTTGCCTTAAAACTTTAAAAGAAGATAAAAAATGTGTAGTAGGCTATGGAAACAAGAACTATATTATCACACAAAGCACAAAACAAAAAATAAATAATGCACAGACACAATCATGTTTACTGGGCTAATGAAAATAATCTTCTAATTGAAAATAGGCGAGATCAACGTGTTTTTTTTTGTGAATGTATGGTGAGGCATTTTTAGTGATAAAATTATTGATCCATTATTTTATAATCACAATTTAAATATGGAAAGATATTTACACTTTACCAAATGAACTTGAAGACATGTTGAATTGTTTTCCGTTGGCATCGTATCGAAAATTGGCATATTTTCAACATGATAGTGCACCTTCACACAACTCACGAGTTGAATGTGAAGATGCCAAAAAATGCCTGGACGTAAACGGAAGTCAATTTAAAGATTTAATTTAAACGACTCATTATATTTTTGTGCTTTGTATGATAATATAGTTCTAGTTTCCATAGCCTACTACACATTTTTTATCTTCTTTTGAAGTCTTACGGCAACAAAAGGAGAAAAACATACAAACAATTATATCGTAAAATTCAGAAAAAAATAAGAATTTTAAAAGGCCCACAGCCCAACTATGATTACTATTTAAAAAACCATAAGTTTATTTTTAATCTCGTAAATCAAGTTGACTATGATAACGAGTGCTAGTTTATTGGATTCAACGCAAAAAGTTGTACTAAGGGCAGTTTTAACTTTTTTTCTAAGTTAAGCAGTWTACGTAATAAGTGATAATTAAAAAAGTGTTGATTTCTTGTCTTTTCAGGATATTTCAGGAACCAAGTCGGGTACYTAAATTTTGAAAACGGTAATGAATAGGCAATCGAATTCTGCCCAATTTTGCCCATTTAACGGATTCTCTATCTTTAAAAATGTAGAAGTTACCCATACAAAGATTCAGAAAATGGCCACCATGTATTTAAAATTACTCAACTTATTTCATAACGACTTGACATAATATACAAGAAAAAATTATAAGTCTTAAAAAACGAGTTTCATAAAAACGAAATGTTCCGTTGGTGGCATCATCTAGGCAAGTTTGAAGTGAAACAACAAATACAAAATTGAATCTTTATGATATTGGGTCTGTTTTTTAACTTTTTTGTTGATATTAAATTCAAGAAGGTAAAAGCAGTTTCAAATATACTTATACCGAAAGATTGCTCTTAATAGCTCTTAATGAACAATGTCTTACAAGTGCATTTTTGAGTTGTTTCTATATTATGGATAATGAGAATAAAAACCATTGGAAATCAAATTACTGCAGGTGATTAAAAAAATTGTCCTGCTTCAGATCGTTTAGAAAATCGGTCCCAAATACAAGTAACAGAATCTCGACTAATCGGCTTTTTGTCTCTCCAAATCCTGAAAGGGATTAGCTAAGCGGTTTAAAAATAATCCAATAGGCGACAAAATATTGATGTGGACGTAAACGTCTACAGAATAAGCTTATTTTAATGAAGAAAGATATATATAATACATAAATATTACTGGAAGTACTATATTCATTTTTAATGTTTTCTATTTACCCTAATAGTAGCGGTGGCGTAATTGAAAAGTACGTAATCGCAGTTCAATGTTCTTATATGCTTCATGCCGGTCCAATAAATTCGTTAAGAAGTGTGTATTTCATAAGAAGTTGTTGTTCAATGTTTTTAAATTAACTTTCGAGTCAATTTTAGTCGTGCGACAAGGAAATACACCGTTTCATTCATTGATCTTCAAATATTCGGGACTATCTGCTTTTTTTATGACTCTTAAATATATTGATTTCCTTCATGATCTTATCAGTCAAGGAATTAGTATTTAGTACGACGATATTAATAGAACACCAGAGGGTTATTTGTAAAATCAGGCATACTTTAGCTGGCAGATTCAGTGCTACTTTGTAGTTTTCATTTCTTTATCAGGTAACTATCGCGAGAGGCCCACCCTCGTAAAAAAGCAATTCGCTTTTTTATAACTTACATGTGCAATCTCCCTCGGTTTCAAAAAGTTGCCCTAAGCAAAAGAGCCTGTTAAATAAATTCAGTAGATAAGTATTGAACGTTTCCAAACGGCGAATGCCACAACTTGCATTCTTTTAGATAAATGGATCGAGAATCTATTTCCATCATAGTTCCCCATCCCTAACTGTGCATAACTTCAGTAAGTGTTATGAGATACGGTGGACAATATCAGGAAACACAGCTACCGACTTTATCTAGGGCCTAATTAGAAGCTTACAAGCTAAACAGGCCTAGATCAATGTTATTATGATTTTTTGTGGCATTTTTTTAAATGTTTGCAAATATATTGATCTCGCTAATTGGTTGAATGTTGTTAACGTTACTTCGGCTTATGGGATGGCAGGTTGAAACAGCAATAAAATATTCACTAAATTTGCGTGCTTTAATTATTAAATTAATTATTCAAGCTGATGGAACAATTGAAGAGCTTTGAAAGTCGTTCACTATTCTTGTGTTAATACCGTCTAATCCAGGAGATCAAAACGTATTTTTCTTGGAACAAAAGTGCCTTAAAATGGGCTAATATTAACGGTGCCAAAAGGGCGAACTCCTGTGTAGTCATTTTTTTATCAGTATAAAAAGGGACAACATAATTATTTAAATAATTGATTTATACTGAAGTATTCCAAGCTCCAACTTGCAGCAATTTTACGCTTTATAAGATTTTATAATGGAGGATAAGGACAAATTCACAAACTTTTCAGGTTAAAATATGTCTCAAATCGGATGCTTCGGAAATACGGATTGCAAAAAGTTCCATTTGGTTTTAGTTTATTTTTACTAGTGTATCCTCACAATATTCTGCACGGTTGTTTGCTTTGGGGGTCAAACATTTAACTCTCTTTTATGTTCATTATAAAATGTAGGCATCTCCAAAATACATAATTCTATGAAATGCATTTAGAACCTCACGGTGAAGAGTTGATTTGAGCAATAGTGTTGGAGATCTTAAGGGTTCAAATAATTTCGTTTATCAGATATCAACAACAGACAGTTCTTAAAAAATAAATGCTTTTAATCGAAACTAAACCAAACCAACTCAAACTACGACAAACAATGCGTACTTATAACCGAAGAAACTAACAGTGCTTTTAATATGCTACAGTGAGTTCAATTTAGCAAAACTCTTTGCTGAATATTGTAAAGAAAGCGTAGTTTTCATGGAAACTATTGATGAAAAACTAAAAGAAAATTAAAATTTTGATCGATTGGTAAAATGAAAATCTGTCTCGGCGAAATCATTCACTTTTAGACTTAGGTAGTTCCAATAAATCGCTATAGTTCAGCCTTTGGCATTTGCCGTAGCATTTTTTCGCACCTCATATGCAGATCCTGTATATGCGTTAATATTTATACTTACCTCTCTACAGGTGATCATAACAAATTTCTGAGCTTAAGACCTCTTTTCTTGTTTTTAAAACAAACTTTAACGGAACAAATGTGATGAACGCACAGGAATTCAATGCTTACCTCTATGATTGTTTGGCCCAAAAAGTCATCTGATTCTCTAGTTAGTTTCTGTCTCAGCTTGCTCTTAAGATCGTTGTCTTCATCCCATACTCGCACTTTGATTCTATCCGAACTGTTGTGGCATTCGCTGAAAATAAGCAAATATAACATGTCACGCACGTAGTTAAATAGCTTTTGAAACATACATTTCACTTTCAAAGGTTTAGAAAATATCCTTTTGATCTGGACTAGGAACTACTTATGATAATAATGACTTTTTAAATAAATTTTTATGTAAAAGGAAAGTTGATGTTTATATTTAAAAAGCGTTTAAAAAAAGCATAATAATGGGGCGATCGACAATTTGTTTAAGGTTCAAATACAAAATTTTGGACAAATCATTTCATTGCTGCAAATAAATTACGGATATTTTTTGTGTACAGAGAGCTCCTTAATCCAAGTTATAGCTTTTCACAAACTGCGGCCCAAATTGATATTGTGAAATTTAATCTTGGATGGTCCAACCGGCTTTGAATATATTTGCACATAAGCCATATTGGAGGTGATAATTTTGCAGTTTCATTATCAGTCTCTTCTTTCAAATACTTCTTGCACTTTGTAATTAACATGAAATTTTATCCTAGGTATATTTGGAATGTCCATAAAAAGTGCCAGTATTATAAAGATTTGATCTTTAAAAAATGTAAATAGATTCGCATTTACTCATATTAAAAATTAATATTGACCACGTCTACTTTTTTATTTGCCTTCAGTGATGTTAACAGCAATCTATTGAGGCTGTTAATATCCAAAATTGATATAAATTTGTTAAACTGTCGCATGCAATACGACAAACTTCTAAATCGCAGTTACATTCTAATATTCATATTGCAATTAATCTTTTTCATGTCAATCACCGTCGAGAAAAACATAATTCCTTGCCAATTGCCGAGAATCAAATAGTCCGATGAATAAAAGTCTGTGAGTTACTTTATATGCAGGTCGTAAAAGTCTAGACTCAATTTGCACCTTCAAAAATTCAACCTGTTGTTCAACCGCTGATCGGATGCATTCCTACTCTCTAAAGAAAATTTATTATAATGTGGTCTCAAGTTTGAAAGACCAATTGCTCTCAATTAACTGGGAATTTTTAAATCCAAACGACAATGTTGATGTTTGAGCAGTTTTTTTGGCCGTACTTAAATATCAACATTTCCTAAAAAGTCAGGAAATTGTTACTTCTAAGGCGATAGAAACAGAGCGCAGCTTGTTTCTAGAGATAAGTGCGTAGAAATGTCGAATATTTATAGGGATAAGGTTGCAAATAAATAATTTGTTAATTAAGAGGACTTTTACATGTACTACATATGTAACTCAAGAATAAATCTTCAATTTTATGGTGAGTAGTGAAAGATAAAGTTTGTTTATCTTTGACTGTTTTGTACACTTAATATTGAAGGAATTTAAGTATTTTATTGAAATCAATAATGAATTGTATACCGATCCAACGGTAGTTGAGCTGAATATTCGTATTTTCGTAAGTTCAATTAGAATAAAAAATAATAATCGATTGGTATTGATTTTATATGTTGCCGTTGGCTGAAAGATCTATTTAATCTGGATAATTTATCAACTATAAATTGAGGCAAAATCTGCCAAATTTGTATAGAGACGCGATTTAGCGAGTACAATTGGGGAAATGAGAGTCAACTGCGTTAACAGATTGTTAGTGTAGTATTCAAATTCTGCATGTTTTCCCAATTTATAGTAAGTATTCTACGCATACTTTCAAATAGTCTCATTTAAGTTTATAATTGAAAACACAAAAGGAAATCCCTCCGGTTGATGGTTTTTGATGCCCACCTCCCTTGTGCTCATAACACGTAATTTCAAAATGAAAAGAAAAATATGTTCCATTTTTGAAAATTCGTATTTTTTTATGAAAACTTCCAGAAGCTTCCAGAATGACCACTGAAATTAAAATTTAGGAAATGGAATTTCAAAACGTATAATTTATAAAAACATACATTTAAACAAAACCAATTAGATATAATTTTCAATTGAATTTATTCTAATTAGAGATCACACTTTCAAATTGCTCATATTGCACGGGCGTCCATTTAGATACTTACAAGACCTTATAAGAACTGATTAAACTTTAATTGGTTTTTTAGATTTCTAATATATTTTGATCGACTTGTTAGATTAACTTTGTGATTATATTTTATACCTTTTATTTTGTATCAAGAAAATCACATTTTGGTTACTTCAAAACAAATAAAGCCCTTGATAATTACGAGCGATTCTCGGTCTAGTCACAAAACAGCTTGTATAAACTATGTTCAAGTGAAACTCAAGGTTTGGGATAAACACGCTACGTGCATTTCTAACCGGACAAATTTATTTAGTCCTGTGGGAATGCACGGAAAAGCTCATCGGTCTTTGCTTCTTGCAACAGATACGTGCTCTTAAAAGAAAGCAAATTGCACATTCTGTTTTGTAAGCCCGGTGACACGTTGTTGAGACTAAACCTACAGGGATTCGTTCAGGGCTATCTGACAGTGATTTTAAACATCTCTGATAAGAGTTAGCTAGAAAGAAAATAAGAAGCCAATCGTGCCCGATTTTAGACATAAAAATGAAAAATTTTTATTAACTACAATTTTTTTCAAAAATTTACAAATATTTGCAATACTTAATATGACAAAATGTAGAAAAAACATTAATTTTCTAGGAGCTTCTTGATCTCGTAAATAAGAGCTTGAAGCGTTACGGAAACATGGGAAACTTCACATATATCTGTAATACATTTACCCTAGTAAATTAGCTCGCGAATTAGCCACTGTTCATCATTAGTAGTCACTGTCATAAATTAATCGAAAAGCCGATAGTAATTATTATTAATCGGCCTTGGACAGTTAATCGTAAATTGTGCCCATTGCGAAAAACCATATCTTACAATTTCCATTCTTGGGATATTAGGCTTAAGAAAATTGTAGATATTGAAAAGAGACGATTTTTTCACCCCGTTTTTAGTACGAATTGATGACAAATACACTTTCTTATGTAGCAAATCAATATCAGCAAACATATGTAATATCTGATCAATACTAGTAAAATATAGATTTTTTTAAAAGAAATTTCAATTGGAAAGTTATAAATATAAATTATATACATTTGTAGATAAGTAGGTAAGAAATTTTTCCTCAATTTAATTTTAAATCATTTAATATAAACAATACGTATGTATAATGGACTAGATGTTGCACTAATGGAAGACGAAGAAGAAGAAGAAGATGCAGTGAAAGACGTTTAACCCAGTGTTTTTCCAAACACCCTGAATAGTTAGTAGAAGGTCTTGGCAGCGAGGCAATTGGACGCAAGTTAAAACCTATGGGCAAAGGAAATGCCATTGAGCCGAATTTTATGAAGATAAATTATAATAATTCAAATATGCAATTGATTGTACACGAACGGTTAGTAATTAAGGTACTAATTGTATTATTACGTT
The DNA here is from genome assembly GCF_020466585.1 of Dendroctonus ponderosae. Lineage (NCBI taxonomy): Eukaryota > Metazoa > Arthropoda > Insecta > Coleoptera > Curculionidae > Dendroctonus > Dendroctonus ponderosae. The sequence goes on along the minus strand of NW_026018916.1, from coordinate 9,767,430 downwards.
AATACATAATTTTGCACGCTTTTTACGCTTTACGCATTTAATTCAGTTTGTGTGTTGCTTTAATTAAATTATTTGCCAAGCCGGTAATACTTTAATTAAATAAACAAATTTTGACCAAAGCTTGTACGAAAATAGTGTTAATATTTATACCATATTTGTTTTGTTAAGTTTCTTTAAAATACATCGACATTTTAATTTTTATTTCCCATGAAATATTTATATTATTGATCCTAAATAAACGGTTATTTTGCCTATTTCAAGTGAAATTAAGTTACTGGCCATTTAGCGTAAATAAACTTGTGCTTTCTTTACTTATAAACTCTTGAAAAAATGTAACTTCTTAATGCCAAATTTCGCATTAATTTCCGTATAATATTTTTAACACGTTTTGCAAATAAAGTCATAAAGTTTTATTTAGATTTCAGCTAACGTTAGTTCAAGAAGTACCATTGTTTAAAAATGAGCAACAGTAGTGTATAATTAGGATTAAATTCGTTTTTAAATATATTTTGCTTCAACTTAAAGTTTAAATGCTTGAAATTTAATAAAAATGAATGAAACATTTCTAAACCTTTGAAATTTTATTACTCAATAAATAAAGCGGTGTAAATTACAATTTAATATGTTATACTTACAAAAAAAACTTCTCATCCCAAACTGGGTTCAGTTCCTGAGGCATAGTTCGTGTGCGCTTCTTCACCTTTCCCACCTGAACCGTTACATATGGATCCGATGTTCCACTTTTGTCCTTCGCAATTAATCCTTGTGCCGATTTCACTAGAAATTTCAATAATAGTTAGTGATAATAAAGGGATTGGACGAGCCGACACGCACTTATTAGGAAACCATTCCTTGTCAATGCGCTCGCATTGATGATATATTATTCAAATGTAGTAATTTTCGGGACAAAACCTTTTAGGACAAAATTATAATTCTATTATAACTCTCGCCTTTGCCGAACACGCCGCATAGTTAAATGAGGGTCAGATACAGCGCCGAAATAGAGAAATCGTCAGGCGGAAATTGAATGTTGCTTGCAGAGATGATTTAGTCCTTAAGTGTATTTGTTTACTGTCCATTATAGATAATTTAGAGCGAAACTGGACTACCGGAAATAATCAACTAAGAATGTAATTTTAATTTAAAAACTAATATATTAATCTGTTAACTCTTAAATTAAATTTAAAGAAAGAAACAATTGATCAAATGACCTCTCTTGATATCAGTCAATGCTAATTCAACTTCTATTTAATTTTTTTGCAAAACCCGCTGTTGGTGCGTTCAGAGTAGACCTGTATTTCCGTCACAAACTAAAATTATTAATTCTGCAGTGTCCGTTTGATATGTTGAAACGCTATGTTAAAAGGTGCAAATATAAATGAAATATTCAGCAAGCATTTTAGTGCTTGCGTGCAAAATTCCGCTTTTATTTACTCCAGATTAATTGGCACCAAACCGTTTGAATTTTCGGGGATAATACCGCGAAGGCTGAAAATAACTGACAATTTTCATCAAGTTTTATTGTCTATAGTCTGACGAGTTCGAAAAACCGCTGATTCAATAATAATGTTTAACATTTACAAAATTCTTTACCTTATTGGGTAGAGTGTCATTTTTCTATTATAAATGTGAACTATTTTTGAGGAACATATATTTAAGTTTAGATATTATATAGAAGTTGTAATCGTGGAAACAAGTTCCAAGCTGATGGTTTACCCCAAAAGTTCAACAATGCGAGTAAAGTAAATAATATTATCACTTAGGAATGGTTTTCTAATAAGGTCCTTTTACTGTACACCCAGATAGAGAGAGAGTTTCAATTTGCGAGTTCAAAGTACATATAGTGCACATTGCGTCAGTGAAGAATAAGTACAGCATGCTGTGGCCGTTTTAGCGAGAAAATAAGGGTAAACATGCTTATAGGACAGGCGGAGAGAGACCAGTTCAAAGGATAGGATACACACCAAAAGCAAAATTATTTACAACAAACTTGTGTGGGCATGTGTAGCATTTTCATGTATTTTTTCATGTGATTTGTTAATAGTGTTGACGAGTGTTAATGCATTAATTTATGTAGGAGGTAAATGATGTCGTTAGGCATCAGATTTTACACACACGGTTTACAATCTCAGTTACCATTTGGTTGATGTTTTCCACTTCCCAAATAACCGTTTTGCTATAGACGTACTTCCATACTGAAATCACTTAATTTATATCAATTTCTAGTTTAATAATAATATTAATATCTGCTTTGAAATGCCAACATTTTTTTTAAATTGGGATTTTGTTTTCGAAGTTTCCTAAATCTTTGTTAGGTAACCATCAGGCATCATGACCGTTAGCTACATTCTATTGGGCAAGCTTTTTGATTTAAATGAGGTAAAAATGGAAGCAATATTCGAAAGGTGAAAGTGTTCGTGCCTACTTTCCTGCTCCATCGTACGTTTTCAATATGCAAACAAATGGCAAATGGCGGATTATTGTCATTTGCTTTGCGAAGTGATGGAGAATAAATGCATTTTGTGAGGTGGATATAAGTAAGGAAGTAAACATTACAATAGAGATAACAATTGCAGTTAGATATTAATCAGTTGCGGATTATGTAGCAACTGAATTTCTTTGAATTTTCTTTCTGCAAGTTGCTGCGTCAATGGTATCTCATAAACCACAAGACTTAATAGTAATATCAATAGGCCAAAAAATATTTAGGTTAAATAAAGTCAGTTCTAAAAAAATCAAATAAACTCACATAAATCTGAACGATTTTTTACGATTTGCATTGTTTACGATATGCATTGTGGAAATATGGATTGTATTGTAAAACATTTTGCTTTTTAACAAGGCTGAGCAGAGATTTATAAAAAATAACAATTTATGTTTCAACCGCTTGTAGTTTTGCAAACCATATGCATAAACAATATGTGAGCTACAACATAAAAAAACGCTAATACAGTAACTTGTAAGTAAAAACGATGTCCATGTTTCTAGAAAATAGCTCATTTTATTTTCTACTCACTTTCTTCCACAATTTGTTGGCAACGTTTGTTAAGTAAAATTTTGTACAAACGCTTCTATAAATTTAACTTCAAATCTCGTGGTTTCTGAGATGGCAATGATGGAGTTCAAATCGGAGACACAGTGAATATTTTATGGGGTTTACCAGCGCTACGAGAGTGGAAGGTTTTTGCTTCTAAATCAAACAAGTTCTTTATTATTCACATCAGACTTTAGCTAACAATTGATTCAACTTGGCTTAATATTCCATTAATTTTGGTTAATTTGTTTGCACTTCTTAAGTTTTGTGCACAAAAACTATATTTTGGCTAGTACCGCATATAAATTTACAACAATTTTTAGGATTGATTTTTGAGGTTTTATAAGAATAATTGATTTACTGTTACGCTTGTGCAAATTTGTTTCCATTAGACTTTGTGATTTCTATCCCCGCCTATTACATAGGCGTCAATGCTGATGCCGTAGATAGCAGCTTTGAGCAAATGTTTCAATATTTGAACAAAACAAGCTTTCGTCTAAAGCATAGATATTTGAAAACTGTTCATCTTCAATCCTCAATTAAACAATAGTCAACTCCATTTTCATAATGCTCATTAACACCAACTAAAACTTTTCTTTCATATCGTCTCAGCATTGCCAATGAGAAATATAATTGGTGATCATGAATTTACCACACTGGTTTGACCTCAACTTTTTGTAGTAATTAGCCTTTTTATTTCGGGTAGAATATTTAGATGCTTGAGTTCATTTACAGGTTTCAAAGTGCCTTCGTATCTAACTAAGTTAGATGTTTACAAATTCAAAATTCCCAGAATTTAATTCTCCCTATAATAAGAAAAAGTGATTGAAGGAAACAGATTAATTGAAATTAACGTAAATCCATTTCGCTGAGATAAAATCAACGCGAATGTGTATTAAAGTCCCCGTGAAAATATAGGGTAAAATTTAGCGAGTAAGTTTTTCAACTTCTTGGATAATGCTTATAATAATTAATCCCCAGATGGTTAGGCACGTGGGGTATGGTCGCGCGGTATTAAAAACTTAATTTGTCGTTAATAAATTAATTTAATCCTCTAATAAAAACGAAGGAAACAGTCATATAAATTAGAATCTTTAGTGCTAAAAAATTAAAAAAGTAAGTACGCACCTGCAACTTTATACAAATTAATCACAATTGCGCTATACGGCTAATAATTTTACAGTAACTTTCTTCTTAAGTCTTCGGCTTCTAAAACGAAATACGTCGCTACGCATTATTATTTGGAGAATTGGTTAAGATTAGTTTAACAAGTAATAACGAGCATATGGGCATTAAATTATTCAGCATGATTAATTGTAAACTCAGCTGATTATAAACAACAAAGATGCTATTATAATATGCTGAGTTTTCTACATAGTTGGTTAAAGAGGTTTCCCAAATAATATGATTAAACTAAATTGAACAAATACGAAGACGATGGAAGGAGATGAATACATTTTGTAATTGAAACTTTTCTGCATTGTAAATACTATAGTCATAAGATATTTACACAAAACCTTAAATAGTCATACGACATAAAAATTGCTTCGACTGTTAGGCAGGTTTGGCGGTTTTTTTCTCGCAATTTATTATTTCTGGATCATTTTTATGTAGCGATATTTKATATTTRGATTACTTGRAAAATACAGAAARCTTAAAATTTTCGAAGATATGAAGAYACAATTTCTGTCTTGCCATTAAGTAAATATTTTATACAAGTTCAATGAYCTTTTGGCAAACCAGAATWATGGATGAACCTTATCAATAAAACATTGCCAAMATTTCTCATAAATAGTARGCAAAAATGTCAAAGTTATATTTCTGGTAAATAGTTAAATTGTAACTTTTCAAAACGSAAAATTCATAAAGATATYAAAATTCATCAAATTTTCCTACTTTGGACCGACATGATAGACGGACGGAACCAGTCTGGTTTTTGCACATTCATTTTGCTGAGAATGCGAAAATTGCAGTTGAAAGTGCAACCTACCGTAGCGATTAAGACTGGTTTGAGTTTGATAGGAAGTGATAGCTAAAGACGGGTTACATCCTTGCTTTCTTATAAAATTTGCTCATTTTCACCGGCACTTTTCTTTATCCTTCCTACATRAAATTGCGCCATCAGATCCAAACATTAAAYGAGAATTGAGATGATTAAGAGGATAATACCGAGAGAATCGGTGAGCGCCTTGAAWTATAGATTTTATATAATTATTTTGTGTATTAAATTGAAAAACTAAAAGTAACGTTTTAAACTYTGAMTTTTTCTCATCGGTGGAYGTCGACYAATTTAAAGTTGTGTCATTAAAATKATCTCTTTTTTATTYGCATCATCTGTTGGTTTTGCTAATTTGCTCATCWGGCCACAGACTCCCAACGGCATGTTGATGAAAAGCTTCKCTKACAGTTGCGAATCAACAACTTTTCCTCCAAAAATTATAATCTAGCTGTTGCAAATATCTTCATGCAAAATTATCGGTAATTTTGAAGCACTTGTSCAATTACYCGCGATAAGTATTCCGTTTCASATCAATAATACAAAATCGGTAATTTTGTTCTCTTTCACMRTCTTTYACATATAGTTATKGTGAGATTWAMTTTTTGAAAGAAATYTGATTTTTTTGTTTTGYSGAACGWTTTATGAGATTGCCSAAAGCRGACGATTTCGGTTGCTTCATCRAAATATGAGTATTCCATAAAACCAAATTCACAGCGAGTTTCGTTAAAATCCATCGTATGATGCTCCTGAAATTTCGAAAAACTGAATTGTCTGAAGAATTTTGAGCATCAATAACGAAACACAAGGTTTTTGACACAGACACATTTTTTCGTCATAACAGTGAAATCATGATTACATTTTAGCAGTACGATATTTATAGCGGTAAAAACTCGGTTTTGAAACTGAACTAAAAACGGTGGAGCTAAAATGCGAATGTGAAGAACCAGACTCGCTATTATTTCATCAAATAGTACTCAAGCAGAGAGGAGACTTTAAACTTTTACATTCTTTGTATATAATTGTATCTCAATTTGTTGCAGCGGCTCCCATTAAAAATGAGTGTTCTCTGTGAACCAGTACAAATTTTACCCCGCTTGGAGTACCTACCTATTTCGCCTTTATTTCAAAAGCTAATTTATCACGCTTAGAATAAAAGCCCGTTTGTTTCATTCAACGTTTCAGCAAATAGTAGTTAAAAATTAGAGGAAAAGGTATTTTATTTCCATATCCAATTGAAGCATAAATTGCTGCAACGACGCGTATTAATCCATAAAGTATTTGCTTGAAAATGGCTAAAATGTTACTGCGCTAGAAGTAGCTACCTATTTCTCATTAATTCCAAACGCCAATTTATCACACTTAGAATAAAAGCCCCTAAATCTCATTTGTGATAAATCGTTGTCAAAACTAAATATCGGAAATAACCGTTGATTTAATGCGGGTTATCAAACATATTTTCCGTGTCCATTTTCATTGACCGCATCCGCCAAATCTGCCATACTTTCATATCTATACGAGAGATCTTTATGCGGCATGAAAAGAAATGGGCTAACAGCGAAGCAAAACCTTTTTGCCCTTTGAATTTAGGGCGGAATAAAATTTGGACTGGTATTTAATTCGGGACGTGGTGAATTTAGTGAGAGCTTTCATATAGGAGGAAAAACGCTAACATTTTACAGAAAAGTTTCAACTTTTTTGGTATAATTAATGTATTCGCCGGAATTTCTACCAAGTCTGCTCTTTATTCAGTTCAAGCATTGTGAAGAAACGCTACTTTAATAAAGTCTGTTTATTCCCAACACTATTGTGAAGGCTACATCATACATGAAATGAAGTAATTTGAAGACGCTATGCTTTATGAATGTTTTGAATATGCTTCAATTGAAGTTGAAGAAGTCAACAAGTTCTCGTTTTAAACCGTTTACTTGCCCTGTCTAAATAAAAGGTTGTATTTTAAAATCTATAGAAGATGGAAAGTTGAAAATTAATAAATTAACTAACAGAACTTCATATTAACTAATTTTAAGTTAACTTGTCGGGTAATGTTCTAACGTGTCCTAAAGTGATTCCTAAAACAACAAAAAATTTCCGCAAAAAAAATTATAATTCAATTGTGCTTTAATACACATTGCTGCCGATCGCAAAAAAAGCTTTGGAACCCATAATAATGTTCAGCTATTTCCTTTTGTGGATTTGATCATAATATTTATTTTCCTTGCGTTCAACCTTCTATAGTTGCTGAGAGACAGCCGACATCCCTTTATTAGATTATGTATTATTTATTGTACTATTCGGCCAACCGGTACAAAGGATTGAGTTCACGTTATGAATTAGCAATTTTCTTAGAAAGAGAGCACATAATCTTCTAGATTATTTACTTTTATTTCAGAGTAGTTTCTTCGAGCAAAAGAGTTATAATTCTTGAAGTATGTCATACTAATAAAAAATTGCTCCCAAAGCCAACTTTAGCAGGAGGCCTTGTTATAGCCTATAGGCCTTGTTATATATTATATTATAGGCCATATAGCTATTAATCTTGCGTGAATATTTTCTTGGATACATCCAAACAGCACAAATTCCTAAACTGACCCATTAAAAAGCCTCATTGCGGATATTTCCTTCCAGAATATAGAAGCAGATTTTAATAATTTAAATAGGTCAAAGCACAGGGCGGAAGGACGGCGGAAGTTTCGGAAATAAATTTGCATATGTAATATTTTACCATTCTGTTTTAATTTAAATCGTTTTTCCTGCTGGATTAAATAATTTCGAATATTATATTCAAAAGTATGTAATAAATTTAACAAGACCCGCATTATAAAAAACTGTATGTAAAATCATTAAATCAGTAATTCATTCCCTTACATTTTTACAATCGATTGCTAAGGTCTGATCAATTTAGTCAATTTATCAACTCAGTTTGCTTCTTGCTACCTGATTCAAGTTTAGATTTCCTGCGTTTAAATCCCTTTTTATAACGACTTTTAACTAAAAGTAGTAAGCATTTTGTTCGACAGTATTTGTTGTTATGTATTTGCTGAAAATGTAACAGAAACTGCCACTAATGATTAGTTAATTTGCTCTTTCGGAAGTAACTGATGATAAACGCACCTTTTCAGTCTGCTTTCCCTTTTTGCTTTACGGAAACGTATGTTTTTATAATAATATTAACTGCCTTGCAAATTAAATCTTCTAATGCAACTATTAGAACAATTCGTGAATATAAAAATGAGCTTCTCATGGAAGCACCCAAAGTTCTTTACAAATAAAAATTGCTTAAAATCTTACGATTGAGTAAATTTCCATATGTTTTGTTTGCTTGTTTCTCATATTCTGTTTTATGATTGAAACAGGTTATATCAAAACGCAAAATTGATCTGCAATCGATTATAGGAAATCATAAATGAACAGTTCGAAGTCTGACATTCCGTATTTTAGCCAGTGTTTAATAAAAGCTTTTACAATAATTTATATGTATCTCACTAAATGTTGCTTTCATTTTCCGGGAGCAACTGAATCTCTGGCAAAATCAAATTATAAATTTCTTTACTGCAAATATTTTTCTGTTACAAATTCTGCCTTTTAAAAGAAATCATGAATCAAATATAAATATTTGCATAACTTGTTACTAAGATTTATTACAGACTAGTCATATTGACGGAACTCATTCGCTTATCCGACTATAATTATGCATTCATTTGTAATTTAAATTGTTTAAAATGCGAAAATTGACAGACATTCACGGAATCGAAATATTAATGATGGTAAAATAATCTAGAAAACAAGAGAAATTTTCGTTCGAATTTATCAATCGAAGCACCGTAGTAGTATAGAAAATAAAACGCTCACGATCTGTAGACCGGATGAGACAAACGTATACTCTCAGTGGCCCCATGAATTTATGATTGAGCTGAAATTGTTCGCAATAAAGTCGATTGGAGTTTGAAATTTAATTTCTAACAAATCTGTTTTTCCTGGATTGTATTATTTATTCAGTTGAGAAMTGAATTGAAAAAAACAGTCGGAATGTATTGAAAATKTATTCAAACTATCTAASTATTTTGTAACATATTTKAACTATTATTAGCAACTTAATTACCAAMAAATACATTTAAAGGATTTATTATATATTCCTGGAAGCCCTGGAGTGAGCAAGAAGGCATTTTCAATGCTTATAAAAATGAAAATCAATTACTCTAGGATAATTTAGGAACAAGTTAATTATCCATTATTCGTGCCACTAAACATGGAAAAATTAGTCCTTCTGTGCACCAAGTTGATATAACGATATGGACACAGACCGTATTTCACTATTATTTGGTTCTTTTGAGTTGGATGAAAATCRAAATCGAGGAAAATCTACTGGAAACCTTGAAATRTTTTTACAATGCTTCTTGGTATTAGTGCTTGTTTCAATCRAAGTSAAACCCTGCGTTTATGGCTATTGTTTTCAGTATGACTTAAGTTATAGCAACGTTTACCTTTTTCGAGCGCTTTCACTTCTTCAGTGGCTTTAAGTTGCTTATAATAAACGCACATTTGGTCGCGCCTCCATATTACAGAATAATTGATTTATTTAGAATCTGCTCAAAGAAGATTTAAAGTTTTAAAGAGCACACTTTAAAAGTCAGCCTTACATTGGTGGTTAGCACCAATGTAAGGCTGACATGTTCGTGAGCCAATATCTGCCGGAATGGTTTGGACTGTGTATCAAAACAACATAGAAGCGTAATTTTTCCAAATAGCAAATTAAGGTAGGTTTAAACATTTTTTAGGTTTCTCTGTATTACTAGTCTTGCAAATGACCATTAAACCACTTTAGAAAATTTACATTTAGAACATCTTAAGAAGCAAGTTGAAACTAAAACCAGTACGTCAAGATTTTTATTACTATTAGTATATCTTGAACGAACAAACTCATCATTATAGTTTTAAACCATTTCCCGTACTCTCCAGCAAAACCACAGTTTCTTCTTAAAAACAATTGTTCAAATTTTGAATCACTTTGTGCCTTGTACTGGACAAGGAAATGAGACACGTTCAAATTGAATTTTTGTTATCAGATGCATGAGTGTCAGGAGAGATAGAGTGAAATATGTTTCTGCCTCAAAATCAAATGTGATTTTATTACGACAAAAAACTTTAAAAGAGTAAAATACGATTTTGCCCCAAAATAACATAGCTTGTATTGCATAAAAAACTCTTTCATATTATACGTATCGCTCTCTGAAACTAAATATGCTTTTGTACTTTCATAACCTACTGAGTTTCCTAAAGTAAAGGTAACGATTTTCGTCTTTGTGGTGTAACATATTATTCTCATTGCAGATAAATGTACTTGTACTTATATGATGTATTTAGATCACCACAAGGATTGTACATATTTATTTTCATGTTATTAATACTTGCTTTAATCAATAAGTCGTGTTAACCCCATAAAATATTTTTCACCTTGTGCAATAAACAGTTTTAATAAATCACTAGTTATAGGTCAGGTATTCTCAACCGTAATCATATTCTGGGACATTTGAAATATCTTGTCGTATGTTTAGTATAAATAGTAAGTAAAAGCGCGGTGCAAGAAGTATTAGCCAAACTGCCAGGAAAAAGAGAGAAATCACCTAACTATTTGAAAATTGAAATATGAAAAAATTATTGCTAACAGTGCGATAGGCATTTGAAAAGTTTCTGCGTGAAAAAAGATGTCAACTATTTGATTACCATCGGAAAACAAATTCAGGTTTCAGTCTTTAATACAGAAGATAAATTTCGCTAAATTAACAGCAAACACGTTGATTAGTTGTTCAATTTTATGCTCATCAGCCAATAAAACTGACCAAGTTTGCACTCAAATAATTGGCACCAAGACGCAAATAAACTGAGAGAGAAGTCGCAACGCAGCGACTGAGTAGGTTAGTAATAATGGACAAATGAAACCTAAAGTTAGAAGTTGAAACTTAGATATTTGCCGTTAGAATGCAGCCGTTGGTGGCAGTAATACCTGTAATAGTGATCTTGCAAGACCACTTGCTCGTTCCTTCAATAGTCATTTGTTTGGCTTGTTCGATCGAATCAATGTGTGTATCGGGATCCACCCCGAATGTCGTTCTGAGTGGACGGGACCGGAAACAAACACAATACAGATATGGCTACCGAGTACAATTGTGGGATTACTATTTCTCGAAATTGTTTCAATTTTTTCTGCTTCAAACATGTTATCGGTTTTTCGGCCGTTATTTTGTCGTTCCTATTCCTATAAAACAAATAATAAACTAAGGTCTATAGTACCTTCACCAATGAACGGGCTTGATGAAACTCTTTTTGCACCAAATTTATTTCGCCTGTATATAATGCCTAGAAAATGCTATTTCCCATTTTCTTTTCCAGTGCTTCATTCACATTACAGTCAAAGACCAAAACAAATCAAATAATAAGGATTTTCAAATGTAATTAAACCTAAATCACAACAGGAAGGAGAATACGTGAACACAAAGTAAAAAAGCTGAACTGGATCGTTAGAAAAAAACTATACCAATTGCAAGTTAGACAGAATATTTTGTAAAATAAATAGACAGTCGACTATTATGCTTGAAAAATCGGATGGTTACTTCATGTGATCAGGATCTAAAATGTCGTTGAAAATGTTTAGTGCATTGTGTGTATATAGGATAGTACAACTAAGATCCAGCTAAAATTACGTCTAAGGGCTTGAGGGCAATGAGGCTTTGATTTAATGCAACACATAAACGTGAAAAACTAAAAGATGATGAGTGCGATCGATTACTTTTTTCACCGGCTTTCCAATTAACCTCTCATAGGACTTAGTAAATTGAATCTTCTGCGCACAGCTAAAATCGCCACAATGTATACAAATGATTACTTGTAATTAGAAAGTATTCTATATTCAAGTAAATAGAACAAAGAACAAGAAAAAGTAATTTTATAGACAGTGCTTGTATTTTTCTTTAAACTGTGACTAAAGAATCCACAAAAGTAGTCGGAATTACTTGTTATTGTCGGAAAAACTTTTAATAAACAACTTTTGAACCTTCAAAATGTCCAACTTTGCCCCAATTTAACCGACTTTTAACAATTTCTCTGCTAAACGTATTTGAGGCCTAAAATATGTTTAATTCGTATTGTATGGTGAACTCAACTTTACGAGAGCTTTTGAAAAGTACACAATATATATCGTTCATAATATGAATATGTGACAAGGTGATAATAAAAAGCGATTTCAAGACTATTTCCCAAATTGTACCTGGTAGTCTAATTGTTAAAAGTGTAACAGGTTAGACAAGTTGAAGTAGAGTAGAGTAAAGAGTTCGCTATATAAAAAATAATAATTTCTAGTGGAACAACCATTCATTTAAAGAAGGTAAACACTTATTAGCTAAAGACCACTTAAACTAAAGGTAAATTTTACCCAAATCGAAAAGCATTAATGTCAATAATTTATAACAAATGGATGGTACCTATGTATTCTTGCTCCTGCTGTTTCTTTCGTTACGTGCCATTTAATCTGGCTGAATGTTGATTCAAACGGCTTTTGTTGCCATCAAAATGCTCCCTTGTCCCTTATTAGAGCTTTTTCACGTCTTGATAGTTACTAAACGAGGATCAATTAGGGCAGAAAGGGTAAAAGCTGGGCAAAAGCTTACAATGCCTAGATGACGCTTTCGAGCATTTCCTTGAAAACATAGACGAATCTGGTAATTAGTTCAGTGAAAAAGAGCGACAAGAACTAAAGGCTAAAAGGACATTTAGCTACAGAAATGCTAGGTTGTACGGATCATTTAATTTTGAACACTTCATTTCAGACGTGTGCAATGTCTGGATGAAATTGTTTACTATTTAGGCGAATTTGTTTTCGCAATAACACGTTTATTGCCGATTTATCACTTGATATTTAGAATGTTTACATCTTCCCACTATTTTGCTACAGTTAACGTCTGTGACAAACTTATCAAACAATGCGCCGCTCTTGAGGCTTAACGTAATCCTACGTAAATCACTTGTTTGGATATGTTGGAAATACTGTAGATAATGTACAAAATTCTTGTGAATATATTAAAAGCTCTCACTATCATATTATCATAGTGGACGTCAGGCAGTAGTCCAATGAGGTTTTGTCAAGGAATTTGAACAATGAGGTAAATCCTTTATATTCATGTCTTGTAATGGAGCGCTGATAAAACAAACATTTGCCACGCAGACATTCCAGATATTAAAATATTTTGTATTTTGCAAAACAAGTGTTTCAATATAGTATACAATAAGCTGCCAAGCTGGCTAAACTTGTTTTAAATGCAATTTGAAACACATGTTAATCACTAGTTCCGACGGAAGTGCAGGGGAACATTCCAGCATTAAAGAAACAGTGTTTTATACTTCAGAAAAGTGTAAAAAAACATTAATAACATGTTATTTACATGAATTAAGTATGGACATAACCACCAAGAAAACGAACAGTAAATTACTTTATAATGCACAGTGTAGAGCTTGAAATAGCAGATTTACATATCTGATTTCCGTAAGTCTAAATATAGAGTTGTTGAAACTGCAATTTAATTACGTAAATGGAAACTGTTGCTGAAAACGAGCTTTGCAATGATTTACGTCAAAAACTACTGGCACGTTTCCACAATCCAACGATCATGTCAATTGATTCAACGACTCTATTAAATTTTAACTTATGGAACTGTTCCAACCCAACACAGTGAACATTTGTTGAAAATATGTTTGGCTATCTTTATACTACAAATGTAAAATTGTAGCTAAAAGATTATACTTTCATATAATTATTTTGTTTCTACATAAGGTAGAAGAAAATGGTGTCCTGGGTTTCCTTAATATAAAACCAAAGTCTTGCCTTTTCACACCATTCAGAAGAAGTAGCAAATTAGCTACCAACCAATTCGAAGCCATCTTTCGCGCTCCAAAAAGCCTGTTTTCCCTGTCCGACAATAGGATAATTGTTCCTGCTCTGGCTGTGTTATTGGAAAGAAACTGGACTTCATTGGCAACTAAATTGAGAGGTTGGATTTTCTTTAATAGTTTAAATTTAATTCGATAACCTGCGAAGCTCAAGCCGTTTCTTTGATATTAACTTGCAAACTTCATTGGAAAATCTTAGATGTGGAACGATTCCAATTAAGCCATTTTGGAACCTGTCGATCGTTAAGCTTTTTAAGAAAATTATCTCAGAAACTGTTTCTCAGGCTTAGTCGGATTCAGAAAAGCATGTTATGTTATGGTTGTCATATCATAAAAAGCACCACTCAAAAGTATCTAAAAAATTTAAAAAAATTAAAAATTTATCGTTCTGCTATAAAGATTCGGTTTATATTCAGGGTGTCACAGTCAGCGTCCATTACAATATTTCGGGAAGGAATGCGATTTGAAACCCTCAAATTTGGATAATGGGATTTGCGGAGACGAGCTTTTTAGACGAAATAACAGCGCAATTATGCTAATGATCCCGACATCCTGATAATCATAAAATTTTGTGAAAATCTATATTTTGCTCAGAAACGGATCATGTTCATCAAAGCTGTGACAATAAAGAAAGGAACACAAGCAAAAACATTATACAGGGTGTTGGAACCGGAAGTCGAATAATGTCGCTGTTATTTCATCTGAAAAGAAGGTCTCCGAATATACTATTATCCAAATTTGCAGGATTGAATTCGCATCACTTGTATATGAACAACATCCTGTATATGAAAAACATCCACGTTCCAAGAGCAGATGGATTTGCAATAGAAATTTATAAAGCAGGAGAAAAAATATTAACAAATAAAAGATACTTAATAGATGTTTTGAAACTGCCTTTGTCTTAAATACGTAAAACCGTGTTTATGATAATCACAAAATGATAAAAAGTCGTATGTATAAAACTTGATGTACTTTTAAGGCCATTAACTTTGTTAGGCAGACTTCAGATTGGATTATAATAGAAACGACTTACCACATGAGCATACTTGCAAAGAAAATAGTGGATCACAACGAACCACTTGCCCAATTATTTGTAGACTACGAGAAGCGGTTTGAATCAGATGACAAATACAAAATTATTGCTGTTATAGCTGAGATCTGTATAAATATACCCTTTAATAAATAAAAATAATCTGCTTATTGAAAAGTCTCTTTCTGATACTCTGTATAAAACGCACTTAATTCTCTGTAAATATGGCTTTCTAGCTACATCTCTTAATTTGAATACGTTTAACTTGACTCAAGATTTATGAAATTACAAAGCTGGAGGAAATAAGACACAACAAGCTGAATGTAAACAACTCTACATTGTTTAACACCCCTTGCTGTCGCAAAGAGAATTGAATAATAGATAAGAAGGTACGTTCATTCTACTGGGGAAACTTTTATCCTTCCCGCACAGCTCCCAATGTGGTGGTTTACAAAATAGACAAATCCAGCGTCTTGCAAATTATGAATAATTATTACTTTAGAGAAGGAACCTCATTGTGTAAATATCGCACAATCATGTGAACACACAAGTCCGTCGGTAAAAAAAAATTGTCATCATTATGTCGGGGTGCACTCTTCTCGTTTACATTTTTCCTGATCAGCTCAATTCAATCACCAAAGCACTAATAAAATCCTATAAATATTCTTGAATTGATTCTGCTGAAACATTAGTCATTAATTCAGAATGCCAATAATTTATATTTGATATAGAGGGTACAACGTTTCTAGTTTTTTTCGCTGTTCAACCAGGCCAAATGAATGGTTTCTAATTTATCTTCGTGCCCCCAAAAACCGCAAATTCCGCCAATTCCTTGTTTAAAATGCAAGGTATCGCAATGTTCACTAGTAGCCGGGGTTTGACTCTCCTGAATTGTGTAAAGAAACTAATCACTCAACTGTTGATCTACATGGGGGTAGGCGGGAATTTAAAAATGAGAAACAAGATAAACTGTTTTCGAACTGCGAAAACTAGTCACTGGATGCCATCGTGGCTATCGGTAACATTTATCAATTTTCCTTTTTACTGGGAAGATACATTAAACAACAGCAGGAGCGCGTTTATTTTCCTGACTACTTCATCCTGTTTTGTTTATAGTGGTCTTTAGCTAAGGATATCATACAGGGCATATATAAAAGCAAAAGCTCACAACCAGTAGAGCAAAACCAAGTGGACGATTTTTTCATGAAAGTACACAGATATTTTTGCATGGGTGTTTAGCTTTTACTTTTAGTTCTCACACAGCCGGAAACACGCACTAAACAAAGAGCTAACAAAATCATAATACACAGAATGGAAAGGAAATCGAATTGAATATAATACATGGGACAGAACGCATGGTTCGCTCTTTACGACTTCGTATTGTTTTTTCAAAATAAAGCAGAACACTTTTGACATTGAACAGCCATAAAAAGGAAAACATGGACGATTACGAACGACATGAATCACATAAGTAGTACACTAGATACACTTTTATTCGAGCCACTGGGACAATATTCTCCCACAAACCTGTAATGGCTATTTTTGCTGACCATTTTGATGTGCCATCCAATACCGATTGTTTAACTGCTTTCATGTGTCCCGCATGGCTCTTTTCTTCGACGGAGAAAACGTCCCTAGGAAGTTTATATTCAGTTCCCTAATTATATTCAATATGTAAATAAAATCTGATCAATTTACACGCCTATCACTTGTACTTTCTACTTGAATTTCATTGCAAATTTGTAGATGTTTTAAGCAAAAACCAAACACAAGCAAAAAGCCAAAACAAAAGATTTGCAAATTCGATAATCTAAAATCTATTTTATTAGAGGTTTTGGGTTTAAAACGTTCGATACATAAATAAATATTTTAGTCATCAGTCATTGAAAAGCAGTTGTCGCCGCAAAAACCTCTTCAGTTCAGTTTGCGAAATTTCGTTGTCTAGTTCCACTACCTCTCAACCTTCTCAAAGCTGCTATGATTCACTAAAAAAGATCTTTGTCGGCCAAACTGCATACGTTAGAAACTTTGTCGGTTACACTTGGCCACTTTTTGGATCTGTACCTAATTGTTCCTACAGACGTACCCACAAAACATATATTTAACTGGACACGTTGATATCAGTTGCAGGATTTTATATGCCAGTTTATTCAAGCGAAAAGCAATTTTCCTGGAAATAATTGGTTTCTTGCTTACATATTTGCGTATCCAGGATTTAAGGTAAATAAATCTTCCGAGTTCTAGTTGCAGAATGATGTATACGTGCCGTAAATATATGCTAAGATTATCTAACCCACATATGAAATTTTAATGGTGGACTTTTAACCATTTCAATATAAGGTAAAGGCCTGAAGCTATAGCTCTAACAGTCTCTGCTCTCGGTAAATTTAATTTCTTTAGAACCAGTCGCAAAGTTAATAGACAGTTTTACAACTGATTTTATTAACAGGTACTTACAACAATCTTATGTCCAAATTGTTGAATTATTGTGTTTTCAATGGAAATTAAACATATTTGTCCAAAATCAGCATTTTATAGTTCCCATTTTTAACACCCCGAAAATTAGTATTCGCGTTTGTACTACTTTAGACTTTTTTTCAAACTACAAATTAAATTTCATTTCTTGCTCTGTTAATCAAATGAAGAAACGTGACAAGCAACACATCACAAGCCAAGGCGTTAAAACATGATTTGGTTCATCTGATCATCATTTACAAATTATGCAAAATATGAATTTAACATAGATTTTTTAAACTTTATAGCTCGTTTTTACAATAAAATATCGTAAAATCATTGGTCAAAATTCTGCAAAAAATCTAGAAGCTTTTCAAAAATTTATTTAATGCATTGGTAAATCACATATACATTTCTAAAAAAATGTATTATTGCCGGTTTATTCACTTCATAGCACTTCCAAAACAGCCTAGGATTATTTCAAACATACTTTTTTTGCTGCATGATTTTGAGGCAGTGGGTATATTTAAAATTTTAAATTATACCCTTTACCGGGTATTTATTTCTTTTCCACAACTTATATTTTCAATGATTTTTTACTGTATGTTATGTAGGTATAAAATTATTTTTACTTAATTGCGTGATTGCAAAACAACTGATGCGGTTCGACTAATAGTAGGTGATAAGTTAAACACGTGGAAGATAATTGCACTATATGCATGGGCTTACGTGTCAATGAGGCTTGGATGGAATAAAAATGGGGAAAACAACTGCAGTCTCCATGAGCTTTGAAAATAGAGCTGTAAAACGATTCATGACAATAAAGACTCGAAAAGCTCACTGTTTGGTACACGGATTAAAATTGTATTGTTCTCAACATTTACCAATGCTGTGCTTTGTGCTTAGATCAACAAGATCCGATTAGCGCAGTTTCGCTTATAGGTTACATATCAATTCACATTTTATGGTTGTTTTGTAAACCGCAATACCAGTTGTGGTTTAAAAAAATCCAATGAACAATAGTTTAGGCATTGGATATTTTTGTCCAGACTTTTATTTGCCGCTTTTTGTTTGCATTTTTTTGTAAATGAAAAATTCATGTCAAGTCGCATAATACGTTTGTGTTAGTCTGAACAAATCAAATTGCGAGAGCTTGAGACTGGAAGCCATGAAAATTTGAGATAATTTAATAATTCTATTTTTACAATTTCCTTGTTCTTTTTGAACTATAATTGCTTGAAATATAGTTGCTTTTTGCAACCAGTCTGTCGGCTCCATAGAAATTGAAACTACCCTTTTTGTAATAGTCAGTTTATCACTAGAGTGCATATGAGATTTTTGTACTGATTTTGGTTGTAGAATGTCCCCAATATCGGTCTAACAGGCTGAAATTGGATCCCGCTGTATATTGCTGAAAATATTATTTCAATGAAGGCAATTCACTATGTATAGCTTTACTCCTAAGCATCGTACTGTGTGGCATCTTATTAATTTTTCTGACAATTTGTTTTATTGTAGGTAAATTAAATATAATTTTTTGTTAAAATGAAAACATGTGAATTCAAATCTGTTGCGTTGTGAATTTTATTCAATTTGTCGGTTATTTATAAATACGCCGAAACCTAATATATTACGAGAATTTATCTGAATTTTGCATTTATGACTATCAGGAACTATATGTATCAATTTCTACACGATTTTGGTTGGTTCTTTTGTCTGTAAGTTCAAATTAATTGTTGGGACATTTTGCATGTTTTGCACACGAATGAAAATGTGTGCTGCAGAATCTAGGAGCATATTAAACCTAAAATATTCGTTATTTCATATGTGGGTCAGAAAAACTAACTTTGTTTTCTAAATATCCTTAATACGAATTGGTAGGTGATTATGAATATTCACCGCATTACAAAATCCCGTAATTATCGAGGAATAGTGTTCTGGGAAACAGGGCCAGGCACAGTAAATATACGACATTATGGCCAAAAGGGACTTCGTTTGCTCCGCTTTTATTGAATTACAAAGAGCTTACGTAGCTTCGGCTGCGGCTCTTTGAACATAGAGGTATTAGCTAAGCCAAAAGGGAGTTTTCGTAGACGTTCTGCTGCAGGAGTAATATAACTTGTGGCCAGTTTATTCTCTAATGAATCAATTGTAGTAGATATCATTATTTATTTGTCTGATTCAGTGCAGATTTGAAACGGATCGTGCAACGCCATGCTTGGTTGATAACAAGCATTATTAAATTTTAAGTTACGGATTCTCGGAACTAGTTCAGTATTAGTCTTGCATATATATTCTGGAGACAGGTTGTTTACCAGTAAAAATGCCACAATTACATTATAGTGAAAATCACTATTAAATACGTTAATTCCGTTTTTTTAAGTCTTCGTTTACAAAGTTGGAACAACTAAATAGTAAGGCTTAGAAATATAACCAGAATAAAAATTTTAGACGCGCTGAGAAAGTAATAAAAACCATCATTTAATTTCTTAGTGTTTTCAATCTACAATTATTTTCGTCTTATTATGATGATTCAATATTATCGAGTATGTGATACGGTAAATGTGATTATTCATAAAATAATGGTTAATTGCCCGTTATTATATAGCTTGCCTAAAACAGGACCTTTTAAATGTCAATAAAAATGTTGAACAGGAGTTGCAAGTAAAAGTTTTTATTTAAATTTTTCAATCGTTTTCGTTGAAATCCTGTTTGATTAATAGTCGGTTTAAGTTTGTCTTAAGTAGATTAGAAAATCGTTTACGATAAATAGATGAATATAAATACTGACTAAAAGGATTATTAAATCTATGAACAACTTGACTGACGAAAATAAAATGGATCTTGGTCTACTTAATATCCAAAAGTTGGAGACAATGCGCTAAAAACGTAGTGTACATTGAACACGTAAAAATTGCCTACCAATAATATTTGCTGTTGCGATAACGTTTAGTACCGATTCCGAAAAAAACAATTTTTTTCCGAAAATAAATCGTTGCTGCAATTACTAAATAATCGGTTAGTTAAAATGATGTCCATCAGATTCACAATGCTTAAATCTACTTACATACCTGATAAGTTCGAATATTTCTGGTTTCTCCCGTTCTCGCTGTTTCATCCGTTCTTTCATTGCTGTAATTATGCTGTTTGCTTTATCTTCGGCGCCATGCTTCGAGCTTTTCTCCGCCGCTCCTGCAATCAATTATTATTCGGTGAGTTAGCTCCTGAACAGAGATATTTCCATAATCGATACAAGAGCATAAAGTGCACACGGATTATACATTCATTTTTGATGGTGGGAATTTCAAGTTTAATGCATTTACTGAAAATTGCCTGAAAATGTTGAGTGTATGTCAACAACAGTTTAGCCACTAATCACCGTTACTTTAATTGGTTCAAACACATATTCCAATCCAATTCGTGTTTTCTGATTGTATCTGATCCAGTGGAAACGCTATGTTTGCCAGAACCATAATATCTTGATATGATGTAGTTTAATTTGCTTCATGGATTCAAGTTTTGATAAATGGTTTTTAAAATCACAAAAACAGCTTTATAAGATCATTAAAATGTCGGTAATCCTTGTAAATAGTTGAAAGCAGTTGCGCTAGTAACTAATCCTAGTAATAAAAATAACAATACTAATAATAATAATGGACTTTTAACGCTATTAATTATTAATTGATATATATATAATTGATAATAATTAAAAATGAGATAGAAGTTTTCTATTAAAAACTACTTTTCCATACATTCTGCTTGAAGCATAAAAGCAATTAAAAATCCAAGATTACAATTTTGAACAAACATACAATTCTAATTTTATGTTGGATTTTTTCTTCAAAAGATTTTGATAAATTAGTATGAGTTTTGGTATTTTCTCGCAGGCCAAAAGCTGTTTAAAGATTGATTTGAATTATATGATGAAACTCATTAATAATTACGTTGCGAACTACCTAAGCGAAATATCTATGTACCATCTAAAGGATCAGTACATGAATTACGTACTCTTCAAATAATTGTTCAATAATTCGAAAGAAACGAATTTA